>NW_024425563.1:21919608-21982964 GCF_017311325.1 Ursus maritimus | reverse complement strand
CCCCCCCCCCCGGACTTTTTCAATTGTAAAAGCACCGTAACATTGAGAGGGAGTTGAAAATGGAAAAACGATCATCCACTTTCCCATTTCAACAAGTGAGTTCACATTTGGGTATTCTGTTCTAGTTGGCGATCTGCATGCATATTTTTACATAATTGTAATCACCGTAGACATACAACTTTGATTTGTTTTCACTTCTACCCGACATTTCCCCCATCTTTTTACACAGTCTTTTTAAAGTTGGAGGGATTTTTAAAAGGGCTAAAAACTAAGTCTATAGGTATCGCATTCAAGGAGCTGTCTCACAGAGTTGAGCTACTGTCATTTCTTGAACTGTTCTATCATTAAACATTTGGACGGGTTTTGTTTTTAGCTGTGACGGACGAGAAGGGGAAAAAGGGTATGTTGAGTCTTCTCTGTATTCCCAGCACGAGCTCACTACGTCAAACAACAGTTACCGGGCGGATAGATACATCGGTAAACAAGTGCACACGATGAACATCGTTAGGCATTTTTTCCTGTTGAAGATTTTCCCGGGATCTATTTTCCTGGGATCGATGGGCCAGAGTATTAATATCATGGGGGGCGGGCACTGCACACTGTGGCAGATTCTATTTTTCAAAAATGGGCACATCAACATATGACCCATCCTACAGGATGTGCTGTAGGACTTCTCCCCACTGAGAGGTGGGGTCTAGGCTCCCTCCCTTCGAAAATAGTCAGTTCTCTGTAGCTGCCTTGGTCAACAGGATGCAGTGGAAGAAATGTGGAACTTTCAAGTCTAGGTTATAAAAGGTACTATGCTTCTGTCCCTATCTCCCCCTCTTTCTCAAGAGACTTGCTCTTGGAATGCGGCCACCATGTTATGAGGCGCCCCAGGCCACATGGTGGAAGGCCTGTGCGGGCGTTCTGCTCATATTCCCAGTTAGGCCCCCAGTCAACAGCCAGCATCAACCCCTAGACATGTGAATGAACAAGCCTTGAGACGATTCAGTTCCAGTCCCCCATGGAGAGAGATACTAAGGGATTATTTTTGTTTGGGGTTACTTTGTTATGCAGCAGGAGTGGCGGACACACACACACACACAGCCCCACGTTGTGTTCTCAAAGGGTTTACCGCTCTGTAGTGCCTCCCACAGTGAAGGAGCGTGGCAGATTCTGTGTGGCCAGGAGGCACAGACTCTCACTGTGGAATAGACGGAGGCTGGCTTGGTTTCCTCTTCAGAGAAAGCACATCCCCGAGTCCAATTAGACACGTACTTGGAGGAAACTCCGCAGTGTGTCAGGAAACAGGTTGGCATCCTGTGACCCATCATAGCGTTCCCAGCCCTCATACCTCACATCTATCCCAATACAGCCCCAGCCGTGTCTGTAAGATGCCACCATTTTTGTAGCCAACTAAGAAACTACCTGCGGATGTGCATCTAGACCCCCGGCGTCCCCGGCCCCTGCCCCCGGGCCATATACATACTCTTCACTACTGAACCCATTTCCGGAGAGCCCAACAAAGAGGAATGCCTGGAAATGTAGAGTGGGCCCTCTGGGCTTCCTTTCTACAAGTGTAGGTCCAACTGCCGACCCCTTTTCTTCTCTGCCGCACTTCTACTTAACTAGCCAGACAGCTCTCTGTGGTCTTCAGCATGGAAGCACATCGAAAATTCCAGTCCAAAACAAGAAAAGGATTGGTTTTCAAATAAATTCTGTCCACTTAATCCAATTGTTAATCCAAAAATATTTCCTGAGCATCTCACAAGCACCTGCCCTCAAGCACCTTGAGGAAGCCACAGTCTAACAGAAGTTCCATCGCTTACAGGAGTCCGTCTGACTAAGACATCTGGTTTTCCCTGGGTATTTGTTCCAGCACTGCCCACTGTTCTGCCTACCAGGACAGGGTCAGGAGGGCAAGCCAGTGAGAGCTGCAGCACCCTCACCAACTGAAACTACTGGGGGCTGAGTGGGGAGGGAGTATGTGTGGGAAAATAAGAGTTTTGAGGTAGGAAATAGTAGTATACAGTAGAAAGACAGTAGTTTCAATGAAAAATACTTTCTCTGGCTGCTTAGAAAATGTGTAGTGTCTCACTTAAGAGAATCCGTAATTCTAGGATGTAGACTTTACCTTCAAGTTCCATCCAAGGCACTTGATCTAAGTGCAGCCTAAGCACAACTTTAAGGTAGTTAACTCCAGGAATTTTCAAGATGGCTTAAAAAAAGACTTTAAAGAACTCATGTAGAACATTTCACTGGAAGCAGAGTATCGAGCTGAATTTACTTTTAGGAGTGGTTAACTAACTTGAGATGGACACCACGAAACGTCTTTCAGCTCCCAGGTTTGGGGGCTGACCTCTCTAGTTCGGACTTCCTTCTGCCAAGTCTCCCGTACACGGGTTAGCTGGACTGCGGCTCTGCCCCTCAGGCTGGCCGGGGGAGGATACCCCTCCCTGTTAGGAACACAGGGGCCTTTCTGTGGGGCTGGAGCTCAGTAAGCTAATGCCTGTAGTCTGGGCCAAAACTATCACAGAGCTGCCTGATTCCAGTCTACACACCATGTGTTTGAGGAAGAATCATGCCTGGCCGCTGCTCCTGAAAAAACAAGTTTTGCCCCCAACAGAGCAGATCACCACCTTCTGACTTTCCTCCTATGGGATGAAGATCATGAAAGCAGAGTCTGATTCAGGGTTGTTATTTTTTCCTTCTAGTTTAGAAATGGGAAAGGAAAGAGAGTGTTTTCTTGGTAGACCAGAAAGCCCAGGTTTCACGCGTACAAGGGCAGCACTGTCTATGCTGGGGAATGGCCAAATCTGGGGTGGGGGAAGAAAAGGGGGAGCAGGAGGCAGATCCAGCTGGGCGAGGGCGGTTGGGGCGGGGCGAGGGTGTGTCAAGACCATGAAGATCTCATGGTTCGTGAACGAGATAGTTGCTGACAAGGCTCAAGGGGCCATTTCCTACTTTTACACTAACGTGCTGTTTTGAGACTTAAAAAAAAAAAAATTTATTTTAAAGAGAGTGAGCATGTGTGTGAGTGAACACAAGTGGGAGGGGCAGAGGGAGAGCAAGAGAGAGTATCTCAAGTGGACTCCATGCTGAGCGTGGGGCTCAATCTCATCACCCAGAGGTCACGACCTGAGCCGAAACCAGGAGTGGGACACCCAACCGACTGTACCACCCAGGTGCCCATTTTGAGACTCTTTAAAGCCATTTTTTTCTCTTACCCAAAACGACTGTCATCCATTATTTTCATTTAGCTTCTCCGTGATCACTGAATCAGAATCCGTGGAGAAGGGAATTGCCCTGCCCCAGTCAGGGACAGAGCTCCGTGCCCCCAGCCTCAGCGCATTCAGGCTGGTGGCTCCTCCAGCCAGACTTTGGAATATTCATTTTGCTTTGGGGGCATGAAAGGATGTAAGTGGAGCTTTCAATGGCAACGCTCGCCTCCACAGCAGTGCCTGCAACCGTGTGCACGCGGCTCTGCTGTGAACTCTCCCGGGGTGCACAGGTCCCCGGGTGCACGCCAGCCTGCTCTCCACACCCGCTCTGCTGCACCAGATTCCTCTTCCCGACCCCGGGAACCCACAACCTGTCAGGACAGCTCAGGCCGTGCGGAAATGGAATGGCTGATGATCTTCCAGGGGTCAAATGAGAGATGCGGCTCTGAACTAATACCTAACAATCCTCGCGACTCAGCAGAAGGCCCCTGGCACACCAGGGGAGATGGGGCAACGTCACCAGGGCCGGTCGTGCAGACCCCTCTCATTGTAAGGGGGCAGCTCCGCAGGTCCTCCTCCAAAGCCTCCGCCGAGTGTCCTCACGCAGCTTTGCCGCTGCCTGCAGTCCGGGGCGGCTGAGCCTGAAGCCTCCCCACCCGGCGGACGGGCAGCCCGGCAGCCCCTCCCGGGGGATTCCGTGCTGCTAAGTGCAGCAGCCTCGCCCCGGCTCACGGAGGAAGACCCCCAAGGGGACAGGAATCGGCTGTGTCATCTCCCTCACAGCCCGCTCAGGCAGTCCCCCGGCTGCCGGCCAGTCCTGGGGCTGCTTTGTCCTCAGGTCTCAGCCCAGGAGGACAGCCAGTGCGCTTGGCTGCTTGAAAGGCGTCCTTCGAAGAGGAGAAGCCGAGCCTTTCCCAAAAGGTAGCTTTAACCATTGTCGAGTCCTCCTGAACAGCAGGGCAGCCCGGACTAGGAAAAAACTCCATTGTTTTACGAGGATGAGAAACGACAAGAGGACGCACTGTTAGACTAAGTCACTTCTGAATCCATTCACATGGCTGCTGAGTGCCAGAGAAGGGGCACAGATCCAATCACCCCGGGGGAGAAATGACTGCCAGCTGGAGCGGCCAGGACGAGCTCCAAAAAATAGCAGGTTTAATCAGAGTGAAGTCGCAAGGCAGGGGCGGACGTGGAGGGGCGGGGGGTCCCCGGAGAGCCGCGGGCAGGAGCGGCCTGCTCCCCTGCTCCGGCTGGTGCCCAGGATCTGCGAGGCTGAGGCTAGCTTGGGGCCAGATTGTGGAGGGCTTTAAATGTCAGGCTAAGGAACCGATCAGGGGCCTGAACTGATCAAACAGGTGTTTTAGGAAGATGAATTTGAAGAGAATGTGCGGGATGAATTGGAAAGTCTGGAAGCACAGCAACAATTAGGAAGCTGTGAGATTCATCAGGCTGTTGTAGTGGTCCTGCGTGAGTTGATAAGGGTGTAAATGAGCACAGCGGCAGCAGGAGCGGAAGGGGACAGCTGCAAGAGACATTGTTCAGAAAGAACGGATGAGGCTTGCTGCCTGATTGGACTGGGGACCCGGGGAGCTCAAGGAATCAAAGATGACGCCAGAGTTTTGAGTGTGGGCAACTGGTAGTACAATGAACAGAGAAAGGGAGGCTAGAAGAGCAAGCTGGTTTCAGCAGACGTGAATTCAGTTCCAGCCACAGACAGCGTGCAGGACATCCAAGTGGAAATGTCTGGCAGGTCAGAGGAGACACACCACCAGAGCTCAGGAGAGACGTTATGGCTGCTGCTGAATTTGGGAATCAAATGCAGAGAGGTGATAAATGAAGTTGTGCAGTGAATGAGATCTCTGAGGAAAAGCAGAGACGGTGAGATAGAGGACCAAGCCCGACCTTTGAGGAATGTCCACATGTAAAGGATTTCTATTCCAAAGCTGAGTTTAGAAGTGCCACCCACATGCCGCTTGGCTTCACCACTGAAATATCAGTGTAAAGTGTTCATGTATCAGTTTGAGAAAGCCGAGCAACATAGCAGTGTTACATCTCAGCGGGAACTAAATTATAAACACCTAGGTAAGCTCCCAAAACAAATTTGGCTGAAGAAAAGGCTGATATTCATAGAGGGGAAAAAAAAAGGATAAATGATACAGTGAACATAATATAAAAGATCGGTGGATCTGATCCCACAAGGATGAGTCAAGCAATGAAAAAAAAAAAACTTGTGAAAAATATCCTATAAATAACATTTAATTAGAGAAAAGTAGATATTTACTCATTTTAACGCAAAGACCAAAAAAACCCCACAATTTACCATATTTATGCAGTGCACTGTCTTCTTGAAGTGTGAATTCCAACTAATTCATCAAAGTATTTTTAATAAAGGCTACATTAAAATATAAGCTGGCTCAAACATGTGTGAAGACCGGTCAGTATCAGAAAGCTACCTAGACTACAGTAACCCCCCCACTAGACTCACAGTCGGCAAACAAAACAGCTTTTTTTTTTTTTTTTTTTAGTGTGGCTCTCTAGTCTTTTCACATGTATATTTCCTGTATATGGTATTTTCTTGACAGTCACTTATAAAATAAAATATTATAGCTTTGAATTTTTGGACTAAACACTGCCTAACTTAAGTCCTATAAAAAAAAAACTTTTTGTCTTATGTGTTAAATTTTTTCTCCTTATTCCCTTTAATAAAGATGCAACTGAGTAGTTTAACGGAATAACAACCGCTCTCCCATGACAGCTTCAATAACTTTTGAAATAGTACTTAGATTTTGACATGTTCTTATATTTAACATGTTTAATTGATATTTTCTTCTAAAATATCACAGCAAACATATTTAACATACATCAAAAGCAGTTAAGAGAAACTTGCTTTCCTTTGGACATAAGACCTTTATAAAACAGGAACAACTTTTTGAAAAACGGAATTTACAAATGATTAAAAATGGGCTGCATATCCAGGCCCAACAGGCAGTTACTCAGAAGATACTGGTCTTAGCCGTTTTCAGGTTTACATAATGTGACAGAAATATCTCTATCTATAGTCTCTAATAATATGTCAAACCAGAAAACAAATGCAACTGCTAGCTTTAGAGATACTGTAAACAGACACAGAAGAAAACAGAGTCAAGCAAAACCTACAAACTTAGTCACTTCTTACTCTCCAGATATTCGGAACATATCTAAAAATTTTAAACAGATATTATATGATCTTAGAGAACTCTTAAAATAATACAACATCATGGAATAGTCAGATTGAGTTATTAAAACCAAAGCAGCCATTTCTTGTTGTCTTCAGCCTTTTAACCTAAGACCCAAATAGTTTAACTCTATCAGTTAACATTTAATCCAAGAGTTGACTTTTTTAAATGCCAATACTGTTAAACCTCTTTCAATAATACTTAAAAATACACGTAGACTAATACATTACTGAGATTAAATATGGGCCATGGGCTGACCTGTAGAACAGCGGCTAGGTATAGAGATAAAAAAAGCTGAATTAGCAATTGCCTTGTTTCTTTTCAAGTACTTACACCAAATAATGCAACTGAAAAAACAATTTTTGGGAAAAATTAGGTGGATGATTCTTATTTGTAGGTTACAATGAAAAAGGACTCAAATTTCTTAATGAAGGGGAAATTGCACTGTTTTGGGTCAACAAATATCTGAAGGGTTGCGGTTTTATAGGCAACTGAAACATCTGAAAGGTAATAAAAAAGTAAAAGTAATGTCTCTTGGTGTAGAAGATTTAGGACGTACTTTTACAAGGAAGTTTCGTAATAGCTAATTTTTCGTTAAATCTAAAGAGTCTGTAACGCACACATATGTATCTTATTTCAAAATCGGCAGTGACTCAGAGATGCTTAGATTCAACTTCTGGTTCAATCAAATAAAAGTCCAAATGTCTGGAGTTAAATGACCCACTACTCGCCAAAAATCCACAAAACATTCACACCGGACAGACCAAGATTAACTCGCCTATAAAAAGAAAAAAAAAAAAGGTTTTAGTGGAATTGATTGCCAAGCATTTAAGGTCTTTTTTCAAATAACGAAAACAAGAGCCTTGACAAGGAACACAATATTTAATCAATGACATTTAATGCTATTCTGTAATGAGTTATGGTACATATGGTTTCTCAGGTGAACCCTAGTAATAGTAATTGCTTTCTTAACTGTGCTTAAAACCCAAATTTAGAACAAATGGATTTATGGGGTGTGGAAAATTAATTTTTCGGTTGATCTCTACAACTATTACACCAGATAGAGTTAACTGAATAATTTTAGCAAGTAAGATTAAAGTAAAAGTATCAATTAAAATTTTAAAATAAAGGATACAGAGATGCTAGGCCTCTTAGAGAATGTTACCTATTCAACTTGAATTAGGGATTTACTAATTATTATGGATGCTTTAGTGAATTTGTATATGGGGATTACTGATTTAGCTTAAACTAAACCCTACTGTATATATAACAAAAAGAAAAATCTACTTCTACTCCACAGAGTACCATAGCACATTCAAAGTATAAAGGGAAGAGAGGGCTATAAGCTAAATGACTCATCTAACAAAATAAGAAATAAACCTCCAATGTCTCAAACTGAAGAATCAAGAGAGCTACATGCCTCTATTACGTGGAACCACGAGAGTAGTATTTGAAGAAAAGGCTAAATGAGTTTCAGGTGGTCGCCTTCAGTGGGCTTGGGGAACACAGGGAACTGCTCATTTCTGTCAGGAACTTCTAGCATTACAGAACTTTTAAAATTATGAGTAGTTGTTAATTTTGATTAAAAAAATTTTAAAATATATATACGACAAAAATGCCCTTCAAAAGAAGGTAACTTCTATATTAACTGGTTTTCCCATTTCTTTGAGGAACTTCTTCACCAAAACTGTAAATGATAGGGGCACCCGGCTGGCTCAGTCAGTGGAGCGTGTGACTCTTGATCTCAGGGTTGTGAGTTTGAGCCCCACGCTGGGCGTAGAGATTGATTAAAAAAAATAAAATCTTAAAAAGAAAACCTGTGCAAATGATAAATCTCAATTTGATAGAAAGGAATGTTTTGATTTTGGCTTGTTTGTATGTAAGGCTAAGCATCTTTTCATGTTTATTAGTCAGTTAAGCAACACTTCTGTGAAAGTCTTTTCCGTCTACGACCATTTTCGGTTTTTCTTTTCTAATGAATTTATTATTTTTTAAAAATATTTTATTCATTCATTTGAGACAGAGAGCGAGAGCACAAGCAGGGGGAGCGGCAGAGGGATAGAGAGAAGCAGGCTCCCTGTTGAGCAGGGAGCCCAATGTGGGGCTCAATCCCAGGACCCAAGCATCCCACATAAAATGATTCTTAACAGAAACATGAAAAAAGAAAAGTATATGTGAGTGTATAGGGTGAAAAAAATGGATTGTAATCCTATGCCTCCTAACATATTTTAATAATAAACTTACATTTTTTTTTTTAAAGATTTTATTTATTTGACAGAGAGAGAGGCAGCGAGAGAGGGAACACAAGCAGGGGGAGTGGGAGAGGGAGAAGCAGGCTTCCCGCTGAGCGGCTTGATCCCAGAATGCTGGGATCATGACCTGAGCTGAAGGCAGACACTCAACCATCTGAGCCACCCAAGCGCTCCTCTAATGAATTTATATGTGCTCTTTATATATGATGGATATCAGCCTGGATTTGCTATATGTGTTCCAACCATAATATTTTGTCTCCGTTTGTCATTGAGCTTTAAGCTTTATTTATGGTTTTTTGCTAACAGAACACTTAAATTACTGTGCAGTCAATTCTGTCTAGATTTTTTTTTTCCCTTTTGGAAGTAAAACATTCATCTCATTCCAGTAACTGCACAAATATCTGGCATTGAATTGATAATGTATTTGGATCAATCTGCTGTTTTATGGGCATGATTCCAAATGGACTATATTTGAGCTACTTGCTTATTTCCTTTAAGTTATAGGATAGTAGTTTTTACCCATTTGATTGTTTTAGAATGTATTAAAAAGGTTGATCAATCATATTTAAAAAGTTAATTTCAAAGCTTCTTTTCCCTTGGTTAAGAGAAGACCCTCAAATAAATAAAACACGTATTAGTTTTAGTCTAAAGTGTTTCTTTCCCACTGTAAGTTGCTCATTAAGAGAAGGTAAGCACTTCAAGAATTTTATCAGTTCTTTTTGGCCTCTGGTAAGTTATTACCCCACTAAGGTTTTTGTTTGTTTGTTTTTGTTTTTTAAGATTTATTGGTCTGAGAGAGACTAAGAAAGAGAGAGAGCAGGGGGAGGGGCAGAGGGAACCTTCAAGCAGACTCCCTGCTGACCATGCAGCCCGATCCCACATCCCCGAGATCGTGAACTGAGCAGAAACCAAGAGTCGGATGCTCAACTGACTGAGACACCCAGCACCCTCCCTAATAAGTACTTTTAGTTTATTTCATTTTAATTAAGTTCTACACCCAACGTGGGGCTTGAACTCACGACCCTGAGATGAGAAGTCATACACGGGACGCCTGGGTGGCTCAGTTGGTTAAGTGCCTGCTTTCGGCTCAGGTCAAGATCCCAGGGTCCTGGGATCAAGTCCTGCATCAGGCTCCTTGCTCAGCAGGGAGTCTGCTTCTCCCTCTGCCTGCTGTTCCCCCTGCTTGTGCTCCTTTCTCTATCTCTGACAAGTAAGTAAATAAAATCTTAAAAAAAAAAAAAAAAAAAAAGGGTCACACGCTCTACTGACTGAGCCAGCCTGGTGCCCCCATAATTTAAATTTTCTAACAAACACCTTAAAAATTTTATAAAAAGGAAAAAGAAATAGGTGAAATTAATCTTAGTAATATATTTCATTTAACCCAATATATCCAATGTATTAATTCAACATGTAGTCAATGTACAACATTATTAAAGAGATCTTTCACTTTTTTTTTTTTTGGTCTTCAAATTCTAGTCTATGTTTTACAAGTACAACACATCTCAATTCAGATTCGTCATGTTTCAAATGCTCAGTGCCACATGTGGCTGGTGGCTGGTCTACGAGACAATGCAGTTCTAGAACATGCCTAAAACAGGACAGCGAAGCAAAAGTGAAAACAGGCGTGCATATCAGAACCGGAGTGGACCCTAGATGTTTTCCACTCCACGCCTTTCCCTTCACATTTTCTTAACCTCAGGGTTTTAGACTCTCAGACCCTGCATTATCAGATTACCCCAGCTTTACCTGCAGTCCTGTTCCTTCAAAATTTTATGATACACTAAAATTTCAAATCACCAAAATGACCATACAATTCTGAATTTATTGTTAATAGCATGTGAGCTTCATTACTACATATTTAGAATAACAAAGTAAACAATTTCAACTGCTCATTTTTCCATCCCAGTTAACAATAATATGGAACAGGTACTGACTCAGTCTCTCTGGAAATATAAAACATTTTGCAGAAGGCTTTGTGTCTGATATGGGATGGCTTTTGTTTTGTTTTTAAATTTTAAAGTGGTCGGAGCCTGATACAGATCTCGGAGTTGCTCCTCTGAGGGACACAACTGTAAAGCCAATGATGTGGTCCAACGGCCTTTTCTCCAATAGGGAAATGCAGGTCGGTGAGGAAGGAAGGAAGGGACTTGCCCAAGAGAGAAGAATGGGTTAGTGACGGGGCTGGGCTTACACCAGAAGCCCGATCTCTTGTTCAGTCCACAGTCTTTTCAGTGTATGATGCTGCCTTCGGCAGAATCTTAACACAGGAAGAAAAACAGTAAATAAATTAAGTACTTGTGTTTTTAAAACATCAATACTTACCCAAGCATTCCTGACTCTTTGGTCTTTATGATGTAGAGGAACATTAACAATGTATGAAACATATTATTTCGGCCCTGGAATCAAGACAAAAAGACAGCAGGATTTAAACAAAGCCAAACAAAAAATTATGCAAACCAAACAAAAAGATAAGTGCAGATCCTATCAATTCACATTCTACTAACTCAGAATTCCGTGCAATTCAGACTTTCATTTGCATGGATTTGGACAGAAACTTCAATGGCCCAAACTATTAACACTTACAAAGTTGAAATGTTAAACTTGAAAAAAAGGAAATTAATATTCTCTCCTAGGAATTTGATGGAGAAGACAATTTATGATTACAGTCAACGTAAAACTTCTTAGTAAAGAAACTGGTAACTACAGTAAGTGCAAAGGTCATCAGCAGAACTGATGTTTGCAGTCAAGAGTAAAATACCTGAACAGAAACGTAAACTGGTACAATAATCTTTTGTAGAAAGTAGTTTGATAATGTATTTTAAAAGCCTTGAAAATATTCTGAAACCTAGAATTCCACTTTTGGACTTTAAACTAACGAAATTACCCAAAATGCAGACAGCTATATCCATAAAGATGAATACTCAGCAGTGTTCATGATAATGAAGAATTAGAACATCCAAAACGTCCAACGGTAGGGGGATGATTGAATAAATTAAGTTATAATCCTATGATAAACTTTTTTACAGCCATTAAAAAGTGTTTCTATGGAAGCCTTTTAATGGAACGGAAAATTATGGCTTTTTAAGGTAATTAAATTAAGAAGTTAATTTTTTAAAAGGAAATAAAATTATATAAATATGATTTCAACCCATAAAGTGGCACAGAGAAAGACCAAAATGAAATTTACCAAAGGCAATACACCAAAAATTTCACAACACCTGCCTTTAAGTAATGGAATAATGACTGATCTTTCTTCTTTTTCTTTATCCTTTCCCAAATTAAGCATATATTACTTTTAGAGTTTAAAAAACCCCGGGATATTCAAGAAACACATTTTCCCTAATTTAAAACGTTTACCTAATCCATAAACAAGAGACTCTAATTTAAAAAATATTATCAAAGCAAGTCATCCGTGACACACTGTAATAGCAATTTCTACATTTAGAAGTACCTTTGGAAGGTTGTAGACATGACGCTGGTAGATTAGCTCATAATGGGGAGGGTTGATAGCACTCTGATAAATGCAAAAAACATTCTCATTTGTCACATCTGTAAAGAAAATATGCTACATTAAAAAAACAAGCCAACCTCTCTATATATCTCATGTGAAAATCTCAACTCATTCTTTTAGGAAGTTTCTACCTGGTTTATTTGGTGTCTGAACAAAGTGCTGCGAAGTAAATGTTTTTCCGTCAGGGTACTTAGGGTGCGGAGGTAATCTGGAATCGAGGTAGGTGCAAAATACGTGCATGATGATCTGAAGATGAGGAAACAATTTTTCAAAATCAGCATTAAATCTATCATGGGTTTAGTCTTTGCTTATAATGACTCCAATTTTTAAATTTTTCCCTAAAGAGAGAACTAGCAAAAATGCTTTCAAATGATTACATTTATAAGATGAAATCCGTAAAATGAAAAGAGAAAAGACATTATCCCAGTTTTCTGTTAAGTGGATCACTCATACCCATATAGTTAACAGAAAACCGAGATAAAAATACACATACAGGGGCGCCTGGGTGGCGCAGTTGTTAAGCGTCTGCCTTCAGCTTAGGGTGTGATCCCAGCGTTCTGGGATCGAGACCCACATCAGGCTCCTCTGCTGGGAGCCTGCTTCTTCCTCTCACACTCCCCCTGCTTGTGTTCCCTCTCTCGCTGGCTGTCTCTCTCTCTGTCGAATAAATAAATAAAATCTTAAAAAAAAAAAATACACATACATTCTCAATTTCAGTATCAGCATTTGAAGCTTCATTTTTACATATAACAGTCATTATGAAAACAATAAAGAACATGATTCTGAAAAACTCTTAAATGCTCAAAAACATTATACTCTTTGATCTCATCAATCTTAATTCTAGGAATCTGTTTTAATTTTTTTATTTAGAGAGTGTGAGTGCGGGGAGCTGGGGTGGGGGGAGGAGAGGGAGAGAGAGCATTTTAAGCAGGCTCCACTCCCAGAATCTTACAGCTGATCTCACAACTCTGAAGAGATCATCACCTGAGCTGAAAGGAGTTAGAGGCTTAACCGACTGAGCCACCCAGGCTTCCCTAAGAATCTTTCTTAAAGCCATAATCCCAAATAAGAAAAAATAAGCATCATGATATTCCTTGCAATATTATTTAAAATAGAAACTAAATAATTCTCAAACTTCCAGCTCCAATATAGGAGAACAGATAATTGACAGTGTGTAATAATGAAAAAATACTTAAACACTGCAAAAATGAAAAAAATACAAAATTTTACATGGAGGATGATTACAACTATGACAAAACATTAAAAAACGGTGCATCTAAGTAAAGGGAAAAAAAGAAAAAAAATACACCAAAATAACAGTGGTTAAGATGCTGGTACAATTTAAAGTTTTTATCTCTACCTTGGTTTCTAAATTCTAATACTTATTTTTATAATGGAAAAATAAAAGTACATAAATCCAGTAACATGGAAAAATGTTAAACTGAAAAAAAAAAGTAGAGACTTACGGCAGAATCAGTGGGCAGGTCTGTATCCCATTTGCGTCCTTTGAAGTCTCCACCTCTATTCCATCGAAATGAACTCATACAGCCTCCCTGAGAAAGTTCTGGAGCAACAAAGATGAAATTTAAAAAGCCAAAAATAAATAAATAAATAAAGAAAGAAAGAAAGAAAGAAAGAAAAGAAAGAAAAGAAATAAAACAACGTAAGGTAATGTGTGAACCTACACTCTATTCTGGTTAGAAAAAAATGGTATGTAACATTCTTTGCACAATTGGGAAATCTATATAGAATACTTTATATGGGGGCGCCTGGGTGGCTCCAGTCATTAAGCGTCTGCCTTCAGCTCAGGGCGTGATCCCAGCGTTCTGGGATCGAGCCCCACATCAGGCTCCTCTGCTGGGAGCCTGCTTCTTCCTCTCCACTCCCCCTGCTTGTGTTTCCTCTCTCGCTGGCTGTCTCTCTGTCAAATAAATAAATAAAATCTTAAAAAAAAAAGAGAAGACTTTATATGTACTTTGCATACATGTGCGCGCGCACACACACACACACACACACACAGTTTTTTGGATATACAAATATCCTGCTATCTATCAGGTGATCTTGCCAAAAACTGCAACCTGAATTTACAGGAAATTCGGAGGACAGAGGATCACGTAAAATTACACCCCATGGGGATGTATTCGGTAAAAATCCATGGCAACTCTATAGGACAAACCACCCAGTTTTTTCAATAAGTAAGTTGCAGAGAAAAAAAAAAAAGGATGGACAGGAAATCTATAGCTTAAAAGGAACTTAATTTTTTTTTTTAAAGATTTTATTTATTTTTTTGAAAGAGAGAGAGCACAAGCAGGGGGAGTGGTGGGCAGAGGGAGAGCAGGCTCCCCATGGACTAGGGAGCCCGACATGGGACTCGATCCCAGAACTCTGAGATCATGACCTGTGCAGAAGGCAGACGCTTAACTGACTGAGCCACCCAGGTGCCCCTGAACTTAAATGCTTTATCAATCAGTCATACCATGTGGTTATATTTGAGTCCCAATTCAAATAATACCAGAAAAAGTAATTATACATTTTATGAGATGGTTGGAAATTCAAACATAAGTTACGTATTTCATGATATAAAGAAACTGTCAAAAAATATTAGGTGTGATAATTGTACTGAGGTTATGTTTTTAAAAGGCCTTATCTTTGAGACACATAGAGAGCTATATATAATACAGAAAGGAAGGAGAGAGATGGGGATACGGATAGGGCTTGGGATGCCCAGGGACTGAAGGCTGCAGGGACCAGGGGCTATGTACAAGAGGCTTCAGCATACTCTTGTGTCTAGTTTTATGAATATCTGAATTCTCCTTACAATAAAAAGTTTCTTAAAAGTCATGATAAATGATTACTCCTGAACCCCAGTCCAAACCTAGGGGAGAGAGGGGGCACCGTAATGTTTTCAAATTAAAATAGTGATAAATCTGAAGAGTGAAATACTTTTTTTCTTTTTAAAGATTTTATTTATTTATTCGACAGAGACAGAGACAGCCAGCGAGAGAGGGGGAGTGGGAGAGGAAGAAGCAGGGTCCTAGTGGAGGAGCCTGATGTGGGGCTTGATCCCAGAACGCCGGGATCACGCCCTGAGCCGAAGGCAGACGCTTAACCGCTGTGCCACCCAGGAGCCCCTGAAATACTATTTCTAAAACTCGTTTTAGTGATGAGAACATTTTACAGTTTATCCAAATAAAAGCAGGGAAGCATAAAGGGAGAGTGTGGGAATATCAGGGAGGCTAAGTTTCCTGATTCTCACATCAGTCTCCTCAGAAGATCACATTTCTCTCCGAATAATCGGACATAACAGAAATACAAAGAGGCGGGGCTATGGGATCCAGTGTTATGGGATCCAGCCCCACATCAGGCTCTTCCGCTATGAGCCTGCTTCTTCCTCTCCCACTCCCCCTGCCTGTGTTCCCTCTCTCTGTCTGTCTCTATCTCTGGCTGGCTGTCTCTATCTCTGTCGAATAAATAAATAAAATCTTAAAAAAAAAAAAAGAAATACAAAGAAGCAACATATTAAATATGAATTATATGAATTGAAAGAAAGAAGGATCAGCATGGTGACACTATAAAGAATGTCATAGTGGTATCCATTCTTGGTAGTTAAAGAGTAGAAAATGAGTCTGAAATATTTACTTGAGCCCATGTAGCTTGTATTTAAGTTTCCCTAGACAGAATAAAATTAACTAACATATTCAAGGCTAGCTACATCATTTTGACAATTTATTTATTTATTTATTTATTTGACAGAGAGAGAGAGAGAGGGAGAGAGAGAGCGGGAGGGAGAGCGCATGCACAAGCAAGGGGAGCAGCAGGCAGAGGAGAGGGAGAGGCAGGCTCCCCGAGGAGCAGGAAGCCCAACGTGGGGCTCGATCCAGAACCCTGGGATTATGAACTGAGCCAAAGGCAGATGCTTAACCAACTGAGCCACCGAGGTGCCCGCTTTTGACAATTCTTAAGCATATGAAATATAAAAACCAAAAGTTGTTCAAGTATAAGCCTTAATTGAGCCATAATTAAATATATATTTATAAAATAAAAGATACTTGGTAACGCTTGAAAAAAATTTTTTTCCTTGTTATTTTTTTTGAGAAAGAGTGCGAGTGAGTTGGAGGGGAGGGGCAGCAGAAGAGGGAGAGAGAGAATCTTAAGCAGGCTCCACCACTCATGCAGAGCCCAACGCAGGACTTGATCTCAATGACCGTGAGATCTTGACCTGAGCCGAAACCAAGAGTCACCATTGAGCCACCCAGACACCCATCCTTGTTACTTTTACTTAATAAAATCTCAAAGTAGTGATATTTTTTCCTCTTCAAATTACTAGTTACCTTTGATCCTTTCAAACAAGTATTCCTGATTTGGTGTAAGGTCTAGATACTGCACAATTGTATTCAAAGTTGGAATGAGAGGAGCTTTGACCAGGGCAGCTTGTTTTAGACTCGTAATACTAGCCTCTGTTAAAAATAAAACACACAGGACAAATTATTCTTCATGTGGGTCTCTAGAAGAACTTAAAATGCTCTTTCCTCAATAGAGGTTGAAGGAATAAATGAAAGCAATTAGTAGTTGAACAATTCGCATTATTTACTTTACTTACAACTTCTTTTTATCATTTCTGGCATGGTGGCCAGATTTATAAACACAGACACCACATGCACACACACACTCCAAAAGCAGCAGCCAAGTCCATTCTGACAAATCTATAAACAGCTAATATATAAAATATTTTTGTGGGGTACATGTAAAAATTTCAAAATCAGGTTAAGTTAAAAGTTGCCTGTTATGCCAGTGATAAGCGGAAACTTTATTTGACAGTGATTTCTCTTATCACGAAAGACAACTATACAAAGAAATTAATAAACCAACAGATATTTCCAGAATGTCTAACCTTACTTCTCAATGCTGGGAAAAAGGCATTCTTCTATGTGACGTGGTTGCTAGAGTATAAACTGATATAAGCTTTTAAAGGGTTACGTACATCAAAAGCCTTAATGTATTTATTCCTACTGAACTAACTCCACTTCTAAGAAATTATCCCTAAAAAATAATTACAAATGTACACAAAAATTTAGATAAAAGGATATTTACTCATAGCATTACTAATAACAGTAAAGGGCAAAAGCCCTACCTTTTAGATAATAAAGATCAGTTAAACACAACATATTACACAAACAAAAAGAAATGCCATCTAGCCACAAAAACAATACTGGAGAATATTTAACAAAATAGAAAAATTGGGGGGTAAAAGTAGGCAACAAAACAGTATGACCCCAATTTAATTAAAAATATGTACATACATGTACCATATTCCCTCAACTCCTGAATATATTTTAAAAACTTTAATGTTCTTAAACTATGGTGTAACATACAATTGAGAGACATATGTATATGCACTAACATATATACATATATTATATACACTAAAATATATATTGTATATACCAATACTATATATAAGTATGTAGCTATATATATTAATATATATATACTATGAAAACTATATGTATATACATACACACACGTACACACACTTACACAGCTATACAGATATAGTTAGTATTATAACCAAAAATAATAACTGGTTGTGACTTAAAATTGACAGTGATTTATCTCTGGAAGCAGAATTATGGGTAATATTCTTCTACGTGTACTTCTGTCTCTACTTTCCAGCCTTTCTACAATGAACATAATATATACTGCATTTGTACTCACAATCAATGTCGTTCTTTTTAAAAAGCACATCACACTGGTAAAATGTTGTGGAAAATACACATTTTAATAGCTTCCCCCCCGTCCCATTTTTATAGCTTTTAAAGAAAGCTCAACGACAACAGGCACAGGTTCAATAACATTACCAAGATCTAGAAAGTAACCATTCTGGACTTTGGAGTCAAAGAGCTCTGGCCTCAAATCTGTTCCGTGACACTGGGCAAGTTACCTAAGCTCTGTGTGTCTTGGCCTTACCCATAAATGGGACACTAACAGCTAGCTTTCAAGGTTAATATGAGAGTATGTAAATTACATATGAAACATTTGGATATTCAATGAATAGACACCTTTGGGATATACAATTCTACTCTTAGTCCAGAGAACAAAGACTGATTAGAAGACACCCAAAATAAGTAGAAATTACTAATGTGCAATCAAAAGCACTTAAGATTTTCAAGGAGAAATTTATTCCCTAATAAGAGGTGGTTGACTGTGACATTCCTTATTTATTTTGAAATCTAATTACTTAACACTAAATAAGTTATGGTATATATATATTTTAGGCAGATTGTATGGAACCTTAACAGTTTTATTTTTCTGTAGGTAAGAGAGTTGAAAATAGGTGATTTTAAATTAGCATTATTACACATTCTTTATGCTTTGTACAACTTTGGAATTAATATCTGATAAGGGACTTGTATCTAGAATATATAAAGAACACCTCAATGATAAAAAAGACAAATGATTCAACTGAAAAATGGTAAAGGATCTGAAAAGATATTTCTCCTAAGAAGATATATGAAAGGCCAATAAGCACATGAAAAGACGCTCAATATCAGTAGCCATGAGGAAAATGCGAATCAAAACCACAATGAGAAAACTGTTTCACACCCATTAGGACAACTATAATAAAAAGGACAGATAAGTATTGGTGAAAATGTGAGAAACTGAAACCCTCATACACTATTGGTGGGAATGTAAAATGGTGCAGTTGCTTCAGAAAGAGTCTGGCTCTTCCTCAAAAGGTGAAACATGGAGTTACCATATGGCTCAGCCACTCTACTCCTAGAGAAATTAAAACGTATGTCCACACAAACACCTGTATACAACTGTTCACAGCAGCATTATCCATAATAGCCAAAAAGTGAAAACCACCCAAATGTCAATCAACTGATAAATGGGTAAACAAAATGCAATAGATCAATATAATAGGATATTATTTGGCAATAAAAAGAAACAAAGTACTGATAAATGTTACAACATGGATGAACCTTGAAAATATGTTAAGTGAAAGAAGCCAGTCACAAATGACAACAGATTGTATGATTCCATTTATGTGACTATCCAGAACGGGTCTGTCTAAACAGGTAGTTGTCTTGGGCTGGGGAATGGGTGATGGGGGAAACGGGGTGTGTGGGGTTTCTTTTCTGGGTGATGAGATACTCTAAAATTGACTGTGGTTGCACAACCCAAACCTCTGAACTGCAGACTTTAAATGGGGGAACTGTAGGTAAGTAAATTCTATTTCAATAAAACTCGTATTAGAAAATATATATAAGTATATAAGAAACATTTAGTTTTGTCTTCACCTCAAGATAACAAAGGAAGTTGTTAAATAGCCCAGTACAGAAAGTAAATTTCTATTTCGCAGATTCACTGACTGTAAATCAAATGTTGGGCTCTATTTTCACATACCTCCTATCTGAAGCTCAGGACAGCCCATTCGTCTCATCTGTGTGCTGACAGACTCGATTTCTTGTACCAGTGGCACTAATATTGTCTCATTGATCCACTAGGAAGAAACGAAGCAAAGATTTTACATGCATAATTCTAAAGCATTTCTCAAATAATTCTTTACTTTTCTTTTTTTTTTTTAAAGATTTTATTTATTTATTTGAGAGAGAGACAGCCAGCGAGAGAGGGAACACAAGCACGGGGAGTGGGAGAGGAAGAAGCAGGCTCCCAGCGGAGGAGCCCGATGTGGGACTCGATCCCAGGACTCGGGGATCACGCCCCGAGCCGAAGGCAGACACTTAATAACTGAGCCACCCAGGCGCCCCTCAAATAATTATTTTCATGAAACGCTAAGAATATTTTTACTGTCCTCTACGTGAATATCAACAGAGCACAGAGGAGGAGAACGAACTAGCGGCTGCTGCAGTCCCGAGTTACGTAAGCAAGCTAGCAGAGGGTAAGTTAGCGATGTCATATTCTTAAAGCACGTACGCCTGCCTATTGCTGAAGAAAATATAAAAATTTCAGTTATATCTTAAGTTTTTCTTTTTTAAGATTTATTTATTCATTTGACAATGAGATAGCACAAGCGGGAGGGGCAGAAGGAGAGAGAGAGAATCCCAAGCCGACTCCGTGCTGAGCATGGAGCCTGATGTGGAGCGTGATCTCATCACCCTGAGCTCATGACCTGGGCTGGAACCAAGAGTCGGACGCTCAACAGACGGCACCACCCAGGCACCCCGTGTTACGTTTTTCTTAAATTTTAATGATTATTATACTTAGCTAAAAGGGTAATTTCCGACTTACATTTCTACAGTAATTATCACACATTTTTTTATGTCGTGTTTATATTTTGTAATTAATAAGACAGCTTTTCAAACTAACGTAACTGATTAACTCAGAAGGCTTACCCAATTCCCTAGCTATGTGGAAACAGGTCTATTATACATATCAGATCTACTGGTTTACGAAGATTACAATGTTACTTTAGAACTAGAAACCTCAAATGCCATTTTGGATGGCTAATATCAAACTAATTCTGAGATGTGAAAAGATTGTCCAAGGAAACATCCCATTTGAATTGCCTGCGTGTTACGTGTTTTGTGTATGTGTTCATGGCAACTTCAACTACTACTTTCGTTTAACCACAAAAATGGAAGGATGAAAAAGTTTCAGATGAAATAGAAGTCTGCAGTTTTTTTTTTTTTAAAGATTTTATTTATTTATTTGGCAGAAAGAGAGACAGCCAGCGAGAGAGGGAGCACAAGCAGGGGGAGTAGGAGAGGAAGAAGCAGGCTCATAGCGGAGGAGCCTGATGTGGGGCTCGATCCCAGAACGCCGGGATCACGCCCTGAGCCGAAGGCAGACGCTTAACGACTGAGCCACCCAGGCGCCCCAGAAGTCTACAGTTCCTTATACAAATTTGTGAATTAAGAAATCTTTTATAAAAACACATGGTTTTCTGGTAACCCATTTAGCAAGCACACTGAATATACTGGCAAGATCTGAACTGAATTCCCACGAGGCTATTTACAGACTTTATCCCACTTAGTGTGACTATTCATAGGCTTTGCTGCAAATATTAATGTGGTTGATTACTGACTGAGTGCTCAACAGACTCTGCTAGTGGTATTACAAAATATATGGTATATGCATACTGCTTTTTAAAAAAAAATCCTAAAAACTTGAAATTTCAAGCCTGTAAGTAGAAATAAGAGAGTATAGTTCTAGGATATCATTTTACTTATTCATTCTTCCAACATGTAGTCAATGCATTCCACTTGCCAGCCACTCTTGGGCTGCAACAAAATTACCTAAGGGGTTCAGGACTATATTCCCTATGCTGTACCTTTCATCCCCATGAGGGAATTTTTATGTTTAAAAAGCGATCCAGGCTTCTGGTTCAAGAAAATAGGCTGCTATTTTCATCATTCCCTCTCAATACCCTATTAAAATTATAGTAAAAGAATAAAAGAGGAGCGTGAGTGATTTCAACAGATTTCTAGAAGATATAGAGCGATCCATGAGTGCTGAAGGATGGGAGCGGAGGCAGTGGCAGCCTCTGCAGAATCTACGCGGAGCCCTGAGTGGAGGAGGGCCCGTGTGCCCCTCAGAACTTGGGACCTCCACATCCTTCCCAGAGTGGGAAAGAGGCAGGGCTGAAACAAGGAAACTCACTCACTCTGCATGAGTCAGCCTTCCCAACCTCCAGGCCAAAGATGAGAGGGTTCTTCTCCAAAACAATCGAAGAAATTGAAATATTCTGAAGTAGCTTCTAGTATTTACTACATTCTCTCTCTAACTTAAAGTTCTTATCTAAGGGTGAGGACCTCATTTGTTTCCCTCGCATTTCCGGACATATAATAGGTTCTGGCAGAAAAGCTCTTGGAGGAAAAAAATGAAAAAAAAAATTGAAATATAATAAAACAAAACAAAACAAAACAGGGGCGCCTGAGTGGCTCAGTTGGTTAAGCATCTGCCTTTGGCTCAGGTCATGATCCCAGGGTCCCGGGACTGAGCCCCACATCAGGCTCCTTGCTCAGTGGGGAGCCTGCTTCTCTTTCTCCCCCTTGCTCGTGCTCTCTCTCTCAAATAAATAAAATCTTTAAAAAAAAATGAAAAAAAATAAAATTGAGCTGCTGGGAAAGGGAAGAAGATCTTAATAACTAAATATATTATCCCTTAATCCACTCAAAATAAACTGATTGACTAAAATGGAAAGAAAAAAATCTGATGAAAACAGACACCATAAGGTAAATGTCGTGTTTATTCTTATATATGTGCCATCCATATTGTACTTTTAATAATAATTAAATTGCTAATTATTCTAATTAGCAATTAACACCTCAAATTATATTCTAATAACATTCTTTGCATGTTAAGAGGCACTAGTATTGTCCAAAGAGTAATGTCAGCACTTACATTTCTGAACTTTGCTGTCCATGAATCCATATGATCAAGAAGTTGTCTATTCATAGTCACTCTTGCCCAAACCTATTAAAAATATGTTTAAAATGAATAATGAGTGAGGTAAAATCCTGCCAGAAATTAGTCATTTTCCTCCACTCTCAAAAATACGTGGAAAAAGATACCCGACAAAGAACTTCACAAACATGGACATTGATCTAATTAATACGTGATAATTTTCTTACTTCCCACTTGGTTGCTATTCATGCACAGACCCATCTTTAAAATTCCTTATGTTGGTATGTTTAAAGAACATTCTTGCTTTTATGAATAAAATAAAAATTTCATATTTGATATTAAACTGATGGTTACAGACTGTTGAATGTTCTAATCCAAGTGTATTTTATTATTTTTTCAAAAATTTATTTATTTGAGAGCGAGAGACAGCAGGGGGAGGGGAAAAGAGAGAGGGAGAGACAGAGAGAAGCAGACTTCCCACTGAGTGTGGAGCCCGATGAGGGGCTTGATCTCAGGACCCCGAGATTATGACGTGAGCTGAAATCAGGGGTCGAACATTTAACTGACTGAGCCACCTAGGCACCCCAAATCCAAGTGTATTTTAAAAGCAACAGTTTTATATATTAAGTACAAACAGATACTTGAGATACCTTTTTATAAATGAATGCAGAAAAATGTTTTAGGCAGGATGGTAACATCAACTATGTGTTATAAAGAATAAAACATACAATATAATTCAGCTTTTGGTGCACAAAGTTAGATAGGAGCTTTTCCACTACTTAATGTGTGCCAGATTTATGTTTCTAGCCAGTAAAAGTGAAGATTACAGGGGTACCTGGGTGGCTCAGTGGGTTAAGCGTCTGCCTTTGGCTCAGGTCATGATCCTGGGGTCCTGGGATCGAGCCCCACGTCGGGCTCCCTGTTCAGTGGGGAGTCTGCCTCTCTCCCTCTGTCCTTCCTCCTTGCTTGTGCTCTCTTTCTCTCTCAAATGATAAAATCTTTTTTAAAAAGTGAAGATTACAGAAAAAAAAAAAGTTCCAGAAGTAGAAGAGACTTTCTAACAATCTACAATCGAAAATATGAAGTCACTTTTATTTTCCACTTACCTCCTCTGCGGCTTGTTTAGAACTGAGATCCGCTTCATCTTTGTTAGCACAGGGGGCCTGAGACCTACAGGCAAGTTGATACTGAAACTTCTTTAAAGTTTGTGCATAATCTCCCATAGAACGATTGTAGTTCCAGAAAGTAGGACTGGTGGAAGGTGAGGTAGAGTCTGGACTCCCTACAATGATGAATTTAAAGAGCATCGGTGTGCGCTGTGATAACTTTGACCTCCAGAGTTAGCTCACGAACACTGGGTATCTAGACACCCAGGCAAGGGCAAACGAGAAAGACAAAGCCCCGAGGGACTCTTCTCCTCCCTCGTCCCTGACATTTTTTCTTTACAGAACAGATTTGAGCTTGTGCTAAAAATTAAAAAGAATATTTTCTGAGCAACATCATGTGAAGAGCTCTAAGTGGTTGAAAGTGTCTGTTTATTTTTGTTGTAAAATTCAGCTTGTTTCGTTCCCTAAGACTTCCAAATGATTCAGCAAGAAACAAAAGACACATTTCTTCAGGAAAGAAACAGGCTAACGAAGTTTCTTGCTTGAATTTTTAGTAGCTCTTTCTGAATGGGACAACTACAGTCTACTATTAATAAGCTACTCTTCGGGTCAGCAGCTACACTCGCTTTTCCCTGCACTACACTGCGTTCTTTATAGTCCATAGTAACTCCTGTGTGTACTAAGAGAGACTGCCGGTCACACTTCTAAACGCATACATTTACTCTCGGGAAATATTAATAGTTACATATGGGAACCTCATCCTCTAGAGGCTTTTACCAGAGTACTTATCACACTTTAAGGTTATGGTTTATCTTTTTACCCAAACAGAATTTGAGCTCCTTGAGGGCAGGAAGTATTATTTTTCCCTAGCATCCCTGTGAGCGGTGCTGTGGCTGCTCTGGAGAATTCTGCAGGCTTTGGGAAACTATCAGCTTGGATTTCACTGCCCGAACGGGAACTGTAATGAGGATGCAGGCCCAGGAGAGGTAGAGCTGGATTGAGACCCTTCTCTTACCTCTATCCCCTGTACCCGGCAGAGGGCCAGGAACCTCAAGGGCCACATTTTTGGTCGATAAGAGAAAAATCTGTCCACTGGCACCAGGAGATAACAAGGAAATTTGTCTGTCTTTGGTTGTACAGGGATTTAAAAATTATCCATTTTCGTATGGGTCTAGAATACCCATTTATACTACCTGTGAAGTCCAAGAACCTCCTAGTCCAGAAATTACCTAAGTTAGTTCAAGGTCAGTGATACTCCTTCGGCACTTGGCAGAGGCAAACAGAAAATTGCTCGGAGGAGACAAGGCTTCTGTCCAGGTTGCCCAGGATAGAAAAGCACAGAAAAATAAGACCCTACTGCAGATGAGCTCACCAAAAACAAATAAAAAAACTATAAATCACAAGAGGAAAACAGGGTTCCAAGCAAAGGAATCAAGACAAAAATGTTAGTATTTAATCTCCAAGAACTTCAGATAACTGAACGACTGGACAGAGACTTTAAAAGTTACGTTTAAAATGACTGAGATAAGAATTGAAAACATAAGAACAAAACAAGATATTCTAAAACAAATCATGCATGTTTTAAAGAGAACCAAGCAAAACCTTGAAAACTGGGGGAAAAAACACACACCCACAGCAAATTAAAAAACTCAATGAGTTAAACAGCAAGTTAGAGCTTAAGGGAGAAGCAAGCATCAGGGCAAACTGGCTAAAACAAACGGTGGGGTGAGGGGTAAAACATAAGAATGCCAAACTACTAAATGCGGAAGAAATGGAAGTACTAGAAAGTCTCCACGTTGCAACCACCACTGCATTAACTCATTTGGGAAGAGGACCATCACTGGATGCTAAAACCACTTGGTGAAAGGCTACTGGGGAAACAGGATGCACAAGTCTCAAAGTATTACACTACACATTTTTTATTAAATACAAAAGGGAAAGCCAAGGTTGCCATCATCTCGCCCAAGTGATCCAATTTAATGTTACCAATAAAGGGACAAAATGGTATCACGTGTTTCCTGATATGATATATTGAAAGGAGCACACCACCACCAACTTGGCAAGCTGTATCCATGCCAAAAAATTATATTTAAACTGATTCTCATCTAATCTAATAACAAAAAATGACCACACAAATCCAAATTTGCAAAACAACTAGGCTGATCTCTTCAAACGTAAATGTCATAAAAAATAAAATAAACAAAAAAGGACAAATGTTCTACATTAAAGAAGACAAAAGAAGCGTGACAAAGAAATACATGATCCTTGAACCAGATCCTCCATCAGTAAAAAGAAGAGAAAAAATGCTGCAAAGGCCATTATTGGGTCAACCGAGAAGAAATGTGAATATGAATAATGCTCGTATCTTAAGTACGATAACTATGTTGTAGTTAGAAAGGAAAATGTTCATGTTCTTAAGGGATGCGTGCGAACTAATGAAGGATGAAGTAGCCAGGCAGCAAAAAAATGCATGACTAAAAGTAAATGTGACCTGGTTTCTTACTGTTGGAGAAAGGAGTTATAAACATGAAAAGGGAGGACGCTGGAATAAACCCTGTGTAGTTGGACTGGAATTGGAGGTATCAGTATGAACTCATGGTTTTTAATATATATAGATGGACAGATACAGAAATACATATAGGCGCCTGTGTGTACATATATTTCCAGTTGTCTGTTGAAAGGACCTAGAGTAACGACGTCCCATCAACAGTGACATATCCAGTGCCCAGACATTAATTTCTTAATATCATTCTCCACTAAGAGTCATCATGGCCCCTGGAGAAACAGACTGACTCCGGAGCTAGTGAAACAGGGAAAGTACAAGAGGAGCCTGAAATATCTTCAGGTGCTAGAAAGTAAAATAAAACAACAAACAAACAAAACAGAAGGCAGAGGATCCCACTAGCCCAATCTGAGACCATGTACCCGTCAGAATAAAGGACATCACTGGGGAGAAAAAGCTCTATCTCACAACAGAACGCCAACAAATAAATGTAAAAGCTGGCTGCACGACACGTCAATGTCCTCACCACCACTGACTTATACACTTAAGAATGGTTAAAATGGTAAATATTATGCATATTTTATCACAAAAGATGTTTAAAAAATGTAAAAGGGAGTAATAAAGAAGGAATGATGGAATTAGAAAGTCACTATGAGAACCAACATGGTAACAATCAGTTTTGAAAAGAAACTTGGGGCGCCTGGGTGGCACAGCGGTTAAGCGTCAGCCTTCGGCTCA
The DNA here is from genome assembly GCF_017311325.1 of Ursus maritimus. Taxonomy (NCBI): domain Eukaryota; kingdom Metazoa; phylum Chordata; class Mammalia; order Carnivora; family Ursidae; genus Ursus; species Ursus maritimus. The sequence continues at coordinate 21,956,065 of NW_024425563.1, read as the reverse complement.
GGGCGTGATCCCGGCGTTATGGGATCGAGTCCCACATCAAGCTCCTCCGCTATGAGCCTGCTTCTTACTCTCCCACTCCCCCTGCTTGTGTTCCCTCTCTCGCTGGCTGTCTCTATCTCTGTCGAATAAATAAATAAAATCTTAAAAAAAAAAAAAAAGAAAAGAAACTTGAAAGGATGTTAAAGCTACTAAGTCAAATATGATGAGGAAGAGGATATTTATACCGCCTCAAAGTAGCTCCTCACAAAATACTTATTATTTACAAATTAATGTATACAAAATACTAAATTACCTAAAACATACAGGTAATGGGTTAGAAGTATGGGGATGGACATAAATATACTAGGCAAACACGAACCAAAAGAAAATTAGTACAGTTGTGTTAATATCAGAGAAAATAGACTTGAAGGCAAAAAATCTAAGAGATAAAAATAAAAGGAATGACCATGATGATATTAAGAATCCTGAATTTATATGCACTTAGCATAATTTCCTACATATTTAGCAAATTTGATGGAATTATGAGGAGACATTTAATGGAAGACAATCAGTGGGAGCTTTTAACGGACTTTCTTCCTAACTAATAGATCAAGTGGATGAAGATTAATAAGATAAAGACTTAACACCTTCAAGAAGTTTGGTTCAATGAACAAATATGGAGCCCAATATTTAGAGACTATGCATTCTTTTCAATATACCAAGAACCATTTATAAAAAGTGAACACAAAGCAGGCCTAAATGCAAGTCTTAAGAAATACCAAAGAATTGACAGGGTACAATTCACAATCTCTAGCCACAGCACAATTCACTTAGGGGAAAAATAAAAGATAACCAAGCCTTCATTTCGTATGTTGGAAATGAAAAGCAACACCAATCACTAATAATACTTCTAAGCAATACTAATGACACTTTTAAATAACTCCAAAGGATCAAAGAAGAAATAAAAATGGAACCCAGAAAATATCTCAATAAGACAGATATGTAGAGGGAACAACCTCGGTTGTTCTTTGCATTATACTCTAATAATTTTCAGTAAACGTGAAATATTTCAAAATTTAACAAGAAGAAAAAGCATGCATCGACAAATAACAAGATAATATTGATTTGTTTCTTTGACATTTCTGGCACTTTCAGGCAAAATTAAATTAAAAATCAATGGGGAGATTTCAAGTGACACAAAGAGCCATGGCCCAATAACGGACTTCCTCATTGTGGCCATACTTTAGCACCTAATGTGCTTTCTGTGAAAGTTCCTGAGGGGAAAAAATCATTACTTGGCTCAATAACCCAATTTGGTTTCAAATAATTGACTTTGTTATAATCAAATCCACCCCAAATAGATTAAGATTTGCTAACATTGTTTCCCAAAGTAAACTAAAGACAAGTTCAAAATGTTAAGAAAAACAGCAGCACTTCTGTAGTAAACCCATTCTCTCTTCATCCCTCCCCGCCACACCAATCTTCCCAAGGACCCAAACGAGACAATGATCACTTCAATAACCTTTGCTATGCACTGCTTTAAAAACATATGACAGCCTCGACTTTTAAATAGAAAGTATAACTTACATTATATGAAAAAGCTTTCAATCTTAATGTAGATGAAAGGCTGAAGATTTCTCGTTCAGCTATATTTTACTTCTTAAATTTGGTGAGCTTAATTCTAACTATACAAAATATAAAACCAAAATATATTTCTCTCCTAAGCTATACAAGGTATGTTAGTAAAAAAGAAACATTTATGGACAGGTATCAAAATACTGAAAATGAGTTAAGGATAATTGTAAAGTAACACCAAAAACATGTACATTAGACTTAACAAAAAATATACATACATACCCAGCTTAACTCTGTGCTGTTTCTCTTCTTCACTTCTAAGAAAAGTATCCAAGGTTCGTAGGTCTGTCATGTAGTCTTCTTTGTCCGTAGGGGAATTATAGACAGTGGGTGAAGACCGGTAGCGTGATCTCAATCCACTGCTCTCCACTGGTCCAACAGTAGTAGGGTATGGAGAAGAAGGAGAGGGACTATAGCTTGCCAACTATACAAAATAAAAGAACTTCTTCTTTATTGAAATTTATTTGTTTGGGTTCTTGACTTTCAAAAAGTAATACAACACCAATTAGAATGGCCTGAATCCAGAACCATGACACCACCAAACGCTGGTGAGGATGTGGAGCAACAGGAACCCTCAATCACTGCTGGTGGGAACGCAGAATGCATGCACAGCCACTCTGGAGACAGTTTGGCAGTTTCTCACAAAACTCAACTACACTTAGCACAGGATCTAGCCATTGCGCTCCTTGGTATTTACCCAAAGGAGTTGAAAACTTATGTCTACCCAAAAACCTGCATACAGATGTTTACAGCAGCTTTATTTATAATCGTCAAAACCTGGAACCAACAAAGACATCCTTCGGTAGGTGAATGAACTGTGGTACAGCTGGACAATGGAGGAGTATTCAGCATTAAATTGACATGAGCTATGGGGCACCTTGGTGGTTTAGTTGGTTAAGCATTTAACTCTTGATTTCGGCTCAGATCATGATCTCAGGGTCATGAGATCAAATCCCACAAAGCCAACTCAGCTCCGGGCTGGGTGTGGAGCCTGCTTAAGATTCTCTCTGGCCCTCTCCCTCTCCCCTCCACCACTCACTCACTCTATCCCCCACTCACACATGAGCGTTCTCTCAAAAAAAAAAAGAAAAAAAAAAGAAAAAAAAGAAAAAGAAGTGACCTATCAAGCCATGAAAAGACATGGAAGAAATTAAATGCACATAACTAACTGAAAGAAGCCAATCTGAAAATGCTACACACTGTATGATTCCAATTATATGATATTCTGGAAAAGGCAAAACTATGAAGAAAGTAGAAAGATCAGTAGTTGCCAGGGACTGGGGAGGATGAAGAGGTAGGGCACAAAGGATTTTTAGGGCAATGAAATGACCCAGTTATGATACCGTACAATAATGGCGGATACATGTCATTATTTATTTGTCCAAAACCACAGAATGCACATCACCGAGAGTGAGCCCTAAAGTAAACTATGGCCTCTGGGTGATAATGATGTACCAATGTAGGTTCATTAACTGCAACAACTGTACCACTCTGGTGGGGGATTTTGATAGTTGGGGGGAGGCTATGCCTGTGTGGGGGCAAAAGGTATATAACATGTCTCTGTACCTTCCTCTCAGTGTTGTTACAAACCTAAAACTATTCTAAAAAATAAAGTCTATTTTTTAAAAAAGCAATATATGCATGTTTTAAAAAAATGGAAAGTTTGAAGAAAATAAGTCATACTTTTAACTCTACAACCTAGAGAGAATATAATCCCCTTTCATATTTTATGTTCAAATCTTTAAATGTACACAGCTATATCTATATATTTTTGCTTTTACATAATTGAGATAATACTGTTTAGCTTTATAACCTCATTGTTTTTTTATTTTCATTTTTTTAAAGTTAAATTTATTTATTTTAGAGATGGGGACAGAGAGAGAGTGCGTGCGCGTGTGTGTGTTGGGGGGGGCAGAGGAAAAGAGACAGGGAGAGAATTCAGACTCCCTGCTGAGCCAGAGGAGGGCTCGATCCCACAACCTTGAGATCACAACCCAAACAGAAACCGAATGAGCCACCCATGTGTCCCCTCGTCTTTTTTTTTTATTAAGTTAACCAAGGTTTTCCTGTAAAACCCTTTTTAAGTATTTCTTACTGGCTGTATAATATTTCATTGTACAAATATACCATAATTTATTTTTACATTCTCTTATTCTAGACATTTGAACTGTCTACAATTTTTGGCCACTGTAAATAATGTTATGATTAACATCTTTGTACATAAATCTTTTCTTAATTTCTGAGGACGCCCTTCAGGGGATTCCTAGAACTGAAATTATTGGATCAAAGCATATGAATATTTAAATACATATTCCCACTTTATTAAATGAAAATGTTAAACTAAGTACAATTCATAAGAAAGCTGACAGGAGGACCTATTTTGGTATATACCCATCAGCATTACTACTTTAAAATGTTTATTTGATACAGAAGAATTTTTAAAAATTTACATTTAACTTGTTTCCTTACACTTAATGAAGTTAAACACTTTAAAAATACAATTACTGGTCACTGTATTACCTATTTTATCAACTATTTACTCCATACATTGATAATTATTTTTACTGGGGTCTCATGATAAATTTATATTAGCTTGTGGGGCGCCTGGGTGGCATAGCGGTTAAGCGTCTGCCTTCGGCTAAGGGCGTGATCCCGGCGTTCTGGGATCGAGCCCCACATCAGGCTCCTCCACTATGAGCCTGCTTCTTCCTCTCCCACTCCCCCTGCTTGTGTTCCCTCTCTCGCTGGCTGTCTCTATCTCTCTCAAATAAATAAATAAATAAAATCTTTAAAAAAAAAATTTATATTAGCTTGTGATAAATCAAGGATTAAAAAATCTTTTATTAGTTTAATGCTGTTTGAAAATAAAAATGTTAATCCTCTTCCACAATGGCGTGGAGCCTACTTACAAAAAATCCTTACACATGCTATGATGATATTTGGGCTGTTGTTTCATTAATTGGTTTATTCTTAAGGGGCATATTTTATGCATAATATATATTACCTTATTTTATCCTCTCAATAATAGGTAAATATTACTACTGTACTAATTTTAGATATGAGAGGCTAGGTAACTCACTCAAGATCCTACCAGGATTTCAATCCAGTTTTCTGACTATAGAATTTATGCTTTTAACGTGTTTTACTGGATCAGAATTAGCTGTCCATGCACTAGTAGAATGTAGGTAACTATTGAAGATGGGTAACAGGTATGTTTGAAAACTTCCATAATCAAAAGTTTAAAAGTAACTTGTTTCTTGAAAATTTAAAAGAACTCAAACAGCAAAATTTCAGGGCTCTAATATATTCTGCAGATATATTTGATTAAAATTTAAAATTTTTCTTCTCTATTTATTTAGGTTTTCTATTTCTTAGTCAATCTTGGCATTTTTCCCCTAGAAAAATAATTATTCCATTTCATTAACTTTTCCAAGGTATTAGTTTGGTCCAACAAATACTTATATAGCATCTATATTCCATACACTGTGCTAAGAAAACAAAGATGAATAAAAACACACAATCTTGGGGCGCCTGGCTGGCTCAGTCATTAATCGTCTGCCTTCGGCTAAGGGCGTGATCCCCGCGTTCTGGGATCGAGCCCCGCATCAGGCTCCTCCCCTGGGAGCCTGCTTCTTCCTCTCCCACTCCCCCTGTGTTCCCTCTCGTTGTCTCTGTCAAATAAATAAATAAAAAACAAAACAAAAACACACAATCTTATACTTGAGGTTATAATCTAGTAGAAAAAGATACTTAAACAATGTTACCAGCTTTATGTGAAGAGCTATTTGGTACAGATTAGTAATAGTTTCTAAGAAATAAAAATAACTTACTTATTCAAGAGTAAACTATAGTATTTTCACTAGATGAGTATTAAGTGACCATTAAACAAATTATATTTGGGTGGTAAGACTAGGAGTGATTTTTCTTTTCTCATGAAAATGAAAGCTATTTTTACACATCATATTTACCTATAGATTACGAATTATCACTACATATACATTTCCTCATAATACTTAACTTGAACAAAATGTCCTAAATTCTGTTACTTGCCAAAATTATTATCAGGTAACCAGTAGTATGAAATTTCATTATAAAGAAATATTATGTAAAGAGTAAAGGAAGTGTGTTGATTTCATTTCCAGACATTCCTCATTTAACTAGCAGCTATAGAGATGTTAGTCTAACTAGTGAGAGCATCTGAAAATGTGATCATCCCCCCCCTTCTAAATGATGTTTTTTCTCAAGATTTTGTTTATTTATTAGACAGAGAGAGACAGAATAAGCAGGGGGAGCAGCAGAGGGAGAGGGAGAAGCAGACTCCCATGAAGCAGGGAGCCCTATGTGGGGCTTGACCCCCAGGACCCTGGGATCATGACCCAAGCCAAAGGCAAACGCTTAACTGACTGAACCACCCAGGCGCCCCTGATTTTTTTTAAGTAATCTTGACACACAACATGGGGCTCGCACACACAACTGTGATATCAAGAGCTGTACATGCTACTGACTGGGCCAGCCAGGCGCCTCTGACCATCTCTTTAACGCTCCTTTTATGTTCTTATGCTTCAGGCAGGAGCCATAATTTCAAATTTGTCAATTTTGCTTCTATCAAGTCCAAAAATGAGAACTACATCCCACTTTACTGTGGGAGTTGGAATGAAGGTTTCTAATCATCCTTTTCGAAAGGGGTGTCCATCCTCAAGAGTCCAGCTACCAACGCTTTTTAGCTTAGGAGGTAATCCAACATGATGAAAGCATTAAAATTTTATTTATTTATTTAGGGTTTTTATTTTTTATTTTTTATAAAGATTTTATTTATTTATTCGACAGAGATAGAGACAGCCAGCGAGAGAGGGAACACAAGCAGGGGGAGCGGGAGAGGAAGAAGCAGGCTCATAGCGGAGGAGCCTGATGTGGGGCTCGATCCCATACTGCCGGGATCATGCCCTGAGCCGAAGGCAGATGCTTAACCACTGTGCCACCCAGGCGCCCCTATTTAGGGTTTTTAAAAAGATTTTATTTATTTATTTGTCAGAGAGCACAAGCAGGGGGAGCGGCAGGCAGAGAAGTAGGCTCCCCGCTGAGCAAGGAGCCCGATGCAGGACTCGATGCCAGGACCCTGGGATCATGATCTGAGCTGAAGGCAGATGCTTAACCGACTGAGCCACCCAGGCATCCCAGAAAGCATTAAAATTTTATAAGGATATACAAAAGTTTCACATAAACAAGCAAGAAAGAAGGCAAACATGAATTTAGAAACTAAAGTAAAAAATTACTATAGTCTCAAATAGGATGAAAAACCCTGCAAAAGATCCTAGATGGTGACCCTCAGTCCATTATCTTTGCAAAAGCTAATTTTTTCCCTTTTATTTTAGGATGTAGTATAAAGAACTTCTGACTAGGTATCAGGATCTGGGTTCTGTTCTTAGCTCTTATAACGGCAATTTGGGCAAGTCAATTACCCACTGTTCTTCAGTTCCGTCAGTGAGAAAATGAGGAGTTTTGACGCATTTGCTGATTTTCAAGGTAGCTCCCAATTGTAAAATAATGTGACTGGCCAAGAGAAAGGATTCATTACCTTGTTATAACCACTGATAGGAGAGTAAGTCACTCCAGGGCTATAGGAACCGCTGCCCCCTGATGACAGACCTTGCAGCTGAGGGCTATATCCAGTTATACAGCTGGTGGTGAACTTGGGGCTGGTACTGGGTGAACGAGATGGGCTATAACTCAACACACTCTGACCCTGAATTGAAGGAGAAGGTGGAGAGGGAGGGATTTGGGTTGCTGCCAGATCATGTGGAGGAGTAGTCTGTACAACTAGAAGGAAGGAAAGAATAAATAAATAAATGAGCGAATAAATGCTGTGTGTGCATGTATAAACAAAATTTCTATAAAAACAGATTTAATGAACGGAATCTTTTTCAAGAAAAGAGAAAGTAATAGGGTGACTTGGTTGTCAAATTACATAACGTATTATTACCTAAGGACACAAAGTAGTTGTTTACCATTTCCACAGATTTCAAAGTAAGAGACTGGCTTCAATGCGATAAGAGTTAGTCATTTAATTTTAACTGTATTTAAACAGTGGAACAAACTTTCATGAGGCTGTTGAATATTATTTCCACTCAGTTTATACAAATAGGAATGATAATCTTTGGCCTTAAGACAATTTATTATAGACTTGCTTAATACAGTTGAACCAGATGGCCTTAGAAGTCCCTTCCAGCTCAGCCTATAAAAAGGGCAAATTAAATTGAGAAAGATTTATTGCCAACCTTTCCCCCACCTTTGCAAAAGATATAAAACACTTACTAGCTGTTTTCAACCCTAAAAGCGTTTGCTGTCCAGGGCTGACGACCAGACTTGTCGGTGCCACAGTGTATTTGAAGTATCTCCAAAAATCAAATAAGGCGTTTAGGCTGAAGAGGGATGCAAGGGCAAGCTCTGGAAAAGAACAATATATTTTATTTATAAAAGGGGGGTAGAACATTTAAGGGGGGGACAAAATTCTTCATACTTCAGCAAGTTAACAAAATTGAAAACTATCTTCTTATTCCTTGTAACAGTTACCATTTAATGAATGTCTACTATATACAATGTTTATCACATAAATCTCTATTTAGGGCATTAACTAGTGAATTTCAAAATCTTATCAGGGCACCTGGCTCGCCCATTTGGTGGGGGATGTGACTCAATCTTAGGGTTGTGAGTTTGAGCACCATGTTGGGTGTAGAGATTACTTAAATACAAAAAATCTTTTTTTTTTTTTTTAAAGATTTTATTTATTTACTTGACAGAGAGAGAACACAAGTAGGGAAAGCAGCAGGCAGAGGGAGAGGGAGAAGCAAGCTCTGCAGCAGAGCAGGAAGCCCAACATGGGGCTCGATCCCAGGACCCTGGGATCATGACCTGAATCGAAGGCAGATACCCAACCAACTGAGCCACCTAGGCGCCCCAAAAACAAAAAATCTTTAAAAAAAAATACGATCACTAATTCTTACAACCTTATACAATAAACATTTTCACCTTCACTTGACTAGAGAGGTCAAGTGACTTTTCCAAGAACACACAGCCAGTTCCTGAAGCCATGATTATACCTCAGGTATGCAGATTTCAAAACTCTTGCTTATTTCCTTGCCACACCACATTCCTATCACAGACTCCAGGTTAATATGTGTATTAGACTATGGAATTCACTCTGATGGCCATAAATTCTCTTCAAAATCAAGGACTACTGAAGAGCAGAGAGAAGCAGACAGAGAGGAAGAAACAAGGAAACTGAGAAAGGCATCAATGGAACAGAAATCTGGTTGTTCTTGAAAGGAGCAGTGGAAGGGAAGTAGGGAAGGCATTTCACCAAACCTTGTTTTTCATCATGGAACTCCAATGATTACCTGGAATTATACTGTTTAATTTGTTTCCTCTACTAAAAAGTTCCTTCCGAGAGGGCAGGGACCTTGTTCCCTTCTTGCTGTATTCCCAGTTTTTGGAACATAGTACATACTCGAATATTTATGGAATGCAGGAATGAGTACTAAACTGAATTAAACACGAATGCAGTTTTTCAATGGTAATAAATCTAAATCATAGTAAAAATTAATTACTTACCAATATACCAGAGGGGCCAGTATGTCACATTATAATATGAACTAATCAATTTTCCAGTCCTGAAAAAATTAGAAAGGCTTTTCAAAATCTTAAAAAAAAACAAACAACAATGACAACAAACACCCAAAATCAAAACAAACACCAAACCTGTGTAACCGACCACTGGCCTAAGTTTCGCTTTTTTTTTGGCTAATTAACTTACATTTCAGTATATATCATTCCAGCCATAGATACATTTAGGAGTCCCCAGGCTAAAACCACTTTCTTAGCTTCTGTTTCTTTTCTCATCTTGATGGTTCTGTCAATAAGGGAAGCACTAGGATTTGTCTCCCCTTGCATCTATTAAAAAATAAAAAGCACCAGAATTAATGAAGAGAAACGACTTCTCCATTGAAGAAACATGTGTCCTTTAAAAGAGTAACTAACAAACTGCACTTTTCCTTATCTTTAAAATGTCTTTCCAAATTTTTTTACATCTTACTATTATTATATGAAAAGGGAACCCTAAATTATAAGTTTATTGGCATCATATTGTAATCAACAGAGAACTGGCTCGTCACTTCAGAGAATACTTCCAATGAATAAAAATGTCTTATTTTGTATTTAAAGGATGGTGATTACATCCACAATTACTCTGTATTGTACTTCTGGAATATGTTACAAGGACTAGCCCAAGCGCTAATTTAAGAAACTCAAAATATCAAGCTTAGGGAGAAAATATTCCGTATTAGCTATAAGCCATTAAAGACTCTCCTCTTACATCTTCACACAGAAGCCATTAACTGCCTACCATCGTAAACAACTCTGCACTCGGGCTTTCGCACGCCAGACACCCTTACTGTGCTGCTGATAAAATGTAAGGATTGAAGTTTTATAAGGGTAAACACTCATGGTGTGAAGGGAATGAGAGCCGCTGGGGAGTGTGCAGTTTGGGTCCACATGGGATTTATATTTCCTTTGTTTCCCTAGGCCTCATCTCAGACAAACATAAGACCTTTCCGTATCTAGAGTCGTATCCATAGAGTTCAGAGAAGCACCCTTCGCGCCTCCCAGTACGCGAGACAAAACTTTCCAGTCCCCAGAACTTCCCTCCCTGATCTCCCAGCACAAACTTTAGCAACCCTTATTGCTTCTTTCGTCCTTCCACTACAGGTGATGGGACGCCTGGCCACACCCCCCTTTGGCTGAACCCTCGGCAGATCCACAGTCACGGAAATCCCACAGCCCGCGTGGACTCCACGTCCAGGAAGCACAAAAATGACCCCCAAAACGCACCATGTTCTTCGGCCGGAAGCCGCCGGCTCGCGCCACTCTCTACTGCACATGCGCGAAGCCAAGAGCGAAGGCGAAGGCTACCGGCTTGCGGGACTACAGTTACCGGAAGAACGAACTTTCTCGCGAGAAGAGGAGGGTGGGGGAGGGATGAGAGCTAGGAGCGTTACCAAGGAAACAGCTTTAGTGTTTGTGGCTCCCACTCTTCTGCGGGGAGAAAGCTGAGCAGCAAAAATTCAGACCAAGTTCTGAACCCGCAGTAAAAAGTAATAACTGTAACAAGCTGAATTTCTGTATATTAATATACTTTTAGCTTCCTTAGGGTATTTATGGACTCACATTTTCCAGCAGATTTTATTAAGCAGGGCAGCTAATTGCAGGGTAGAGTTTGTGGTAACGTGTCCAGACACCCATCAGCGACGACAAAGCATTTCTCACAAAAACAAGTGTTCTCATCCGACATAAATTCTTAAATATCCTTGTAATAAGGGTGCTGCCGTAGGAAGAAAGCCCCAAATGTGTTAAAGTTGCTAGTGGTTTTGAGGTTTTAAAAAAATCCAATCGTTACTTTTCTTGCATGTTCTTCGGAAGAACTTCTAATCCTGAGGAAAAGGTTCATCAGGGAGTTCAGTTTGATTTTGTTTAACAAATACAAACGCCTACAATGTGCAACTGAGCCGCGCGGGGACGTAAAAGTGGAGTTCCCTGGTTAGTGTCTTGTGGAGTTCAGCCGGCTGGTGCACTAGAGGGGCAGGAGAGGTGGGGCACAGTGAGCCTGGAGGGGGTGCGGCTGGCAGGCTCCTGGCGAGCTTCCTGGAGGAGGCGATGCAGGCCTAAGGCCCAGGGCCAACAGCCACGATGAGGAGAGCGTGGGGACCCGCCATTGGGGATGTGGAGAAATGTTACCCTAACGAAAACATCACGCCTTTTCACAATAAGCTAGTGGATTGTTACATCATGTACGTGTCAATGACCAAAATTTTTCCTAAGACGCACCTAAGGTCAAATAGAAGAAAATTAAGTTTCCTCGTGGTATTGCATATTAATGGAATCTGCAGGTATGCTATGCTCTTGAAGATCTAACAGGTTTTTTAAAACTGTGATTTTAATAATTTTTAGACTGCCTTAGCAGCATTGGTGTTTTGCTCTAGTTTTGGATTCAGTGATGAACTAACTCAAAAATTGTTCAAAGTGAAAGGATTCAGTGTATAGTCAAAATTAGAATACCAGTTTCCTTCCCACCACATAACTCTTTCCTGAGAAATTGTATACATTTGATGTCATTTACAATAGACACATCTTTTTTTTTTTTTTTAATTTTAAGTAGGCTCCATGCTAAGCATGGAGCCCAAGCTGGACCTGAACTCACAACCCTGAGTTCAAGACCTGAGCTGAGATAAAGAATCAGAGGCTTACCAGACTGAGCCACCCAGGCATCCCTACAACAGACACATCTTTATTTCTTCTCTTAATGTCTTTAAGTTATTGTGCACTTATTGAAGACTTAAAAAGGAACACTATTATACATAGTGTTTTGCTGTATAACTGGCATTACATATTAGTTTGCAAGGGTTACCATAAAAAATATCACGGACTGAGTGGCTTAAACAACAAAAATTTATTTTTGCACAGTTTTGCAGGTTGGAAGTCCAAGACCAAGGCACCAGCAGAATTGGTTTCTCCTAAGGCCTCTTTCCTTGGCTTGAAGATGGCCGCCTTCTGTGTCCTCACATGGCCTTTTTTTCCTGTGTCCACACACCCCTGGGGTGTCTCTTTCTCTTCTTATAAGGACATCAGTCATATTGGATTGGGGTCCTATCTTTATGACCCCTTTAACCATAATTATCTATGGTCTATCTTCCGTTATGGTCGAATCGGGGGTTATTCATTCAACATATGAATTTGGGGGAACACAATTCAGGCTATAACACGTTAGATGTGTGCGTGTCAATTTACAGTGATATGATACATACGAAAAGACTGAAAAAAATGAATGGATACCTCAGAGACTTAGATTTTCCAGACATTAGAATTTAAAGAAAATATAGTACGTACAAATTTCAGAAAAATAAAAAAAGATTAAGGTAGAATGCACCCTATTGATGTAGGCTGGAAATACCATAAACTTTCATAGAAATAATTAAGATAAATCTTCCAAAAACTTAGAAATCCAAGAAGTGTTTATCATTTCCTGTCGCGGTTACTGAAGCATATGTCACAATAGGTTGTCAAGGATATTGTCATACACATGGAGTGAAGTACTTCCCAGTCATCTTCATTCCTTTGAGCATGCTTTATTTTCAAAGCAAGAAGCCATCATGGGAGACCTTTTTTCCTTATTTTGGGAGGTGGATCCTCCCCCCATACCTTTAAGTTTTACCATTCCAAGTCAGGAATATGAATGCCGGAAGGAGGACTCTTGCGGGGCAATAGGGAGTTTCCTGCTTTGGTATTTTGTCATTATATTGGTCCTGATGTTCTTCTCTCGGGCTTCTGTCTGGGTAGGATATCCTATTTCATTTAAAATAATATGTTTACTGTATCATAGGGGATTTTCCATAAAATAAATTCACTTTACTGCGATCAAACTACTTTTTAAAAGTTTGTTTTCTAGTTTTAAGAATAATGCAATCTCGTTCTAGAACATCCAAGAATACAGAAAAGGATGAAGAAGCAAATTTAAACTACTGTAATCCTATTCCCTAAAGATAACCATTGTTAATATTTTGAAGTAATATTCTAGTTTTTTTTTCGTTTTCTCTATCTCAATCTATTTCTCTCAATCTCTCTTTGATCTTACATGGTTGGTATTGTATTGTTTATATTTTCATATCCTGCTTTTTAAAAACTTAATATTATGTTGTAACGCTTCCTTACATCATATTCATACAGCAGCACTCTTAATGACTGCATAATTTTGTTTTGTGGTTGCACCATTACAAATCTGCAATTCTGAGACATTTAGTTTGTTTGCAGTTTGTCCATAGGCTATGTAATGCTGGGATAAACTTCCCTACTGGTACATGACCTCCAAATTCCTTTTGTAGCCACGTAATTCTTTTTTTTTTTTTTAAAGATTTTATTTATTTATTCGACAGGGATAGAGACAGCCAGCGAGAGAGGGAACACAAGCAGGGGGAGTGGGAGAGGAAGAAGCAGGCTCATAGCAGAGGAGCCCGATATGGGGCTCGATCCCATAACGCCGGGATCACGCCCTGAGCCGAAGGCAGACGCTCAACCGCTGTGCCACCCAGGCGCCCCAAGTAGCCACGTAATTCTAATCAAAGATACAAAAGTTGTCATATTTATAGAATACATGTTGTAGGATTTGGGAGCTTTTAGAATGAGGCAACGTACTCTCCCGAAAGATAAGATGCAGAACTAAGCAGAACGAAAGTCATCACTTTAGACCACCTACTAGCGGAAGAAAATGCCATGGTCTTAGGAATGAGATAGCCCAGTTTTTCAGGACTGTGACTCTCCAACGTATTACGAGTAACCGAGCTCTTATACATTGCTGACATAGAGTCCTTGCTGGCCATTAATACCAGGCTGATGATTAATCAAACCACTGTCATTTGGCATTACAGCCAGAGCGCTGGGCTGGCAATGGTCAGCTAGACTGACTGCTGCCTCAGCTCTAGATGGAGAGGAGGAGGTTTGTTATGTCTATGCCAGCTGGATTCCATTATAATAATCAAAGGCTCTTCCCCTCACCACCTCTTCCCTCTAAGAAGTTTCATCTAAAGTCTAAATGCTTCTTAAAGTAGATACTTTGCCAAAGGAGATTTAGAATAGCAATCCCTTATATGCGTCCTAGACTCCCTAGCTAAGTATGTTGAATCTGTCTGGATTGGCCAGAAAAGCTACTTTAGAAAATTAACAAAAAATTGAAATTGATTCCTGGCAATTTCATCATGAAGACCACTTAAGACGTCTAAGTTATTCTTCTGCTCCTTGGCCTGCATCAGCTCTTTGGAAGCATAGAGCCTGAGCCTCAAGGACCTGAGAGAGCACGCAGTCCAGCCTCCTTTTTGTGGACAAGTAAGATACCAGTATCCCTCCTTTTTTTTAATTTTTTTAATTGGTAAGGCCTAAGGAAATTAAGTGACTTGTCCAATGTCACATAAGTTGTTAGTGATGGAGGAGAAATAGACCCAAGTTTCCTGCCACGTGATGCATTTGCTTCAAAGCATAGCTGAAATGTTGAATTAAATCTATTCAGGGCTGATTAAAACCTTAATTATCTTAGAGGTTTCGTCTTTCACTTTGTACCCCTATGGCAGTTACAATCGGGCTGAACTGCTTCTTGTGAAGGGTCCCAGATTTGAAATCTGAGAACCATATGAGAGCTAGTCAAGGAGGATGGAATTTTTCTTTCACTTTGAACTTCATTTTCTCTGCTAAACTATGAGCCTTTATTTACAAACCTTGAAGTAATGGTAAAAGCGTGATGGAAATGTGGTGGTAATTATCCTTAAATGTGAAGCACACTGATTTCCTCTGGATTTGCCACTCTTTAAGATGCATTTACCCTTTTGCTTTCAGACACTATAAATACTATATTTAGTGTATGTATTTGTTTAGTGTTTATTCAGACTGCTAGTGCTGGTATTTTTCCAAACAATACCGGTCCAAGCTTCTCATTTTGCATATGTAGAAACTAAGCTTTAGAAGGTGTTAAGTGAATTGCTAAAATTGCAGAGCTGTTCCATGGTGGGAAGGCAGAGCCCTAGCCTAGATCTCTCCACTCTTCTCCCCTACTCCTCAGGGCAGGCACTGCTGATGTTTTTACTCACTGACTCACACACAGATAGTTAATAAAATGCTTTTGGTAACCACAGTTTATGTCATTCTTCTTCGCTTGATGCAAAATCTTTTGATTTTGTGATTATATTTTGATTTGACATTAAGTCAAATATGGAAGCTTTCCATAAAAATGATGTAAACCTAACAAATATTTTTAAACATTTCTCCCTGTCCATTACAAAAGTATGCATTATAGAAAACATGGAAATTACAGGAAAGTGCAAAAAATAAGAAAAAACCGCTCCAGATTACATGAAAATAACCAACTACTATGAACTTTTAGGTGTATAAACTTCTAATCATTTAATAATTATCTCTATACATATTAAATTTAAAATAAGTCTCCCCCCCAATCATTGTTAAAAGATATCACGAAAGAGGATTCCACTAGTAAGGTTTTCAGAGAATGTTTGCAGTAACCCAAAACGCAGAGAGGTTCCTCATTAAAGATACTTGCCTGATGTTGTAGAGATCAGATATTAAGAAAGGAATAGGCCAAGGATCTTGGATTGTAGTTATGAATACCAAGTACAGCACTTTTAACCCGAAGGAAGTTTGACTTTCTACAAAAATTCACTTTTTCCCCAATTGTAGACAAGTTGAAAAGTTAGAAGGAAAAATATCACTGTTTCACTCACAGTCTCAACCATTGCTAACACTTGTGTATGTTGTT
The DNA here is from genome assembly GCF_017311325.1 of Ursus maritimus. Lineage (NCBI taxonomy): Eukaryota > Metazoa > Chordata > Mammalia > Carnivora > Ursidae > Ursus > Ursus maritimus. Next base: position 21,940,089 of record NW_024425563.1, on the reverse strand, counting down.
TAAGGTCTTTTCATATTTTTAGCTACCTTGTGATTATACTGCAATACATATTTGCATCTTGATTTTTAACTTAGTAGTATAACATGTATTTCCTCATGTTGAGGCATGTTTTTCTTATAATAATTTTTACAACTATATATTATGATTGTCCATAACTTATTTCACCAATGCCTTCTTTTGAATTTTGAATTTTATATTATCCTAATTACACTGTGATTATTTTTGTGCACAAAGTTTTCTCTCTTTGAGGGGTTATTTCGGTGATAGACTCCTGGTAAGAATTATCACGTGTCAAAAGTGTTATGAGTATTTCTAAAGTTTTGATATATTCTGAAAGAGTTGCTTTATGTTTATAGTTTAGCGAAATCATATCCAGCATCAAAAAATGGGGGGCTGATCTGGACAATGGAACAAATTTATTTATGGAGTATTGGGCTAGGATATTTGAAATTGGAACTATTCAAAGAAATCCATTTCTTTTTTGTTGCCAAATTCACAGATAATACGTTACGGTTGCATAACTTTCCTTTTGGAGGAAAGTTTCCGAAGGACTTTGGAGGTAATTAAGTTTATGAACTCCGGTAAAGATCTTCAAGGATTATGAAAAAGGTCACCTGATAAAATGTCCTTTACAAAGTAATTTAAAATGAACCCCGGGACCATCAAATCTGTTTTTTTTTAAATTTATTTATTTATTCGACAGAGATAGAGACAGTCAGCGAGAGAGGGAACACAAGCAGGGGGAGTGGGAGAGGAAGAAGCAGGCTCCTAGCAGAGGAGCCTGATGTGGGGCTCGATCCCATAATGCCGGGATCACGCCCGAAGGCAGACGCTTAACCGCTGTGCCACCCAGGCGCCCCTTAAATCTGTTTTTAAATGATATTTAAATGATATTTCATTAAAATGTGAGTACAGGAAAACTTTATAACCCATAGATCCTTAATCAGTATTATTTTCTCTCAAGTCTTTGTTCCATTTGGTTTGGTTCAACACATTTTGGCCGACTCTGCTATCAAAGCCTGGTCTTCCAGTGGGCAGCAGAAGAGAGGATCACTATAATAGGAACTCAGTAAGAATTTATTGAACTGTACTGAATGTTTAAAATTAGACATTGTCCAAGAGTCTAGGGCAACAGTGTTTTATGTAAATGAAAAACAACCAACTGAGACTGCTGTTACTGATCTGTATTTCTGAAACAGATGTCGGAGAAGAAAAAGGATGAAGACAGTGGGACCAGCACCTCAATCAGTAAAGGTGAGAGCCGGTGCATATTTGGTATTGGACCATGATGAGAGCAGTACGTGCTGAATGTGGAAAGCAACAACCGAGAGTGGTGACAGGGCCTCCCCAGACCTGTGGTGGTCCCTGGGATGGGCTCCTTGCTTTAGCGCAGGACAGCTTAGCCACTTTAGTAGAGCGGCCGTAAATTACAAGTAGGTAGAGCTCAAGTTCTCTTATCGTTCCTCAAGCATTCTCCCTTCCTACGGCTTGCCTTTCATAGAACTATTGTTAGTGTTGCCACAGGACTGTGAGCTTTATACGACATCTTTTTTAATAACCTATAAGCAGTGGTGTGCTGGTAAATGGTTTAACAACCGGCTCTCCAAAAATGGGTATGTGTATATACATGTTTTTTTAAAAAAAGTTGTTGATATAAAGGATTTATATCATGCAATTTACAAGGAATAAAATGTATAGTACACTTTACGGTAAATTCCATATAGATGGCCAATTTTGGTAAAACGCTTTCCATGATTTTCTGCCAGACCCTCGCATCCTTAGCCAACCGATAGCTTCAATGGATGAACAAGTATAGTCCTATACGAATGTTATTTTCCTTTAAGTTAAGGAGTAAGATGAAAGAAGCAGGAAGACGTATGTTACAACTTAACTTGGGCATCAAGGAGGTGACTTCTTTGCTGAATTGGATAATCGTTTTAGAATACTCTGGAAGGATATTTCCTCGTCTTTGGGTGCTATTCACTAGGTAGTAGCTACAGGATGACACTTTTAAATGGAATCTATGTAATATGTTCTTTATCACTTTAGGCCTAGATAATCAACAAAACCATAAACAAGACCTGATTAAAAAAAAAAAAAGACCTGATTTTTAGTGCTTGTTGATTTTTATCCCCACCCACACTGATTTCAAATTACCAACATGCTGTTACCGAGGCGGAGCTGTGAAGAAATGCAGAGTAGCGCACAGTTACATAGCATTTCCAACATCCAGATACAACAGACGTAAATAGCTTCAAGAGCTATTTCTTAATAAAATGTAATAAAATAATTAGGAAGTGGTTAGTTTTGAATATTTATTACATTTTTGTGTAACAAATGGATTTAATGGCAAGTTCGTATAATTTAATTTTGACTAATGGCTGTGTTTTAACAAACATCGCACAGAATTCCTGAACGTTTAACCATCTGTTCTTGTGAGCTAGCTGGTAGAAGACAAGTCCAGCACACCACTGTACAAAGAAAAGATCCTTTCTAGTTTCCTGCTACCCAAATCACATTCACAACCATGCTTGAATCTTTCAGACTTCAAGGCAAGGGAAAAAAAGGGTCCTTCTCTGGGTAAGCCTGGCGACCTTTCCCTTGATCTTGTATCAGGGGTCCAGAAGGCTTCAAAAAAAAAATAGTGTCCAGCCTCTATTTGACCCTTCTGCTCTATGGGCGATTTGGTATTGTACTGGAAAATGCAGGCAGCTGCCAACACTTGCAAATGAGTGGAAACAAGTGGTGGCTTGCCAAATGGCAACCGAGAGTGAGTCCACACATGCCGTAGGCTTCCTTAGGTGATAGGAAGTTAGAGTAACCAATGATATGCCTAACTTCTTGATTTGTTTCATTGGTTGTTAGCAAGCAAAGACACTTCCTATAAGCGGCAGAGCAAAGATGGTGACTGGGACTCTTTACAAATGATGAAAAAGCCAAAGCAGAGCCAACTTACCCCTGTAACTGACTCAGAAGTGGCTTTGGTCAATGCCTATCTTGAACACAGACGAGCCAGGCGCCATTCTCAGTTCAGCCAGGTGAATCAGAGCCAACACGATAGTGATACTACTGAGTGTGACAGTGAAGAATCTAACTCGGGAGCCTCCTCGTGGAAGGAGAGTGAAAGTGAACACCATCCATCACCAGCTAGTATGAAGAAGAGAAAACTAGCTCAGAGGCAAAGGAATGTGGGAAGTTACCAAATCAGGGAAAGGCCCTGCCTCCACTGCAAAGCCATGAGAACCAATGAATGGTTGACCCGCCATTTCCTTCAAAATACTTCAGTAACCCACATGAAGGGAGATATCCAAGAGGACAATTGTGTACCTGACATTAATACAAAATTCAGTAAATTTTGAATTTTATCAAGTCCTTACCTTACTTGCAGCCTGATGAAAGAGATGAATAAAACATAAAAAAAAAAAAAATCACCAGAGCTCTAGGTGCGGAGGCTTTTACAATAAAGTCTCTCTGCTAACAAGAAAAGCATACTTGAAACCCAAGAGGTAAAATTTCAGATAATCCTTTGTCCAAAAACAGGCCAGAGAATTTGTTGGAACATCAGTGGAACATCAAAGATCTGCTTCTACTATGATTTGTTAATTGAAAAGAACACAAGACATATTTTATTCCTTGAATGTATGTATTTTGTTTATGTCTGTAATACAAATAAGGAAGCTCTTTGAAAATATATTTACGTTCAGAAACCATTTAAATTTATTTGTATGTTTTGATTGACTGAGTGGATTAGGCGACATTGGTTGGCATGGAATGGACCGTATTCTTCAGGTCCCTACTTTCAGGTGACTCTAAGCTGTATTGCTGTGTGTGTGTCAGCTACAGTTGGTGAGGAGGAGGAAGAACTCAAGAGCCTGGAAAAAGATCTGATTCCCAGAGTAGAGCTAGGAGGGAAGGCAGCGTGGCCCAGAGGGTGGCTGGGTCGTGGGCAGTCCACAAGGTTATTGTCCAAAGGTCATGGCAAATGTTAAAGAGAAAATGATTCTGACACCTGTTTTTTCTTTTTAGATTTTATTTACTTATTTGAGAGAAAGAGAAAGGGAGAGAGCACAAGAGGGGAGAGGAAGAATTCCCACAGAGCAGGGAGCCCCACACGGGGCTTGATCCCAGGACCCTGAGATCATGACCTGAGCTGAAGGCAGATGCTTAACTGACTGAGCCACCTAGGCGCCCCTGACACTTGTTAAAAATGGTAGGGAGGACTTTATTCAAGACAACTGTGGTGCTCACTTTGGCAGCACATATACTAAAACGGGAACAATGGAAGATTAGCATGGCCCCTGTGTGAGGGTGACCCCCAAATTCATGGAGCATGCCATATTTTTAAATAAATCAGACAGAGAAAGACAAATACGGTATCATCTCACTCATACGTGTAATCTAAAAGAGCCAAACTTACATAAAGAGAGAATACTGTGGTGGTGACCAGGGGCTGGGGTGGGGGAAAATGAGGAGATGTTGGTCAAAGTGTTTAAACTTTCAGCTGGAAGATGAATAAGTTTGGGTCATCTAATGTACATGGTGACTCTAGTTACAAATACTGTTAGAATTACATAGTTGAAAGTTGCTAAGAGTAAATTTAATATCCTCACCACTCACAACAAAATGGTAGTCATGTGAGGCAGTGCCTGTGTTAACTAATCTTATTGTGGTAATCTTTCACAAAATATATATATATGTGTATCAAATCATCATGTCATACACCTTAAACTTATACAATAAAATTGCGATTACATCTCAATAAGGTTAAGATTGAAGAATTAAAAAAAAATAACTATGCCACAAAGAGCTGTAAAAGAAAGTAAGTCTATCAACCATACCTTGAAAAGAAAAAGACTATTGTATAAAAGGGGTCAAATCTATTGCCGTAGGGGAGAAAAATCAAGCTCAAAGCCAAATACAGCAAGAACAAGTCATGACTTATAGCCAAAGAGCAGGGTAAGGGGGTCAGTGAATGGAAAATTTCTAGGACGAGACATCAAGGGTGGGGGGATTCCTGCTAAGCTGACCTAACAGGGTTCTTGCTAAAGGCAGCCAAGGACTCAGATATCAAAGGTAGAGCATGAAGAACTTGATCAGATATCAAGGGTGGGGGGCTCTCAATAAACTTACTTAGCAGGATTCTTGCTAAAACTGGGCCAAACACCAAAGTTGAGATCTGGTCTTGAAGAGGGCTCAGAGGAGCCTGACTAAATTTGGGTCAGAGAGAGCCTTTATGGAAAGTTAGCTGCGGGGCGCCTGGGTGGCTCAGTCGTTAAGCGTCTGCCTTCCACTCAGGGCCTGATCCCAGGGTCCTGGGATCGAGCCCCGCATTGGGCTCCCTGCTCTGCTGGGAGCCTGCTTCTACCTCTCCCACTCCCCCTGCTTGTGTTTCCTCTCTGGCTGTCTCTCTCTCTGTCAAATAAATAAATAAAAAATCTTAAAAAAGAAGAAAAGAAAGTTAGTGGCAATCTAGATATAGATGGGGTTGGGCTTTTCAGGTAAGTGGGAACCCCAGCAGTGGGGTATTCAGGCAGGCCTTAGTAGATGGGTAGCCATTCTGGAGACCCTTCTCCAGAGGGCTAGCGGAACCCCAGCTGGGATGTAAAAGAAGGCCCCGATTCCGGAAAAGAGGGCTGGCTGGCAAGGAGAAGATAAACAGCAGGGACTGCAGGCACTGGGCTAGAGTTCAAAGAAGAGCTTAAGTCTTAGGGAAAGACTTAGGTATTGCAAATATGATAAAGACTGCAGCCTGGTAATAAGGGTAATAAGGCTTTCACGACTCACTGGCAGAGAGACCACAGGCTATGACTTTGGGCTCAGGAGTTACTCCTGCTAATAGTAGCTTTCTTAACTGATTGCAACACAGGAAACTCGGTGAGGGGGACAAAGTGGGAGCCCTGAGCACTGGAACTAGGCCTCTAGAATCCAGGACATGGGGTGACATTTCTGAGCGTATTTGTGGGGACTGTCTTGTTCAGATTGCCTGAGTATTGGAACAGGTCTGAGGCCATGAGCAAAAAGCAGGATCTCAAGCATCAACCTTTTCCCCGAAAACTTCCCTTACTCCTTGACACCCTCCTCGACTTTCTTCTCTCAGGCAGAACTCCCCTCTCAAAAAACAAACGAACGAACGAACCAACGAACAACCAAAAACCAAGCTCAAAATACAGTAGCAAGTTGCAGGGATAAGATTTAGACCCACGTTGTCTGGCTTCAGAGTTTGGGCTCTTAATTCCAATGATCTTTTAGTCATTATTCTCTGAAAATGAAAGATCCTGATTTCAAGGTAAGTCACTCACCACCTCTCCCACAGCTGGAAGTGATGTCCAAGCAGATATGAGCTCACCAGGAAAAGGAGGATGAGGAGTATTTTCCAGATAACAGAGTAAGGACCCGTGCCCCAAATGTTTTGCTTGTGGATCTAGAATATGAACCAATGACATTATTATCTGCAGAGTCATATCACAGACCGCTACTTTTCTTGTCTATGGGGTTGGAACAGATTGAGGGGGTAGGAGATAGTGGGGGGTACAAGAAGGAATCAGGATTGAGTTAAACCAGGGGCTATCGTTGTGAGGAGATTAGGGTAATCTGTGAGTACATTAAAGCAAAACAGAGGCGAAACACAGGTGGGAGGACATCCAAAGCCAAAGAGAGAAATCACAGAATCAATGGAATAAGGCAAGGACATGGTGGGGGAGGGGCAAAAGTATAGCCAGGCACATTGGAACTGGATTACTGCGAGAGGAACAGTACCTGTGAGGTGGCGGATGGTTCATGAAACCAGGGCTGCAAACACGACTCGTGGCTGGGTGTTGATTGTATGCAGAGCCTGGGGTGGGGTCCCTGGGCTGCGATACAGTCCCTTCTTCAGTCTCCCCTTGCTGCATGGGATAAAGCAGGCCACCTCTGGTTTTCACGGTAGAAGGTCGTAACCTGTTCCGGTAGCTTAACTTGAGGGGAGGTGTGGAATTCTGGGGCTTGCCTCCTCTCTGTGGTCCCTTCACGCAGCTAACTGATCAGAACTGACCCCTGTCCACTTACATCAAGCATCACAGTTTTTGTCAAGAACCGCGATGCAGAGAACTATGGGATGGAAGCAAGGGTCTAACTGAGATGGATACGGGGAAGGATAAGAGTATCACACAGGAGGTATTTGGAGAGGGGGTGGGGAATGGGGAAAGGGAACTGTGTCTACAGGGGATGCTGTCTCAAACTCGGAATCAGTATCTGCCCTCCAGGACTGGGTGGTTGGTTTTGGTGGGAGAAGAGATAAATCAGTAAGTTGAAGCCAATAATAACAGCAACAATAATACTGATAATAGACAACATTTAGAGAATGCTTGTTATGTGCCAGGCACCGAAGTAAGCATTTTGTAAGGATTATTTAGCCTTCACAAGCCTGCAAAATAGATATTTTCCCAATTTTATAGATGATGAAACTGAGGTTCAGGGCAATTAAATGACCTACCCAAGGTCAGACAGCTGGTGAGTGTGGGGAGCTGGGTCTTGGGTTTTGTCTGGCCACAAAGATTTCGTTTTTACCATGATGATAATATGTTATCCATGTTCTTAATGAAGAGCAATTAGATAAGAGCTTGGGAGATTCAAATACCAAACGGAGTCCAGAGACCAGAGAAGGGCTGTTAGTGGAAAACGGAGCCAAGAATCAGAGATGGGAGCAGTTAAGCTGGGGAGGGTCCCCACTGTTGAGTGGAGAGGTCTTACAGCATCAGCTCACGTCATCTGCCGCAGTGAGCCCGGCCAGCTTATCCATAGATCAGGCGGAAACTCGGGGTGGTCTTTTGAAGAAAAGGTGGGGGGCACTGGGGGAACTGGAAACTTGGCTGGAAGGCTGCTCTGCAGTGTCCAGGAACAAGAGGCAGTAGTGACTCGAGCAGTGAGGTTGATGGCCAAGGATGTGGGTGGAGAGCGAGAGAGGACACTGCCAAGGAAACCAGGAGCAACCCCAGCTCTTCCCCAGCCCCACCCCTTTCTCTCAGGATGGAGAACTATCTCCCCACAGATCCCAGTGTTTCCAAAACAGCAACCCATTGATAGATTGTGGAATCAGTTTAGAGGGTTGTGACTAGCATTTATTAAAAAATAAATAGAAAATAACAGTGCATTGCACATAATAAGGGTAAGTATTGTTTTTGTTTCAGTGTGTGCAGACCGAGTTGCAATGCAAAATGTGTCTCTTACTACGGTAAGATACAAAATAAAAGCCACTGCTCTGGAGTAGCTTTCCTTACAGATTTTCTATCAGCCAGCTACTCCCCTAAGTTAGGGAAGGCAGTTGTCACTGGGTGCTTTCCCGATTGTTGTATGCGAGTACTTAGGAAATCTTCACCCGTACTGCAGGATGCGCCAACTGTCTAGATTAGTGAAAAGCTTGAATTAAATTATACTACTTTAAAAGAACTTTAGGTTTATTATTTTCAAATAGAGTAAGTGGAAGCCAGCTAAACCAACTGTTGCCTGGTACACAGGGCTAGGTTTTGCCTTGATGAATAATAAACAAGTGTAATTTGTAATTGACATTTCAAAGAAGGCTTAGAAACAGGCCAGCCTTTGTTTAAATCATAATTACCCTGTTTGTATGTAAAAGGATACTTCTAAAGCTTTTCAAAACAACTGGCTCTTTTAAGTAATTATTCCCCTTCCAATCTTGTTTACACTATTCAGAACTTCAGTGAACTCTTTTTTTTTCCATAGATAGTACAAAGGTTAACTTCAGCCAGCCCTTCCTCAAATTATCACAAATTCCCAATTAGTAAATTCTAAACAGCGTTTCCCTGTAACAATATACCAAAGACTTGTATGATGTGTTCTTTATTGCTTTGAATAACATCTGACAAGTTTCCAAGTACCAGGCCACCTGGATATTCTCTATCTGTCAGGAACATGTGGTCACAGAGGTGCAGGGGAGGCTAAGAGGAAACACAAATTATGCGCAAACATGCAGGGATGGCGAAGGAGACCAAAGGGAGAAAATGCCTTTTATTCATTTATTTTTTTAGTTTCTATTACATAGCAACTGAGCTGCACATTTATAGGCCCTTTTTAGTGTAAAGAAGAGCTACACTTGACATCTAAATTTCACAAAGCTGCAGATAAAAACAGAAGACTGAACTTTTTTTTTTTTTTTATGTAGACTGGAAGTTATTAGAGAGACCTCGAGGGGTTGGCAGGGGATAGATATATTACGAAAAAAATTATACTTGTCCTGTTTTGAATAACTTACTTCACATTGCAGATTTCAACTCAGTGCACAAAGGGACATGCATGAAATGCTTTTTTAAAAAACAAAACTGTTATAATCCCAGGCCATGCTCCTTTCTAGTTCTTACCTTTTTATCTTGGAAGTTTGGCCTCTTCTGTAGATGGTTCCTCAGGCTGCCTTATTACTGGGGCCTGCTGTCTATTATTGTGTTCGTTTATTAGGGCTTTCTGTCACCATGAAGTTTCGTGTGTTCGAAATCTTGATTTAGCAGTGAGAATATCAGGCGGGGAGCCAACTCTGCTACTAATTAGTATAAATCAAGAGAGGGAAGCAGGGAGATAAAAACCAGGTCCCAGGGGAAGGGTCTGCAGCCAGGGTTAGGAAGACTGACTAACAGGTCACAGAGTTGAGTGCGGGACAAAGGGACTTGGAGAAATGGCACCTTGGGCCTGGGGCTGCTTGTCTTTTTTTCCGATGACACCGCTTCGGATGTGTTCTTGCCCCCATTCCCATGTTCATGAAGGGTGGTTCGTGAAGGGGCGTGTTAGCTAATTCTGGAAAGGAAGTTGGCTGCAGGGGGCATTCTGAGAAAAGCTGCTCAGGAAAGAAATGGTCCCTTTTCATTTGGTGAATGATGTCTAGTCTGCATGTGATGGCAGCAACGGTGACAGCTACCTGTGTCCCCAGGTGTATGTGTCTGAACACACCCAAGTGAGAATATGGAAGAGATGGAAGAAACTAGGTCCTGAGCTGCTGCATTAATGAATTCTGGAAACATCCTTCTTTTGGACTTCTTTTTGGGCAAGAAAATTACCCTTACTGACCATTTGAAGTTGGCTTTTCTGTGACTTGCAGCTAATACAGGGTCTTAACCAGCTTCTTGTCCTTTATGATTCATACAGCAGCTCTTTTTTTTAAGAGAGAAAGAGCGCAAGTGCATGTGGGAGGGAGGGACAGAGGGAGAGGGGGAGAGAGAATCTCAAGCAGGCTCCATGCCCCAGCGCGGAGCCTCGCATGGGGCTCGATCTCACAACCCTGCGATCATGACCTGAGCTGAAATCAAGAGTCAGCCCTTAACCCACTGAGCCACCCAGGTGCCCCTTAAAGCAGCTCCTTTTACCTAGAAGAGAAATCACTTCAAATAAAGTGCATGTGCTCCTTTGATGGGGCCTGGGCTTGGCCTGTAGTGATGATGGTAAGAGCTATTAATCACTGAAAAATTCCAGGAGTTTCTTTTCCTCCTGATTGTTGTGCATGTCCTATGGTGTGACCTTGCCTGTTCCCATCCCACTTTCACCCTATCCAGGCATGGATTCAGTAGGACTTCCTTCCTATCGGAGTCCCCTCCTCCAAATTTGGAATTGGGACCAGGAAAGAGATCAGTCTCTGGTGACTGGACTTAGAGCAGATATGCAGGGTTGACATTTCCCCTCACGTACACTGAGAACCAGAGAAAGCAGTTTGTTGCTGAAGGATAAGAATCAAACCAACAGAGAAGGGTAGAGAGATGGGATGGAAATTTCTGATGGTTTCCAAGTCCCTGGTTCCAGTTAATTCCTAAGACCCATTTGTTTACACACTCAGGCATCATACTCTCCACTAGCAGATTCTTATAATAATTTCCCCTTTTTGCTTGCTCTAGCTCAAGTGGGTTTCTATTACTGGAAACCAAAAGAATCATTAAAACAGTGGTGTGCTGGTAAATGTTTAACAATCGGCTCTGATTGTTAAAAGGCCTGATTTTGTAGCACTTGCTGATTTGCATGATATAAATACTCCCGCTATTGCTTATTTCAGCTACCAAAGTGGCATGAGTGAACGTGGAGTTGGGAAGAGATGAGCTTGTTGGCTCTGGTGAACGGGTCTGGCACATCACTGCCGAAAGAATAACATACATAACACACTTCGCAGAAAATCCATGTTATGTAGAAGGTTCGGGAGTATGCACTGATGGTTGCTAAGTTGGGAATACTGGAATTAAACGTTTTTAATTAATTTCCAATATGCAGAGTCTTGGGGCTCAGGGAGTAGAGCAAGTAGGATTAAGTTTTTAAATAACATTGAAAAAATTCTTTTTTCAGTATAATCATGATGTGGGTGTATTGGGACTTAGTGGGAGGTAGGGGGCTTGGACGAAGGAAGGGAAGAAGCCTGGGAGCTTGTGTGGAAGGATGTGGAAGAAGATGACCTGCGTGACAGCAGGATCCAGGCCTTGACAAAAAGGAGAATGTCACTTTCTGCAGGTGAGGAGTGGCATTCTGGGGGTGAGAAGCCAAGGCTACCTGGCTACTCCTATTGTATCTGATTATAATGAACCCCCATCCTTCCTCTTTTGTTTCACTGTCAAATAACTGGATTTTTGGGACATTATGCATCGATACTACATAAAGTCCCAGAACTTGGATTTTTGTACTTGAGGTCATGAATGAACGTTTCAAACAACTGTATTTGTTTACTTTCAAAGGCATCGATATCTTTGTGCATCGATATTTGTACGTCTATTCAAATATTTAGTCCTTGACATTTATACATGGTAAAGTGAATGTGTTGATGTTAGTGATAAGAAGGGTAGATTTTATAAGGTTAGTTCAGTTGAGACAAAGCTGGAAATCATTAGACATCCTGGAAGTGGTGGATTTTAATATCAATTACATATTTGGACGTAAGCCTGTTGACTCAGTTCATTTGTGGGAAAAGAGAGATAAAAATTAAAGAACACATACAAAATGCTGAAAAACATATTCCTGAAGAATATATCTGAAAGGTGATGTGAGCTAATTCCTTACATAAAAATTAATTCCAGATGGAACAAAATTTAAAGATAAAACAAGGAAACCACAAAAGTACTAGAAAAAAACACCAGTAAAAAATTTCCTAATCTCAAAGTTGGGAAGACTTTTCCAAGCATAATATAGATAAAATCCAGAAGCCTTAAAAGAAAAGACTTTACTTGGACTGCATACAAATATTTAAACTTCTGGGGAGAGAGAGAGAGAGAGAGAGAATGTCAGTAAAGTGAAAAGGCAAAGGCAAACCGGGAATATTTTTGGAACACAAAATTAGGGCAAGCCCTAATATCCCCAATATATAAAGAATTTTAAAATAAGGTAAAGCCAAATAAGTTAGTACCAAAATGGTCAGCAGAATATATGAATAGAAAGTTCACAGTAGAGGAACTCTCAATGATTCTAAATGATACATAAAAGAATGATCAACTTCACAAAGAATTAAATATGAAAGAAAACAAAGTATTTTTCTTATTTTAGACTGGCATAGGTCCAGTGTTTGATGGTACCAGTATTGGGAAGAAGGTCCTTTCAAAGCAATGTTGGTGGGAAAGAAAATTGGTATAATTTCTTTGGAGGGGCAACCTGGGAATATAAAAAAATGCTCACCCAGCAATCTACTGTTAAGAACTGGTCCAAAAGAAATATCCTTTCAGATGTACACACACACACACACACACACACACACACACACACACACACTTGGTACATACTTACAGATATTCATTGAAATATTTTATCTGCTTAGATTGCCAGGTTCCCAGAGTCTGCTTTTTATTTATTTATTTATTTATTTTTAAGATAGTCTCCATGCCCAGCATAGGGCTTGAACTCATGACCCTGAGATCAAGAGTTGCATGCTCTACTAACTGAGCCAGCCAGGCGCCACCCGGAATCTTCTTTTTAAAAGTGACATTTTTATTGTGTTGTTTTCTGATTAGAAATACTCGGGTGCGTTGCAAGAAACTCACAGAACACAGTTATGTTAAAATAGAAAATTCCACCCCGAAGATGATTACTGCTAACAGTTCTGTGCATATGATTTCCAGACCATTTTTGTGCATAAACATATGTAATAAGCTTGACTCTTGCTTTCCAAACCGAACAACTGAATAGCTTCAGATAAATATTTTGAGATCCATTTCTCCTCTCCCAACTCTTACTACTTGCTATCTGAAACTCAAGAGCTGAATACATTAAAAAAAACTAACATCCTTCACTATCTGAATTTACTACCCGTATTTTAACTCTTGCTCTCTGAATTTAGAAATAAATAAATTTGGACAGCCAGGGATAATTGTACAAATATTTTTTCTCTTACAAAAGTTGAATTGTAATATACACTATTCACCAACTTGCCTTTTTGCTTATACATACACTTTTTACCCCATTCCATCTTAGTTCATAAAGATCAATCTTATTTTTTTTAATGTCCACATGATATTCCCTGTATCGTTACATCATAATTTATTGAGTGTGTTTTTTATTGATGAACATTTACAGGTAACCTAAGTATACGCACTAACATGGAAAGGTGTCCTGATAATACATATATTTTTTCTCTTCCCTTCCCACTGTAAGAGTGACTGACTGTGGATCCACTTTTTTTTTTTTTAAAGATTTTATTTATTTATTTGACAGAGAGAGAGAGAGACAGCCAGCGAGAGAGGGAACACAAGCAGGGGGAGTGGGAGAGGAAGAAGCAGGCTTCCAGCAGAGGGGCCCGATGTGGGGCTCGATCCCATAACGCCGGGATCACGCCCTGAGCCGAAGGCAGACGCTTAACCGCTGTGCCACCCAGGCGCCCCTGTGGATCCACTTTTAACTTAGAACTACATGGTTTGGCTCTTAATTATAAGCTAGATTATAATCATGCTTTTAATGTATGCATGTTTACTTCGTCTCCCTGTACACTGTAAATTGTGAGCTCTTTGGAACGAGGAGTTATCTTCACTTCTGTGTCTTCCAAAATGTCTATAAAAATGTTGGGCACACACTTTGGTAGATCCTCAAAAAGTTGCACATAGTGTTACCCTCTGACCCAGCAATCCACTCTTTTTAAGAACAATTTTTGAATATGATTTAAAATTTCTGTTTTATATCAACTGCATTTTTTTCTTTCTACCTTTTGACCTCCTTCACCCAAACAATATTTTTATCTTAAAAAGTAAGTTGGACAGTGTGTATGGTCTGTCTAAAATTCTGTAAACAAACAAAAAAAATAAGCTGGTTAATATAGATACAGAAAAAAATTTTGGTGGAATATACACCCCAGTGGTAACAGTCATCAGAGCTACGTAGACATTGGGACAAGGGAGGGTGGGCAACATGAGAGGTAGTTACTTTTTTGTTATAGTTTTCAATAATGTTTGAATGTTTTTACACTCAGATATTTTAGAAACAGAAAAAGTAAACATAAAAGGTATACAAAGGTACTACAAGAATGTTCCTTGTAACATGCTTTGAAATAGTGAAAAATTGGATGTCGTAAATAAGAATTGGTTAAATAAGTTATAATACATCCATATAGTGGAATACAATTCAGCTCTCCCGAGAATACAGTTCTCATGTCACACTCACAAAAATGAGGGACATCTGGGTGGCTCAGTTGGTTAAGCGGCTGCCTTCGCCTCAGGTCATGATCTCAGGGTCCTGAGATTGAGTCCCGCATCAGGCTCCTTGCTCAGGGGAGAGCATCTTTCTCCCTCTCCCTGTGCTCACTCCCACTTGTGCTTGCGCACGCGCTCTTTCTCTCAAATAAATTAATTAATTAAATCTTTAAAAAATAGCCAATAATACTATGTTTTTATACAGCTAAAACTGTTAATTTTTTCTAGGTGTAATTTAGCTTTCAGAGTTATTTCTATAATGTTTCAATTCTTAATAAGCCTCATGAATTCGTTTTTCAATTAGGATAAAAGGCTATTACTTAATACATGTTGAAATTAAGGATTTTATGATGTTTTTTACCTCTTTAACTATTCTACCCTGTTATATCAGCTAAGTCTACTGTTCAACTTTTATGCATTAGACTTTTGTGTAAGTTTCAGGAAACTATAATATATTTTGGTAGGAGACCGTTTAGACGCCACTTTCTTTTTTTTTTGTCTAGAAGGTGCTATCCAGTAGAAATTTAAATGTAAGCTACATATGTTATTTAAAATTTTCTGGTAACTGGGGGTTCCTGGCTGGCTCAATCATGGAGCATGGGAGTCTAGATCTCAGAGTCCTAAGTTTGAGCCCCATGTTGGAGGTAGAGATTACTTAAATACATAAAACTTAAAAAAAAAAAAAAAAGTAAAAGGAAACAGGTACAACTAATTTTAATAATGTTTTATTAACCCAATATAGCTGTACTGTCTAATCTATACTGGCTATACTATCTAATAAATACTATCAGTTGGCATGTAATGAATATAAAAATTATTAATGAGATATTTTATATTCTAATTTTCATACTAAGTCTTTGAAGTCTTATGTGTATTTTATACTTATAGTATATCTCTATTTGGGTGCTGAATTTTCAATAGTTAAAATGTTCTACCAAAATATTAAAGTGTGTTTAAAGGAAAAAACACTTTACACTGCTTTAGTTCTTAAAATTAAGTCAAAATTAATTAAAACAAAATTTAAACATTCAGTTCCCCAGTCATACTAGTTTCATTTCAAGTGGTCATTAGCCACATGTAGCTGGTGGCTGCATTACTGGGGAATGCAGAGAAAGAACCATTATAGAAGGTCTATTGGACAGTGCTGGTCCAGACATTGAGCTCTTGGCTGATAAAAATCTTTTTTTTTTTTTTTAAAAGATTTTATTTATTTATTTGACAGAGAGAGATACAGCCAGCAAGAGAGGGAACCCAAGCAGGGGGAGTGGGAGAGGAAGAAGCAGGCTCCCAGCAGAGGAGGCTGATGCGGGGCTCGATCACAGAATGGCGGGATCACGCCCTGGGCCAAAGGCAGACCCTTAACGACTGAGCCACCCAGGTGCCCCTTGGCTGATAAAAATCGTATTCATCTTTGGAGCCCTATTACCTAACGGTGCTGGTCATGCAGAAGATATTCCATAAATGAGGGATCCATTCATGGATCCTGAACGGGGGTGACCATAAATGGGAACCCAATGCAGAAAGAGAAGGAGGAGAAGACAAATCTTCACGTTTGGACTTGGGTGACTCTGTTGACTTCCACCTGAGGAAGGACAAACAGTTACTGTACTGGAGGTCTTTTGAGCTTGGTGTTGCAAACAGTAAATGATCTAAGGAGTCTTTTGTTCTCCCCAACTGACTTAATATAAAAAAGAATTTGTGTAATGGACTTTTAGACCTGAGCAAGTGCAAAGACTGCCTTTGGAAAAGGAGTGGGGCGTCCTTTGTAAACTAGATCCCACTGGATCCACACAATGGTTATCTGCTGGTGGCAGGAGGGGGCAGCAGAGAGCTGCTAGGGTGGTGCGCTCTGGGGAGCCCCAAAGTACCCGTAGGTGGGAAAATGGAGTATTAGGGTGAACTCAAATCAGGAACTCAAGACCAAAAGGAAAGCCAGCCTAGTAAGCACAGTATCAAGAGGGATGCCAAACCAAGTTGAGGCCAAGGTGTAAGAAATTTGCTGGGGTCTGTAGTTTCCCATCCCACCTCAGAGGAGAATTGGTCTTTTCTTTCTTTCTTTTACTTAAATTTTAAGCAAAATGAAGAAAACTAAAATGACTGTTAACCACACAGAACTTTTGGCAATTTCTGTAGCCAAATCACTAGGTTAGCTTTTGGGGGTATTTCCTTCCTAAATCATCGTTTTCCTTTTTTTTTTTTTTACCCCTATATAATTTGAATGTGTGTTTTGTTTTGTAAGTGGTATGTATGTGCTTCTTTCTTTCTTTTTTTTAAAAAATATTTTATTTATTTATTTGACAGAGATAGAGACAGCCAGCGAGAGAGGGAACACAAGTAGGGGGAGTGGGAGAGGAAGAAGCAGGCTCATAGTGGAGGAGCCTGATGTGGGGCTCGATCCCACAACGCCGGGATCATGCCCTGAGCCGAAGGCAGACGCTTAACCTCTGTGCCACCCAGGCGCCCCGTGCTTATTTATTTCTAAGTGGTTTTTATTTATTTTTATTTTTTTGGTTTTTAATTTTTTAAAAGATTTTATTTATTTATTTTTGAGAGAGAGAGAGAGAGAGAGAGATCATGAGCATGAGAGGTAGGGAGGGGCAGAGGGAGAAGTGGACTCCCTGCTGAGCAGTGAGTTAGATTCCGGGCTCCATCCCAGGACCCTGAGATCATGACCTGAGCCTAAGGCAGGTGCTGAGCTGACTGAGCCACCCAGGCACCTGTAAGTGGTTTTTTAAAAAAAATCTTAATATTCTGTGAATATGTTTCCACGTCTTTACATATTCTTAGTATTCTTGTACAACATCATTTTAAAAATGAAATGAAATTAAAATTTATTTATTTTTAAATTTTTATTATCGAAGTACAGTTGATATACAATATTATATTAGTTTCAAGTGTACAACATAGTGATTTGACAATTCTATACATTACTCTATGCTCACCATGATAAGTGTGGTCACCATCTATCACCATACAATGTTATTACAATATTATTGATCATATTCTCAGGGCACATGGCTAGCTCAGTCAGAAGCGCATGGGACTGTTGATCTCAGGGTCCTAAGTTTGAGCCCCACATTGGGTGTAGAGATTACTTAAAAAAATAAAATTTCAAGAAAACAATATTATTGACTATATTCTTTATGCTGTACTTTTCATCTCAGTGACTTATTGACTTTATAATTAGAAGTTTGTACCTCTTAACCTCCTTCACCTATAACATCATTTTTAATGGTCCCCTCATCTTTGCTTGGTGTGGATTTGCTCTGCCTGATTTAACCAATTGCCAGTTAAAAGACATCAGGATTTCCAATTTTTCACCATTTGAAATAATATAAATGCTAGGTAAATCTTTGTGCCTATCCATAATGATCTTCTTAGAATAAATGTCTAAAAGTAGAATTGCTAGGAGCTAGTTGGACAGTTAGGTAGTCAGGCCCAGGGTTCCCAACAAGAAGATTTGGAGTCGGGACAGCTAAAACAAAGCAGCACAGACATCCTGTTTTGCGGCTTAGACAGGACTGCACTAACATTCTTCTCCGCAGCCTTTGCAGAAATGACTTCTGCAAAATGTCCTAAAATAAGACGATGAACCGCAAAACATTTGTCAATATCACGGGCAAGGGGCAGTTAAGACATAAGCCCCCAGATGTCAGCAAAAAAAGACCACTGGCACGTGGACATTAACCTAAGAGGTAGACAGATACGTGACCAAAGCCCTGATTGGCAGGACTCAGTGCACCCTGATTGCTTGAGATGGTTCTGCAAAAGAGCTCATAAAAACCCCTAAACTTAGAAACTCGGGGGCAACCCTCTCGGGCCCCCCTCCCTCTCAGGGAGCTTTATACTTGTGCTGCCCACCCCTCTTCATCTGGTCTACCTCTTCATTCTTTGAAGCAGCGTGACCAAGAACCGTGGGCAAAGGGCAGAGTAATCCTGCAACAGAATGCTAGGCACAGAGGTACATATCTGCATGTTTTTGGGTTTCGGTGGCCAAATCTCTCTCTTGGAAGGCTGTAACAGTGTGCATTTTTCCACCAGTACCCATTTTTCCAAGCCCTCACCAATTCTGGGTAGTATTAAAGATAAGCAAGCAAACGAACATCTACCACAACCAAAAAACCTAACAAGTTTGCCAACTTGATAGGTGAGAAAAAAAAAAACACCAATAAAAAACCCCAGCATGTCATTTTTAAAAATAGCATTTCTTTAGTTACTAGAGATATTGAACATTAAAAAAAAATTGGTCTTATATTTGAGTGTGTGTGCCTATTTTTGTTATTGTCCGCTTTTTCTTTCTTTCTTTCTTTTTCTTTCTTTCTTTCTTTCTTTCTTTCTTTCTTTCTTTCTTTCTTTCTTTCTTTCTTTTCTTTAAGATTTTATTTTTAAGTTATCTCCACACCCAGCATGGGGCTCAAACTCACAACCTGGAGATCGAGAGTTGCCCCTTTGCCTGAGTGAGCCAGCCAGGTGCCCGGTGTTACTGCCAATTTTCTACAAGATACTTTCCTGTAGAGTTTTCTAAGTGCCGTCTACACAGTGAGGATATTAATCCTTTAAAATTTATGCTGCAACAAACAAACAAAAGAAATAGTTGCAAATATTTCCCACTATACATCGCCTCTTCATTATTTTTCCATGTGGTTTCCCAGAGGATTTCTTTAAAAATAAATTTGTTATTTTGGAGTAATTTTTGGAACAATTTTGTATTTATGGAAAAGTGGCCGAGACGGTGTAGACCGTTCCTACCTACATTTCATCCAGCCTGCGCTAGTGTTCCCTTCTACATACCCGTGATGTATTTGCGCAAACAAAGCAATACCATAAGGTTTTAAAGTTGTCTGTTTATGGGTGCCAGAAAACCAAGCAACTCATATCATCTTCATCTTCCTCTGATGGAAAATCTGGTTGAAGTTTGGTTGATGGACATTTGGAGCTTTACTGTCAGACACTATGATTTTGTGTAGTTTCCGGTCAGAGCACAGAAATCTATATAATTCAGAATATTCTGAAATTCCTCCTTAATAGTTTACTAACAGAGCTGCGGGGCTCTTTTTACTATGAATAATAACGTTCCTTCATGCCAAGGCATTCAGAGTTTTGATTTTGAAGGGCTCTGGAGCCTGGAAACTCTGCTGGAGGATTTAATCTCCCGTGGTTCCCGTTTAATCCCTCACTCTCAGGCTGCTCACTTCCTGGGGTTAAAGGGCAAAAGTGGGAAGTGTGCCTAACATCATCCTTAATAGGAAGTAACATGCCATTAGAGCGTTTTCTAAAGAGAGCTATCATCTTTCTCTTTCTAAATGACAGCTTCCCCACTGATAGATTGATAAAGAAGCATTTGGTCTAAAACGGTCTTTTCCTAGAGCAGAGTGGAATTACCTGGGATAACGGGACAGGACAGTGTCAGAGCAGTGACCCATGGTCTGAGCATGGAGCTCCTCGCGCCCGCTCCACTTCTGATCAGCCCTGATCAGGGACTTTGTGCAAGTCACCTCCCGTCTGGCGCCTCATTTCCTCATCTGCAAAGCAAGGGGGCTTCAATGATCTCTTTCCGGTTGGAGATTTTCTCAGTGATTTTCAAAAACAGATTTTATTGGGGTTGATGGATATGTTTATGATGTGGATTGCAGTCATGGTTTCCTGGGTGTAGACATATGTCAAAACTTATCAAAGGGCATATTTTAAATATAGGCAGTTTATTGTTTGTCATGTATATCTCAATACGGCTATCTAAAAAGAGATTCTATCCAGCTTCTAGAATGATGAGGCAGTAGAAAGGACAGTGCTCTGTTCTGATAAAAATCTGTTTCCATTGTCAGTAATAGAAATAAACACTGCTTTCTGGAGTTTTCCCTAC
>NW_024425563.1:21910621-21919599 GCF_017311325.1 Ursus maritimus | reverse complement strand
CCTCCTACTGAGGTTTGTGCTTTCCCCTTCTCCGATTTCTATTTGTTTTTTAAAATGACTCTTTGCATCCATTCCAGGGAACGTTCGTTCTGCTCATCCCAGGCATCATCCTTGAGTCCTCTCTCTTCTGTAGACCGCCCGAGGCTCAGGAGCGTGGGGTCCAAGCTTCTCTTGGATGCCCACTGCGGCTCTAGGCGCACTTCCAATATCCTTTTCAGGCAGAGAAGAGAACTATCATGAGTCTAACACCTACAGTGAATGCAATTTATTGGGTAGTACTCCTCAGCGAAAATTCCTCTTTGTTTGAAAGCGTGTTGTAAGGGCGATAAAACAAATTCTCACAGTGGAACTTCACAGTCTGACGTGTGGGTGAGGAGCTGCGGCAGGCTGCGTGGAGGTGGTGATCTGCCCTTCCTTCCACTCGCCCTGGAAAGCATCCTTTCCCGGACTTCTCCTTCCATTCCCAGCCAGACATCAGTCACTCAGCACGGACTCGCGATTCTCCCATGGAAATACTTTTGAGCCCCTCTCGCGCATTCCCTCTGCTACCACCTAGTCCGAACGCACCACTTTAAATCTGGATTTCTCCAGGAAGCTCCTCACCTGGCTCTCTGCTTCCAGTGTCCCTGGCCTGCAGCCCACCCTGCCAGATTCATCATTCTCAATACTGCCTTCCTCAATCACTTGCCAACTCGGCAACTCCCGAGGCTCTCCACTTCCCCCTTTCATCCAAACTCCATTTGGACTGTGAGGCCCTCACTATCAGCCCTTCTCATATCTTTTCTTATTTCACCTTTCTCGCCATGCCCAGGAGCATGACTGCCCAAGTGGGGCAAGTTTCCTCCTGGACCCAGTCACGTGTCACGTGTTTCTCATTTCTGGACTTTTCTCATCTTTCCCTACCACCAGGTTGTCCTCAGCCAATCCTCCCTGCCTTAAGACTCACTCCACTCAGACACCCTCTTTTCCCAGAAGCTTTTACTGATTCTCCAAGTATATTCATTCCAAGTCCTATGACTACTGTTTACTTGTTAGGTGCCCGGCACCTGAGGATGAATTACAGCCTCTGTCTCTTGGTTTCTGTCTTCTCCCTGATACCCAAGAGAATGAAAAACCAAGTTAATCCAGGAGTTTCTTTCTTTCTTTTTTTTTTTAAAGATTTTATTTATTTATTGGACAGAGAGAGAGACAGCCAGTGAGAGAGGGAACACAAGCAGGGGGAGTCGGAGAGGAAGAAGCAAGCTCCTAGCGGAGGAGCCTGACGTGGGGCTCGATCCCAGAACTCCGGGATCACGCCCTGAGCCGAAGGCAGACGCTTAACCACTGTGCCACCCAGGCGCCCCAATCCAGGAGTTTCTTAAACCAGAAACACCTTACATGTACACCTTTCCCCTTCAAGTAAGTACTAGAGAATTCTAATCCCTGGATTTAAAGTGTGTGCAGAGGAAGAATTTGACACACAGAGGACAGAAGAAATTTCCTGGTGTCTGTGGTGGATTCTTGCTGGGCTGAACATAACGTGTATGAACGATGAAGTGCAATAAAGTATGATTCCTAAAAACAGGTAGTTCGATCTTCCTCTTTTGCAATGAAGAACAAAGTCAGATCAATGTAGATTTATGTTTATAGACAAGGAAAAATCACCTTTGTTGAAAAAAACCTTTGCTTAAAAATCAGAATGTATGGGGGCGCCTGGGTGGCTCGGTCGTTGGGCGTCTGCCTTCAGCTCAGGGCGTGATCCTGGCGTTCTGGGATCGAGCCCCACATCAGGCTCCTCTGCTGGAAGCCTGCTTCTTCTTCTCCCTCTCTCGCTGGCTGTCTCTCTCTCTGCCAAATAAATAAATAAAATCTGTCAAATAAATAAATAAAAACTTAAAAAAAAATCAGAATGTATGGTATCGTTTAATCTTCAAGAAAAAGCTCTAAAACATAGAAAGAAATTTGGAAAGATATACACCAAATGATTTTCTTCGGGTGAAGGAACTATTGGTGATGAAATAAAATTTCACCCAAACTCAAAATTTTTATCCAAACTCTCTATAACAAGCAATTTCATTGTCGTAATCAGAAAGACATTTTCATTTTGGGAAAAAGCACGGGAACGAGGACATCAATTTGGTACAAATGCAGATGGATCACTTTAGAAACAGTTCAAAATTGAATATTAAAAGGCCTTCTGTTTTGTTTTAACATAGAGTGAGGACAGGAATGGGCCACCTCTACAGGGAGATTCAGCAGATGTGGACTGAGTGATTGTAGTGTTTCAGGGTAAACATTACAAAAATAAACAAATGAGCAAACTAATGGAATGTGATAGACAGGATGCGCACATAATTACTATAAATGCTGTGTCCTTTTTTGTTTGTTTTTTGTTTTTTGGGTTTTTTGTTTTTTTGTGTGTGTGTTTTTTTGTTTTTGTTTTTGTTTTGGTCAGAAATGCAGAAAGGACTTTAACCTCAGGTCTATTAATCTGGCTTCTGTCACTAGTCAGAGTTAGTGGCACTTTATGTTCTGAATCATAAATACATAATTGCCCTTGGTATGCCCTAGCAATTTTGTTTTCTTTCCATCAAAGTTTGTTATCTCATTGCAGGAATGGAAAATGTCCGGGTTGGTGATATCACACAGGTGAGTGTCTACAGCCTTGAGAATTTGACATGCGGGTGGGAATTCTACCATGTGGCCATTGACTTGAGTTCTTACACAACCTACAGATCGGCCTCCACCGCGGGCCCTATAAATAAAGTTCAGGAGTGACATTGAATTCTGGACTCTGGGAAGATCCTTGACCATGAAGTTGATATTGGTTTTTGGTGCCCTTCTGGGGCAGATCTACTGTCGAGAAACATTTGTGGGGTAAGTTATGCTTTCTGGTGCCTGTTTGAACTTTTTTTTTACCTGATTCACAGGGTCTTACTGGATGTCGCAGAATAATGGGTGTAAGCGTTCAGCATTTTCAGAGAAGTTCTCTTACATTTAGAGAGGGAAGAGTGGGAATAACAGAACTGAGTGACCTAAGAAAGAGTTGCATGACATCTAAGGGAAAAAACAAACTGAAATCCGAACACATACCTTATTTCTCCCTCTCCTGGTGATCAGAATATAGGGATGATAAGCGTCAGTGAAAATAAAGCAGTCTGGCTGATGTCTCAGCGCCTTTCCGTAAGTGATGGGATACTCTCCCCCACCTCCTCCCGGTCATTCTGGGCTTCGCCCTCCAGGTCAGCCCATCATCAGATCTAGGGCCCAGGCCAGGGAACCTCACAAGGTGGGAGGACCAGGGCTGTAGATTTCAGCCCAAAGGCAACTCTCATGGCATCATAGGATTCACCTTTGCTCTAAAGCACTTTGGTTTGAAGATTCTATGAAAGGCTTTAGGCAGCATTTCTTGAAGAGCATTCCAGGGAATTAAGGAAGTGGTCAAATAAGTTTGGCCCAAAGAAGTGGGTGGTTGAATAAATTTGGGAATCAGAAGATTTAACAAATTATAGAATTTCTAGTGACTTTTAAATTCGTGTGCATTATAAATCTATAAGAAGGGATCTAGGTTGCTGCATTTACCCATTTTTTTTGATCATCAAACTTCTCCTCACTTTTTTTTTTTTTTTTAATATGCTGAGCAACTCAAAGGGCTACTATTCCTTAGAACACACACCAGGAAATATTAGCCCAAAGCAGTACTTTTCTCAGTGCCTTCCCATTACAAAGGAGGGCTCCTGGGTGTCTGCACCAACCAAAGGGAATGAGACTCAAATGCAAGAATTTTCAGATCATGGGGCAGATGGATACTTGTAGGCAGAAGAGCCTTGAAGATCTCACACTCTATTACTTACGTAGAATTCACTGGAAATTGCATGGTACTTGGTTTCAGAAGACCTGGGTCCTGGTCCTTGCATATGGCTCTTTGTACCAATCCTTTCCCCATTGCATAATTGCTCGGGATAGTGACTCAGGAAGTCAGCCTACTTGCAGAAAAGACAGAGGAGAAGAAATCTCTACTGCCAAGGAAGGGCTATACGAATCCAGATCTACTCCCCAACTTCTTTTCCAAGGGTATGTGTTTGCTTGTTTTGCAACTTCTCTTTCCTGCCAAGGTGTTCTTGATACCCTTTATGCTTCATTATGCGTGTGTATGAGTGTGTGTGGAGAGCACACCATGATTTTTCAGGGTCCCAGTTGTCTTTGGCGTACCCCAAGCTTGGGCCACATGAATGGGGTTTGGAGATGGAACTCTTAATACATTCCAGTTAACAACAATAAAACATCCTAGGTCTACCCAGATGCGAATTCGATTTCCTCTTACAAGCACCAACCTAATTATTCCGCTTAAAAAACAAAACAAAACAAAAACCTCATTTCTGAAAAGCAGGAACAGACAAGTTTTAAAAAGCTATTGCTTTATGACCAGCAGGTGTTATTTTATAAATAATCATTAGCTAAAGGAAAGGTAACTTTAATGGCAAGCTTCCTGCTAGGAGTAGGTACACCTCTTAATTATTATCTAGATACCATTTCCTTGGGGGGAAGTAAAGCCATTCTACCAAGTCTTCATTCTGGGGATGTGGGTCAGTATACGATTTATTAGTTTCTCGATTGTCGAAGAGATTATTAACTGCTCCATTAACCTCCTGCATGCAGAGAGTAACAGGAGCAGAAAGAAACAGGAAACAGTGTCCAGGTTTTACTTTTAAGGTCATGTCTGTGGTTAATATTCTTAGGGACCAGGTTCTTGAGATCTCACCAAGGAATGAAGAACAAGTAAAACATCTGGTGGAATTGGAAGCTGAAGAACACCTTCAGGTAGCCGTCCTAGGGGGAGCTTCTGTTTCCCAAAGTGACTCTTCCACAGTTAGACACGATGATTGGGATCTCTTACTTTGGACTGTATCTCATCTTCTCTGACATAGCGTGGAACACTTACTCATGGAGCTGGGACGCAGAAAGCCTGGGCTCTAGTTTCGACTCTGTGACACTGGGGAAGTCACCTACCTTCCTTGTGTCTCATTATCCTATTCAGAATAATGAGGATAACTATACCATTCTTCTATGTCACAGGTTTATTGTAAGAGTGCAAAGAGATCACATGTGAAAGTTACTTTGAAAAATTGTTGAACAGCTTTAATGCATTATTTCCATCCTAAAATAATTTACAGTATTAATGTTCTATTATGAAATGAATTAGATTGCTTGAATGTCAACTGTTAAAAAAAAAAAACAACAACTGCCAAGGTTTTAAATAAACTTTGCCTTCTGCCAGTTTTAATATCAAACCATAGGGGGGACAAACAATAGGATACATAGGCCCCTGTTTGGATATTTAAAAACCCTCTTGCAATATCAGAGTGATTCTACAGTGATTTTAGTCTTGTGGGCTGGAGGTAAAATAGACACAAATTGATTTCTGGAAACCTGTCCATTTCCCTGGAATGACCCACTTATTGCCTCGGCCTTTTACCCCTTCCAGCTTGATTTTTGGAAACCACCCACGATCCCAGGGGAGGCAGCCCATGTCCGAGTTCCTTTTGTGAATGTCCAGGCAGTCAAAGTTTTCTTGGAGGCCCAGGGAATTGCTTATTCCATCATGATTGAAGATGTTCAGGTAATTATCCTACTGACCATCCTTCCAGAGTCTTGCTGGTCTACATGAACTGAAGATTCATCTTTTTTTCTCCTCCGGTACCCTCTGCCAGGGAAAAGGACCCGTGGGTGCCACTGGGGCTTTCCTGCAGTCTGGGCTACCTTTGACACTGTCCCTCACCCTTTTGCATTTGGCGTAAGTGGGATATAGTAATAAAAATCTTAAGGGAAAGGGCAAAACAGAATCTTCGGCATGAAATATAAAGTGCAAACTGAAGGGTGTTCGTTTAAATAAAAGTAAAACGTGACTCACTTAGTTTTTAATTGAGGGTTAATTCGGGCCCTGGGTTCCCAGAAAGGTAGGAAGAGCCATAACACAGCCACAGGACTGACTGTCATCCTCTATATGTGGCATCTGGCTGGCCAGACGTCCTGCTAGTGCCTCATGCCCTTTCAGGATGCTGCATTGCATGACCCCAGAATCTGTATGACAGGGAGAGGATGCTTGGGACTGGGGACCTGAGTGTTAGCATTGCCCTCACAACTGCAGATGCAAATGGATTGCTGTAAACTAATTGTAGGTGTGACTGGTTTGTCTTAGGTTCTGTTGGACAAAGAGAATGAAGAAATGTTACTTTATCAGAGAAGACAACGGGATGGTAACTTCAACTTTGAGGCTTATCATACTTTGGAAGAGGTAGGTGTGTCAAAATGACCATCAGGGAATTGGGATGTTTTCTCCTCTGATGATAAGGCTTTTGTTTCTACCGGGTGATGTAATGGGAAGTATTCTCATATGATTTCCTAACTTCCCCAGTTTTCTCTAGGATTTCACACCCAGTATCAGTGTCACTGCTTTAAGGCAGGACCTGAAGCCCACTTGCCCATCCCAGGAGCCATTCCATTTTTGGGAATTGTTTAGGAGTGTCTTAAGTGAGCACACAAACAGCCTCTCCTGCCAATGAACCTCTCCCTTCAAGACCCCTCTGCGGATATCTGACCTGGGCTGCCCACAAAGCCATTTGAGAGCTGAGCTTCCTGGCTGCCACTGATGATGGAATCAGGGGATACCCTGACACCTCTGACTTTCCACCAAGGACTGGGTTCCTAATCTGACCAACGCTCCGAGACCTAATAGTAGCAAAGTCTTGCGAGGTCTCTGCTGTCTTTCCTGAGTTTTGTTGGTGTGAAGAACACCCCCTTCCTCCAGCTGGGTCACACACTGCCACCTGGACATCTGGGCAGGGCTGTACTTGCCTCTTTGTGACACAGAGCTTTTCTTGGGGTTCACGGGGGTCCATTTGCCTAAATGATTTGGAGTGGGGGAATGGAAGGGAGGGGAGAAGAGATGGGGGTTGGAGGGTAACAGGGTGAGGTGGGGGAATAGGACAGAGCCAGAGAGAAGGTATCGGTAGGTACTCATCTCCTAAACCAGCAATTCTAAATGCAAAGAAGTCTGAAACTAATTTTTTTCCCCCTGATTTATTTGGTGGCAAAAGCTGACCTGACCTAAACTCATCTGGGGGCGAATTCTGACCTGAACTGACTTGCTACTCCCTTGTTTCACTGCCAGAAATTTAATGTCTCTGAATATGGAGCAATGCCACATGTATAATATACAATATAAGCTTCCTCTGGTCTTTTTTTTTTTTTTTTTTTAAGATTTTATTAATTTGTTTGACAGAGAGAGAGAACAAGGGGGAGGAGCAGGGAGAAGCAGGCTCCCCGCTGAGCGGAGAGTCAGGGCCCGGGCTTCATCCGGGGACTCTGATATCCTGACCTGAGCCAAAGGCAGACTCTTTACACTGAGCCACCCAGGCGCCCCCTTCCTCTGACCTTTCTAAAAAAAAATTTTTTTTTTCTTAATTTGAAATATGTATGGCCCCTAATGGTTTCAGATAGGGGGCTGTGAACGAGTACAAAGAATGAGGGGTCAAGGGCGTGAAGAAAGGAAGATGCTCGCTCGCTCTTTCCTTCGCCTGGTCTCACAAATCGGGGTCCGGGTCCCGCGGAGAGCAAGAGCCCGCAGCGGCTAGAGGGGCCGCTTTCATGCGGGTCCCCCTCCAGACAGGCCCAGGCACGTCGCGGTCCGGCCGTGGACACGGCTTGGGTGCCCGCGCTGCACAGCATTCCCGTCAGCCTGGCCAGTCGGAGCCCAAGGAGCCGGTGACCGAGGGGCCTCGGGGGCCGGCGCCCTGTCGCCAGGGGCCTGAACCAGCCCCCGCTGCCTTTTGTGGCGCCGGCCTCCACATCCACCTTTGTTGGGGGCGGGGGGAGCCGGTGCCACCTGTGTCCCTCTGCTCGTGAGGGCAAGCAGCTCTGTGGCCGGGGAAGCCGTCCCTCCGTGCTGGGCTGAGGAAAGCCACAGGCAAGCCAGACAAGTGCCATTTTGTTGGAAGCACAAAACTGGAGCGAGCCGGCTCCGCCGCCACAAAATGGCTGCCCCCTCTCCAGCCCCCGCGGACGCCCGGTGCCTCGTCCCGTCTTAGCTGTGAGTCCAGCGTCCCCAGTCCCGCAGCATCTGCCGCGCTGCCCTCTCCGTTCCCGGAGGGAATGGAAACGGAGGCGAGAGAAAAGGCACGAATGGTTGCATCACATCATTCATTTGCAAATGTCTTATTTGTCTTACACATTTCAGATTTCCCAAGAAATGGATAACATCGTGGCTCAGCACCCGGGTCTAGTGAGCAAAGTGAATATTGGCCATTCTTTTGAAAAGCGGCCCATGAACGTGCTCAAGGTACACAGGCGCAGCTGTGGGTTTTCCTTCTGACGTTTCTAGAATCTCGCCGCTCCCAGGCGGGCCGTCAGTCCCGGCTCTGCCTGCAGAGCGGTTCCTTTTTTTTTTTTTCCTTTCTTTTTTTTCCCTTCCCTTTTCTCCTCCTAACCGGTCCTTGCTGGTTTTGAGTATCCACCTCCCCACTACCCCCACCCCCCTTTCTTTTTCTTTTTCTTTTTCCTGCGCAAGCTGACGCAGGTCTGCAGGAGTGAATTAATGCTCTCATCTTGATAGATTCGCTCGCAGGGAACCAGAGGCGAACGCGCCAATAGGAACAGAGGAAGGGGGAGGCGGTGCGGGCCGCAGGGCGAGGGGGGCGGATGGAGGAGGTGACGGGGGTCCCAGGGCGAAGGGGGGGGATGGAGGAAATGACGAGGGCCCCAGGGTGAGGGAGGTATCGCGGTGGTGGTGCGGGCCCCGCCGTGAGGTGGGGGCTTTGGGGGAGGTGGTATGGGCCCCGGGAAGAAGGGGGGAGATAGGCGTGGGGGTGCGGGCCTCAGGGTGAGCAGGGGGGATGGGGGAAGTATTCTGTAATTAATCAAGGTGGGAGTTCTATACCTTGTTTCCCTTTTCTTCTTTTTCTCTTTTTTAAACCAAGAGATTAAAAAAAAAAAAAAAAAAA
>NW_024425563.1:21833828-21910611 GCF_017311325.1 Ursus maritimus | reverse complement strand
AAAAAAAAAAAAAAAAAAAGATAGAAAGAAAAACAAGGCGCCAAATACTGGCCTGAGCTGCATTTGAAAACAGAAGCGTTCCTGCAGTGCCCGGGAGGGTGACAGGGCAACTAAATTGCACAGGCAAATGCCCAGAAAGCGAAGGCATTTGTTGCTAGTTTGAAAAAGGTTAGGGTTTTACTCCAACCTGTCACCTCTGACAGCCTTAGTGCTGGTAGTTTCAAGCTTTTTTACTTTGCCTGGAAAAAGAGTGAAATTTATTTACCAGGTTTCCTAGAAAGAGTTTGTGAAAGAGGAGGAAAAAGAGAGAGAGAGATAATGTCACAACTCCCTACTAAATTTGGAAATGTTATGGCTGAGAACCAACGGACTCATTGGGACAGATGGATTTCTCCAGAGTGTTTCTCCCAAAGCAGGCTTGAGAGAAGTGGTTTGCCTGCTTTATGACACCGTGGTACATTTGCTAATATTTACTACCTTCTTTAAAAAAAAAATTTTTTTTTTCCTTTTCTCTATTTCTCCTACCATTGGGCCAGGAAATCCCAGATTCTCCTCCCCCTTGGATTGTCCTGGCCTTCTCTAGGGTAGTTCGTGGGTGAGAATGTTATGTGTTTTTGAAAGTGCCCTGCTTTCTACAGTTGAGCTCTTTGGAGGAAAAGACATGAAACACTTGTACCTAAAACTCTTGAAGCCCATGAAATGTAATTTTTAGCAAGGATTTGCATTTCTCATTTACCTTATCTGCTATGTTTAGAATGCAGCACAGAGATAGAAGTTGATGGTGCAAAAATAATCTTTTCCTCCCCATTTACTGATCCAATTGACAAAGCCACTCTTCCAAATAAAACCGAGACAGTTAGATCATAAAATTTAAACTCTGGAAAGCACCTCTAAAGCCTACCATCCTGTAGGTTATCACAAGCACTTTTATTACAAAAATAACACAATCATTGCAAAAATTGGAAAACAGAGAAACAAAACAGGAAAAACATCCCTATATTCCTAATTCCATGACTGTGGGGTGATAGCTCTTCATATTTTGTTGTATATCTTGCTATTTTTCTCTTCCTCCCCCTCTTCCTTTTTCTCATGTTTGTGTGTGTACATACATATACGCACATGAGCTAGCCTTTTAATAGAATCAAAAAGGCATCATACTATTTTGTAACCTGTTTTTTATAAAATTGACAAGTGATTTCATGTCTTTATATTATCTTCAATGAGTTTTTACAAACATCACGGGAGAAAAAGCCCATGCCCTCTTGTTAGTCTGCATTTAAACTTATATTAAAAGCAGGGGACCAGAAAAATCACACGAAATAAGAGTTAATCGACAGCGTCTCTGTCTACACCTCCTCCTTCTCTCTCAATCACATCAAGTACGGAAAGAGGGACAGACGAGGCCCCAGGGGAAAAGAGCAGGGACAGGAGCCCGCAGCAGTGGAGCTGTTCACATTTCCACACTGTTTTTTACAGTTCAGCACCGGAGGAAACAAGCCAGCCATCTGGCTAGACGCCGGGATCCATGCTCGCGAGTGGGTTACACAAGCTACTGCACTGTGGACAGCAAATAAGGTCATTTTTTCCTAAAATTCCTCGATTATTTTGACTTTCTGGGGTTAGGCCCCACCTAACCACTCAGCGGTCTTTGCAGTCCTAACGGCTGATGCTCTCAGCAAGCCTTTCTTTGCACAGGCAGGAAGCAGGCCCGTTCAACCTTTTTTGGATTTTCGGTATTGCCCCAGCCAGCATGCTGGCACTGTCCCCGGGCTGCCGGCCACTGTGTACTCTGTTAACAGACACAGCCAGAAGAGATTGAGAGGGTGGTAAGTAAGGACCCCAGGAGTCAGATTTCAGCATAAGAACAGACTAGAGAAAAATTGCTTTGCTGCCTTGGGCCCTGAGGGCTGAGGGACGATGTGCTAGAAATCTATAAAATCACCAAAGGGGCTCAGATGGAAAATATAAACAGGTGCTAGAAGAGTTTACTTTGCCCTACAGATCCAAAGTGAAATTAGGTAAGGGTTTTTGGGTTTTTCTGAAAATGTTCCAAATCTGATTTTGAAGTCGGAGTGTCGCAATACCTTTCTTCCACATGTTCATTGGAATTAAGAGTCAGGACAGTGGGCTGGGTGTGACCTAGTCTGGTATTGCTTAAGTAATTCAAAAATGACACGCTATAAATCAGAATGTTAATTCATGAGCAAAGGAAGTCAATCCACATCAGATCATTCAAGCATGTGCAACCACGTGCATACCGACTGATACATTTTTCCCTTCAATTAAAATGCAGTTACCTTTAGGGTATTATGAAATGGATATTTAACAGTTGAATAATAATGCCTTAGGATGGCTGAGCACAGGAAATGAATAAATTTTAATCCAGCAGAAACTTGAACTCCACTGCAATTGATCGCAAGTAGAAATTTAATTCCCCAAATGGAATTTAAC
This sequence comes from Ursus maritimus, assembly GCF_017311325.1. NCBI lineage: Eukaryota > Metazoa > Chordata > Mammalia > Carnivora > Ursidae > Ursus > Ursus maritimus. The sequence continues at coordinate 21,908,160 of NW_024425563.1, read as the reverse complement.
CGGTTCTCTGTATCTTTAGAAAAGTCTCTACACATTTAAGTAATCTGTTGTTCGCCGTGAGTACTTTTGGAAAGCTGGTCTGTGTGGTGATGAAGGAAAACTGAAAAAAGGTCTTTGGTTCATAGACCCCTATAAGCCACATACACCATTGCAAAATGCTTTCCCGGAATGAATGGAAAGAATTCTACTTTTGAGAGAGACTGGATAAGTGATATCTGGGCTTTACTTAATATAAGTAAGTTATTCTGACTGGAAATAAAAGTATAGATGTTGGCATATTAAACACATGAGCATCACAGGAGACTGGGCTGTAGTCCTAGCAAGCTCTCGTTGACCAGCAGTGGTACCTAGTTCATGTCTGGAAAAAACATGCCTTAATATTCCATCCTGTGTTCCCCGGTGAAAGAGGAGGGTGCAATTGACATATATGTTGTCTCTGCTCAGATTGCCTCTGATTATGGAAATGATCCATCCATCACTTCCATTTTGGACACGATGGATATCTTCCTGCTGCCCGTCACCAACCCCGATGGATATGTGTTCTCTCAAACTAAAGTAAGCCTGGACCCTTTAATTCTTCAACAAGAATTTATGGAGATGTGTAGGAACTTAAAAAACAAAAGTAACCTTTCTGTTCTTGATTTACCATAAGCGGAATGCGTCATTTCTCAGTAGTGGCCCTGAATTGAGGCATATAGTGGAGTTTATAATCACCTTTTATTCCGACACACGATGTCTTTACATATTGCCTCGGTCAGAGCCCATTTCAGCTATTAGGCTGGGCTATTAGAGCTCAGTGTTCACCGTGAGTCACCTAGGAGATTTGTTCCAATTCTCTCTATGTTTTTTTGTGGTGGGATTGCTGGAAAAGAGGAGGCGGATGTTACCTGCTGACAATTAGATTGCAGTAGGATTTGGGTAGGCAGTACAATGCATTTAGCATTTTACTTACAATCTGTAGAAGAAATCCTCTGTAATATCACTAAAAGGAGTTACGTAGATTTTTTTTTTCCCTTTAAAATCTTATCACAGAACCCCATTGTGGCAACTGTGACCCCACATATATTCAAAGTGAATCAGAGCTTCAAGTTTATTTCTGGAGATAGCTGACTACGATAGTGTTTTTCAACGTGTGTTCAAAAAGAACTCGTACAAATACTAGTACTCGTCTCATGAGATATCCTATGAATAGAGGGCTCCACAGTCAAGTTTGGGAAGTACCGCCCACCATATCCCTCTCCCGGAGCGGCATAAAAAAACACGAAAGCATTAGAAAACTCTTAGAAGTGCTGAAGTACATTAGCGAATTTAGCTCTGTATTTTCCTGAAATAGTCTATCACAGAACTCTTGCTCTCTCCCCACTTTTGTTGTTGTTGTTTTTATTTTTTGTTTTTGTTAACATTGAATAGAACTGGTGTCCTATGGAAAATGGTTTGGCAGGTATTGATTTGAGGAGATGGGGAATTATTTACTTCTCATTTCGGTGAGACGACCAAGAAGCTCCTCGCAGAACCCCAGAGGAGGAGTATTTGACACCTCTGCGGGCAAGGGAAATCAATGTAATTCCAAAGTGTAATTCCCCAGGAGGGAGCAAGGGAAATGAACAGGATTCTAAAGGGACCTTCTCATGAGGCCAAGTGACCGTCTTCCTTTTTTTTTTTCTGTCTTCTCTTTCGGTTGGATTTTAAAGAATCGTATGTGGCGGAAGACCCGGTCCAAGGTATCAGGAAGCTTCTGTGTTGGTGTTGATCCTAACCGGAACTGGGACGCAGGTTTTGGAGGTGAGCGCAGGGACTTGCCCCCAGGGATGGCCGGAAGTTGTCTGGCCAACTAGCAATTTTGCAGCGCTCTGCAGTGCTGTCAGCCTGCTAAGCCCATTCAGGATTGAAGCCATTTAAAAACCTATTTGAAAAACACTTGAGTAAATTCCCTTCACAGGCGCGCAGCGCTGTCACAGATCTCTGAGCAGCATTTAATATATTTTGTCTCACATCTTAGTTTTCCCACAAGCTGTAGCCCAGCTCGGCTTCGCTTCCGAGTTTTCAGAGCAAGACTTGGCGCAATGGCGGGAGGCCTCAGGAAGGCCTGAACCAACCACTAGAGGGGGTTAGGATCTATTCAGAGGAGAAGCATTACATCATCTCTGGATGTTTCGAGAAAGAAAACTAAAAAGAAGTACAAATAGGATTAAGAAATTGATTTTCAAAACAGATTCAAAGAGAAAACATTGGCTTGCTGCTCGGGTTTTGTTGACTTGTGGCTCTCATTTTTGGGGTTCAGTGGCAGCCTGGTTGGGGGGTTCCTATATGCGTTTAGGGACCAGTTAAAACTCCTATGTTTCTCTAATCACAGAATTGAAATTTGTTTGTTTTTTCCTCCCTAGGTCTGGTCCCAGTAAGGTTAGAAACTGTCTTTTTCACTGCACTATTGCTAACACCTAGTACGGTGTCTGGAGCATAGAAGGCAATCACTAAATATTTGTAAGACAAATGAATTAATGAGAGTTATCGAACCAAGAAAAGACCCACTCGGGAATTGTGACAGGATATGGATGAGTGCCAAGTTCATTCATCACTCTTATAATAGTTTTTTTTAGCGTAGGGAAAAAAAAAGCATCAGATCCAAAATACTGAACAATGCCCAGGAATTCAATGTCAGATATTTTTTCCTGAAATATTATGGTTCTTATTAAATAATCTTGAAATAAAGTGACAGGTTGTATTTATACTTTGTCTATATCGTTTAGAGACTCTGGGGAGCCCCAGCCCCTCCCGATACCCTCGAAGTTTCTCTAGCATTCAGAGTGCTGGCCAGGCCACAGTGGACTACTGTGTTAGTCACGAGTAACTCCAGTTGCTGAGAAAATCAAGGCCAAAGGTGGCCTTGTTGTCAAGTGCGGTTGTGATTTCCTCACCGCAGAAAGGGTGTCAGAGGTTCCTTGCATTTGTGGCTTTGTGATTTAGAAGTACAGATGCATAGAATCTTCTACTCTTGGACGCTAAGAATTGGAAGAAATCCCAGAAAAAGAGCTTGCTCAACTCCCACCCAATGCAGGAATTCCATCTATAATGTTAAATCTAGCTTTTCTTCCAACAACTCCCACAGAGAGGAGATGATCTAATTTGATAGCTCTTTCTGCCATATAGAGGAACCATGTTTCTAAAGAAGAGATGCGTCCAGAATCACTTCAGTTTGGCCTCCTGTGCCCTTAGAGAGCGACTCCATCTAATGTAGGGACAGTCTTGCTGACTTCCAGAGGAGGAACTTAGGGGTGCACGGTAAATGTATCCATACAGCACCTCCTTAAAGCTTACTGTTCCTCCTGGGTTTCTTCTGCATCCCATCAGGACCTGGAGCCAGCAGCAACCCTTGCTCTGATTCCTACCATGGACCCCATGCCAACTCTGAAGCTGAAGTGAAATCCATAGTGGACTTCATCAAGAATCACGGGAAGATCAAGGCCTTCATTACCCTCCACAGCTATTCCCAGCTGCTGATGTTCCCCTATGGGTATACATGTACCAAGTCAGATAACTTTGATGAGCTGGTAAGTTTCCAAAACCGAGAAGACTGCGATACAGGCAGAGATTTGAAAGACTGGTTATGGACTTTCCCAAATTCAGTTCCCTTGGGAAACACAATTCCTGAAATGACTGTTGCCTTAGTCTAGATGAGCAGGAGCTTCAGTTTGACCGTAAATCCCCAGGATGTGCTTTCTGTTGCTGAGGAAATGACCACTTGAATTTGGACCTGAGGCTCTTAGATCTGTAATCAAATGCTGTCAGATGCTGGGTGCTAAACAGTACCGTCTCCTAGCTCTTTGCCTCATAGCCTCCTGGTGCTTTCTGCTCTGTGACCGGCCATCGTGTGGCACAGGTGTGTGATGCTGGGCGTCAAACACTCCCTTCCCTAACTTGCTACCTTCCGTCATCTTTCGTGTTTCGGGAATGAGCAAACTGGTGGCGGCCTGAAGTCAGATGGTGACATCTCAGGGGGCTACTTACAGTTGAGCAAGAGCTATCCCCAGCTGAAGAGAATGTGTGGATATTCCCAATTTGGCTTTTTAGGCTTGGTTTTTGAGACCCATATGTTAGAGATAAACCCTGAGATGGAACCTTTTGGTCAGTTTTCTTTCTAATACGTTATTGTCAGCAGCTCCTGGCAGAAATGGAGTAAATTATTCCCATTCAAGTGTATCTTTCATCTCATCTGTCGGATGTTAGCCCTGTAGGGCAATTTTCAGGGTTTGGATGGAGAGTATTACCACTCAAGGCCAAATCAAGGGAAAAGAACCTTAGGATTGAAAAGAACCTAAAAGGTATTTTTAGTAGACCTCGATGACCTTAAATTATCCAAACTGGATGCTCACATCTCTGCCACATAGTCATCCAGCCTGTGTTTGGACAGTCTCCTGCCTCCCAAGGGATTCTGTTCCATGTTGGGGCAAATTTGATTGTTTGAGTTCTTCCTTATAGAGAGCCCAAACCTTCTCCTTATGGTTCTTACCTGCCAGCCCTGGTTTATCATCTTGCTCCCTTTGAAAAGAAGCAAATCTATTAATCACTTGAAGACCAGTAACCTGCTTCTGCTAGGTTTTTCCGTATCCCTACTCCATCCATACCCGCAGCTCCTTCAAGCCCTCATAATATGGCCCCAAGTTTCCTCACCATTCTGGTTTGCCATTTTCTGAGCATGCTTTGGTTAGTCTCTGTTCTTCAAGGGTAGCTCCCAGAAGTGAACGTAAAACTTGTGGGTTAACCAGCACGGAGCAGAGCGTGACCATAACTGCCCTCCTCCAGACCGTGCACTTCTGCTTAAACAGTTGAGGGTCACATTAGTTTTTTGGCCGTAGCACCGTGCCGTTGACTCATGTTGGGCTCATTGACAACTGAAACCCCCAGGCTCTCTGAGGATTCTGCCGAGCCAGGTTTCCCCCATCTGGTAATTGTACAGTTGTTTTCCTGGACCCAAGTTCAAGACCTTACATTTATCCCTAGCAAGGACAGTAAAGCCTCAATCAGTCAAAATTGGAACCCTCAAATAATGGAAAATATTTTTCTGAGCTCTACTTGGAAAAAGAGACAATCATAGGGAGCTAAGCCAATGTAGGGATCTAGCAAAAAAAACAAAACAAAAAAACAACTTCCCGGGTACATCTTGGGGTCAGTACGTATTCTCTTTAGCCCCTTACTCCCTATTTCCATCTACAACCCTGAACAAGGAGAGATGGTGGCAAAATAATGACCCTGGTGTATTTATTACGAACACCTGGATCATCAAATAAACAGCGAAGGTCTTTGTGTTGTATTTTCGAAGCCAACAGAAGTGAGCTAGTGTTTGCTTCTCAGTGAAAATGACTGAAGTGAAAGGGCGTGGTGCTTAAGCCTAAGTTAACCAGAGAGTCCAATATCAGATGGCCCCATTCTACATTCTGCCCTTGGGCATTTGATCTTCAAGAGGCAAGTATTATCCATCTACCTTTCTTTGGTTCTCTCACTCTAGAATGAAGTGGCCAAAAAGGCTGCCCAGTCTCTGACCAGCCTGCACGGCACCAAGTACACAGTGGGGCCTATCTGCTCAGTCATCTGTGAGTATCTAATGTGCTTTTACAAATGCCCACTAAGTGGGCACCCTGTGATTTTGGGCCAGAGCCTCTCAGTGCCCTGATGTGAAAAGGCTAGGTCTTCGTGTATGGCACCCAGTCCTGCCTTGTTTTCCTCCATGAGGTACTATGTGATATCTGGAACAAAGAACTTCCTCAATATTTGAGCTCTGTGTGTTCCTCTCTGCTTGTCCAGATCCTACCAGCTCACTGTCATTATGTGGAATCTCTTTGCCTGAAAATAAGATTTTGTCAAGACTTGGTCCTAAGTGACCACTTCTACTAATTATTCCTTTCTTGGCTAAGAGGGGTACACCCTGAGTGATGCCATGGACTGGGTTGTAGGGGCAGAATGGGGGCGATTCTTTAAAAGGACCCAGATATTTCAGTGGATAGACTCTGTTGCAGCCATTTGTGCATGTAGAATTTGGGGAGACAAAGGGGAGGATAAGTCAGGAATACTGCCAATGTCAGGAATAAAGCTGGGGAGCCTGCTGTCAGACTTTCTGAGACTCCCCTCTCCCACGGTGGATTGGGATAGAAACAAGAAACAACTGCAGTGCTGCGGGAAATCCTGACGCACCCATGCAGATTCTGAGTCCCGCCAAGGGGTCTCCCCACTGCCTTATGGGCAAACCCAGAAATTCAAGACAGTTGAATGCTCAGGAGTCTCCTAGTGCTCCCCCACCCATGGGCCCTTTGGAAACAAATGCCTCTTACAGGCACACACTCTGTTCAACACACTTTTATTAAGCCTCTACTATGTGCTAATCATTATGCCAAGTACTATGGCCATAGAGAACCCACAGAAAACTCGGTTTAATGTGAGAGACGAACAGGAAGACAAATGAATGTCAGTGTGCTATGTGCAAGAGTAGGCTAGACGCAGTACAAAAGTGTTAGAAAGTTGGGAGGATTTGACAGTGGCAGAATCAGGAAAAGCTACATATGGAAGGGGGCAGGATTTTGATGGCTGCTCACCAAACAGCTAGAGGAGGGGAAAAGAACGGGCCGTTCTGGCTCTTTGACAGTGTGGGCAAAGGCAGAGAAGCAAGAAACTGCATGATGGGGCTCTACAAACCACAAGGATGTTTGGGACCACTGGAAGAAAGTGGGAACAAGGGGAGTGGGGATTCAGGTTTTTGGGTGCTGTGTTAAGGAGTTACAGACTTAACCCAAAGGATTCTGGAAGCCTCTTGGAGAGTTTTCAGCAGGCAGTGAGTGTGTTGAGGCACCGTGTTTTAGATACAACACACTAGCAGCAATGTGGAGGATGGAGTGTGATGGGCCGGAAGTATGAAATTCCCGCAGCAAGAGTAGGACTTGTTCAGGGGGACGTGGTGGTCCGCACTAGAGCAGTCATGGAGTATCTAGGGAGACATGAAGCAGGGAAAACCGAAAGGCTTTGGTCATTCATTAGATGTGGAGAGTTTCTCACTGAAGGTCATTGAACGGGGCCATTAACAGAGGGAGACCTCCAGGAAGGAGAAAGAGGGGTGGGGTTGGAGAGAGAATGAGTTCAGCTCTGGGCAGTTGAGGCTGAGATAACTGTAGTGTTTTCGAGTGGGAATGTCCTGTAGGCTTTGGGCCACATGGCCCTGGGATTCTGTGGAGAGAGAGACTTAAGAGTAGTTGACATAGAGAGGATGGTTGGAACAGGAGAGCAAGGACATCACTTGGAGCGGGAAGAGCCTTGGGCAGAGGGGCCAAGAAGCTTGTGTTTCAGAAGCCAGGGGAGGAGCAGTTGTTGGAAAGGAGGCAGTGGTTAACAACGATGAAAGGCTACAAAGAGGTCAACTATGACAAGGAAGGAATATTTACCCCTGGATTTTTAGCACTAGCTTATTGGTGACCATAAGCAGACTGTTTCATAAGCACGGTGAGGGTCACTGGAGGAGCGAGCCCATGGGTTGCGGGAGAGCGGAGGTCTGGTGTGTGGACTGCTCTTTGGAAGAGCCTAGATGAGAAGGGAAGGACAGAGAAATGGAGGGTTTCTTTTCTGAGATGAGAGACTGATTTATTGACTGTGGGAAAGGGACCAATAGAGAGGGAGAGGTGGAGGATACAGGAGAGAGAAGAAATGAGCAAACAGTGCCATTCCACAGTGGGGGAGAAGAGGGACAAGAAGGAGCCAAGCAGAGGTGGGTAGATCAGGCTTGAATAGGAGAAGCGAGTCTGCAGACAGGCTGGAGGCACCGGCACAGCTACGTGTAGGAGGGTGGTGGTGGGAACCTAAGGGAAGGCACACTTGTTCGTCCTGGTTTTCTTAATGGTAGTCTTGGAGAGCGGAGCAGCAAGAGTTCACTTAGCGTATCTAGAACAATTGATGGAAATCCAAAAACTGATCATGAAAGTTCCCTCCCCCCCCAGATTATGGTTTTTCTTTTCTTTCTTTCTTTCTTTCTTTTTTTTTTGCTATTATGAGACATTTAAAAGACTTTATAGAAAAAAGAAATCTAATCATCATCACATTTTATTTTCATTAAAAGTTTTGTCAATGAACACAAATATATTTATGTAGTTGTAATCAGTGTCTGTGTTCTATTTTGTGTCTAGCCTTTTTCAATTAATGTGATTTCCTGCACAGTTCTACGCATTCCCACTCTAGGTTTTTGTTATACCAGTAGGTTGCTATGCCCCTTTGTATTGTCTGCCAGATGGTACGACTGCATGTTGGTACAGACACGTTGGTACAGACTTCTTTTTCTTTTAGATGATCCCTTTGGTGTATGTTCTCAGGGCAAGATTACCAAGTCAAATGGAATGAATGGATTTGGAGCTCCTGTGACATATTTTTTAGGCTAGTCTCTGGGAAGACTGATCTGCTTACAGTCACCCCAACCTTTTAAAGCATGTTCTGTGTGGGATTGTCCTCTGCTTTGGCAGAGGAAGCCCTGGGGAGCAGGGCCCTCTGACTGGTGGTGCTGGGGAGGAGGGCCGTGATGGCCCCTGAAGGCCGAGGAATGTGTGCCGTCTGTGTTGGGCAGCCTTGGAGTGGAGGCTGGAGTTGAGAATGTCAGCAGAATGGCATCCTGTGCTGTCCACATGGGATCTCAACTCTTTTATTACAAAGAATCTACTTTTTCACCTCATGTAAGGCATGTCCAAGTGAGGTACACCTTGGAAGGCTGAGGTTTAGTGTGCTTTTCTTGGTAAGGTTACAAATATTTCTAATAAGCAAGCATCAGACATGTGTAGGGTTTTCCGTCTGATCTTTTGGAACCTGACCATTAATGGTCAAGCAAGTTCAGGCTGCATTTTGCCCAGAGCTGACTCTGTTATCCTTGATTCTGGCCTCATGCCAGCTTGGACCAGCACTGCCTCTAAGAACAGGTCCCAATTAAGTACTTTTTGCCTCCTGCCCTAGATTGGTATGTAGCTCTGGGCTGAACACCTGCTTTGCTCCACCCAAGAGGTGGCTGGACTCCTGTGGTGGGTGAGACATTTCCTGGGTAGTTTCTCACCTGGAAAGGGCTCTGAGGAGCTGCACTGCAATAGGAGAAGTTGTCACCTGAGTTCTTTCTTAGAGAGGTAGAGGATGAAAAAACCCAGACCTTGGGAATAGAGGCCTGGTGTTGAGTTATAGTTCTGCTGCTTTGGAACCGAGTGATCTCGGGCAGGTCACTCATCCTCTCTTGTTTTTTTTTTTCATCTGTGAAATGGGTTGTTGAGAGGCTGAAAAGATAGGATGTAGAATAAAAGTGTTTGCGAACTGTAAGAAGCTGTATAAATGTTGCTTGTTAATTTCCTGGTGGATTACTCCCTTCTAGGTACCTCTTATCTTTCACGTGGTCTGACTTTTTTTGATAGGATCCTAGTCATTTATTGATGATGGTGGTTATAATCACAACTGAAATTTATTGAATGCTTAGTCAACATACTTTATCCCAGCTCCTTCCCTTAATTTCTCGGAGCCTCAGTTTCCTTATCTGTAAAATGGGAATAATACTAGTATCCACCTTGGGACCCATGTGGGGATTAAATCAACCAATTTAGCATACTACCTAACATATTTTAGTAAGTGCTCAACAAGTGTTGGAATCATAGACATAATGTTCTCCCGTTTAATTCTCCCTGTGAAATAAACACAGTGGTATTATCCATATTTGACAGATGAAGTCTTTGGGATTCAGAGAGGTTAAGTGCCTTAGGTGACCCAGCTAATAATTTGCAGAATCAGGATTCAATCTGAAGCCAGTGTTCTGTCCACCATGGACCTCTTAGTGGGATAGGCTGTAGGCAGGTAGCATAAGTTAGTAATTTTGGTACCCAGGAAAATTCAGTTCAAGTCAGCAACCATTTGGGTGAAGGCAAAGACACAAATCACAGGCATTTATAGTGTTAATTTATAATATTAACCACTAATCTCATTTTTTCCTGGTACAACACTCTGGTCTCCCCCTCCACCCAGCCCCATTCTTAGGGACTAGGTGATTGCCTCCGTCTCTGCTCCCAACTCTTCCATTTGACCTCTACCTGCCTTCCCTGGGAGGGGCCTCAGAGCCTGTCCATTGCTCAGCTCTCCTGAGTCATGATTGCCATCAGTCTTTGTAGGTTAATGCCACCTTCCTTCATCATCTGTCACGTCAGTGGCCACACGTTACACAGGTGCACATTACTTTACTGGTGTAACCCATCGTGTATAGGTGCTGGGCATGTTATTTGATATCAGAATAAAACCTGCTACACCCTTATGCTGAAAGTTCCCTGATGGCAGAGGCCAAATCTCATACTCTATCTGTCCTCCCTCCTCTCCCATAAGAGAAAATACAGTCTACATCTGCACTCCTCTAAAGAAGGAAGCAGGGTGGCCTCCTTAAGGTGTAGAAGATGCCAATTAGGAGAGCAGGCAGGATTCCAAGTGGGTGGGTGAAGCCAGAGGCTCCTAAAAACACCAAAGGAAGGCCAAGTATAGCGTCCATTTGAATAACACCTTTTGCTTTTCAAATTAATCTTGTTTTTTCATAAGCATGACCCCCTGTGAAGCTATCCCTGCTCTCAAGGTCCATGCAGAAGGGCCTGACTTATCTTTGGTAATGGTGAAACCTAATATAGAGGTTATATAGGGGGAGAGGACAGCGGGAATGGCATAACCAGACTTCATTCTCATTTGCCCTTCAGACCAAGCCAGTGGAGGAAGCATTGACTGGTCATATGACTATGGCATCAAATACTCATTTGCCTTTGAACTGAGAGACACGGGTCGATATGGCTTCCTTCTGCCGGCCAATCAGATTTTGCCCACAGCCGAAGAGACCTGGCTTGGCTTGAAGACAATCATGGAGCATGTGCGAGACCATCCCTATTAGGGCTCTGGGAAATAAACACCATTAAAAGCTCTTTGGTTTGAAGCACAGTTGGGTTGTGATTATTCCTTTTTTTAATCCTGATCTTGGAACACTATTTATTTGATTTATGTTGCCCTAAAACATAACAAGCCACTGAGCTGTACCCCTTCATCTTTAAAAACAAACAAACAAACAAACAAACAAAACCCATCCCGAGCAGAAAGACTCCCAACATAGTTTAAAAATTAAAAAAAAAAAAATTGTGGTAAAATATAGAATCATAAGATTGACCATTTTCACCATTTTTAAGTGTGCAATTCAGTGGCATTAAGTACATCACAAGGCTGTGCCATCATTATCATCATCCATCTCTGGAAATTTTTCATTATCCCAAACCGAAGCTCTGTACCCATTCAGCAATAACTCCCCATTCTCTCTTCCCCCAGCCCCTGGGATCCTCCATTCTACTTTCAGTCTCTGTGAATTTGCCTATTCCAGGTACCTCATATAAACGGAATCATATAGTATTTGTCCTTTTGTGACTGGCTTATTTTACTAAGCATGCTGTCCTCAAGGTTCATCCATGTTGTGGCATGTGTTAACCCCTTCACCTTAATAGAGTAACATTTTGGAGCTAGCAAGGGACTTTTGAGTTTCTTTATTCAATAACTACTAATTAAACAACTACATTGTGCCACACATTATCCTAGGTACTGAAGTATCCTCTGGCCCCATTATTGCCTTTGGCTTTTTCCCATCTCTAGATGCTGCATTATAAAAACAAATGGGGACCCAAACCAATGACACTCATGCCTCTTGGTCACCCCATCAAAACTGGGTCTCAGATTCCATATAATTTCTTTTTAGACATTCATTTCCACTAGGGATTGAGATTTTCTACATGTTGATGGCTTTCTTTGGGAGCAGAATGTGGGAAGTGAATGTCAGCTTGCCTAGAATTCTGGGTATTTGATTCCTTAGTTCACATTTCTTGCAGATTTAGCTCTCAGCTTCCCTTGTTATTAATTTCAAAGCTGAAATTTATCTTGGAGTCCAACCTATGTTATGGACCAGGGTGGGCATAGGAGTTCACTTTCAGTGCTGGAAGGACGAAAGAGTCCTGATAAAGCCCCGAGCTCCATAATTCCTGACAAAGATGTTCCTTGACCCAAACTTACTTGGGCTTCTCTGAGCCCTCTTTTTCACTAGTCCTTGTCCTTGGGCCCTAAGTCAGTCTTAGCAAAGAATCCTGCTAAGTCACCCCCCCAGTCCTTGCTATCTGATTGAATTCCTCATCCTCCACCTTTGATGACTAAGTCCTTGGTCTGCCTTTGGAGAGTCCAGTTAAACAAGGAGCCCCATACCCTTGATGTCTCCTCTTAGCAATACTCCATCTACTGACCCTCCTCACTCTGCCTCAGTTTACTGTACTTGGAGTTGAACACAATTACTCTCTTCTGTTGTGTGAGCGCTATTGTAATAATCTTGAAAAAAGTCTTCCTTACAGTTTTAACAAGTGTCAGAATAATTTTTCTTTAACACCTCCAAAATGACCTTTGGTTGTATCCACCCCCCTTGAGCAAGAGCAGAAAGAATGATGTAGCCCACGGGGACAGTGGGATGGGGGAGGCTTTGGGTTTGGGATTCTGAATTTGAGGATTTGGAGCTCCCAGGACAGACTCGAAGGCCTCAGAGTCCCTGAAGAAGTTGGAGAGATCATGAGTGCCTTTCATTTATTCTGATGTGATTTGGTAGAAAGGATACCAGACTCAGAGTCTAGCAAGTGTAAGAAAGTCTCATTATTAATAATACCGTTAAGCCTTACCTTTACTCAGATCCCAAGGAAAACTGATTATTTTATTCAGACTAACACTTCTTCCTATCCCATTGACTTCATGTATTTCTACTTTTTTAGTGAAGTCATAAGAGTTAGGTGTCAGATTCATAACAGAGGTCACAAACTTTCATCATCATGGCCTGCTCTGGTGAAATTCTCTGACAGGGCTTATCAAGTGTGTGGTCTTGGAGTTGACTTGGGGTTTCTTTGATAGTCTTCACTTCTTCACTTTTCTTTTTCTTTTCTTTTCTTTTTTTTTAATCTAGAGGTAACTCCATTTCAGATTTACAATTTGGCCTCTCCTATCAGTATAAATTCTTTCCAGCACTGTGGGACTTCCCTATTTACTGAAAAAACACTATTTAAATACCAACCGATGAGCAATATGGCACCCTTGGCACAGACTTTTCCAGCCTGAGGAGCAAGTTCCTGACCTTGTAAATCAAGAGGCCTTTATCACTCAAAAGGAATGGAAGAGGCATCGGTAGGGGCCCACCTGATGTACCGTCACAGTTGCCAGGGTGCTTGGGAATCACATTAGCATTTTCGAGGACATGAGTCTGCCTCAGACTTCTTATAAATACAGCTTGACTCAGTCACTCTATGACTGACACCCTTGGGACATGAAGTGGTTACTATTCTTTGGGGCCCTTATTGGGCTCAGCATCTGTGGCCGAGAAAAGTTTTTTGGGTAAGTTCCTTTTGGACTTATTATTATTACTTGGTTAATTCAGTGATATGGGAGCCAAATGGATTTGAAAATGAATGGCTGATTATATCTCAAGTGGAGTTGGCATTGGGAAAGAAGACACGAGCTTGTGTCCCAGTTCTGCCCTATGTCATCCTGGGCAAGTTCCTTCTCTCTCAAGCTCAATCATATCTGTGAAATCAGGACGAGGTGGGCTCCACAGTCCCTCCCTGGCTCCCTAATCTCCTGCCAGTTCTTTTACTTCCCAGTTCTTCTTTCTTTCTTTCTTTCTTTTTTTTTTTTTTAAAGATTTTTTATTTATTTATTTGGCAGAGATAGAGACAGCCAGCGAGAGAGGGAACACAAGCAGGGGGAGTGGGAGAGGAAGAAGCAGGCTCATAGTGGAGAAGCCTGATGTGGGGCTCGATCCCATAACGCCGGGATCACGCCCTGAGCCGAAGGCAGATGCTCAACCGCTGTGCCACCCAGGCGCCCCCACCAGTTCTTATTTCTAAGGTCAGTTCCAGGCCTCTTCCACTTTTTTTTTTTTAAAGATTTTATTTATTAATTTGACAGACAGCCAGTGAGAGAGGGAACACAAGCAGGGGGAGTGGGAGAGGGAGAAGCAGGTTCCCAGAGGAGCAGGGAGCCCGATGTGGGGCTCAATCCCAGGACCCCGGGGTCACGCCCTGAGCTGACGGCAGATGCTTAACGACTGAGCCACCCAGGAGCCCCACCTCTTCCACTTTCTTACTTCTATATTCTGAAGTACCAAGAACTACCAGGAATTGTTTCTAATTTCCACCATGCTTAGGAGAAAACCTGGGTCTTAGGCTTTTTGGTTTCATCTCTCTGTTAGTGGTGGAGGCTTTGTAGACCTGGGGCTTTCTCATCAGCATCTGGGACACAGAGATTTGCTAGGTCTTGCCTAACCACAGTGGTGAGAATTGACATGTGAGGATACACCTGTACACTGTGTGTGTGTGTGTACATATATGCTCAACGCGCTCCATGCAGAATGCTTTGCGGTTTGCGGAGAAGACATTTGGGAGGTAGGGGAGATGAAAGGATGCCGTGGTCCCCTGCTAGAAGATTGAATTCTAATAACTCATTACTGCATAATGCTTTGCCATTTGCAAAGAGCTTTCATGTGCATTATCTTTTGGATCACGCAACAACTCTGCAGGCAGGGGTGTTATTTTCCTCAATTTAAACATGAAAAAACTCAGCCTTAGAAAGGTTAAGGAACCTGCCCAAGGCCACTTAGCTGGTAAGCAGGGGAGCTGGAACTCTGAAGGCAAAACGCATACCCTTTGCTGTAACACAAGTTAATCTCCAGATAGAATCCTTTATCTCGCAGATATATCTCTGTTAGTTTACTCTCTAATATGCTAGCTGGCTAAAGGGACTTGGGGGTTGTTTATTGAGGTAATTACTTATATGAGATGGAGTAATTTTTATGGTGATGACTTCTTTTCACACCTGGTGTCTACTGTCAAATAGCTCAGAGGGGTTAGGCATAGCAGGTGGCCGGAGAAGGAGATTTTTCCACAGGCAGCTCAGCAGTAGGTGTGTAATAACTATGCTTGCCGCCGTGTGGGCTGATGCATGGAGCTGTCAGGCTCTCACTGCAGCTATTCACATGGCTGGAAAAATCTTTATTTCTCAGGATACAGACTTTGCTTACAATGTAGCAGACACCTGAGTTGAGACAGCTGGGCCTGGTGCTGGAGTGCCCACCCCAGGAGCTTATAATGAAAGGGCTGCCTGCTGGAGCTGATTGCAGATGGTTTTAACTGATGGTGTCATCCTCACGCCAAAATCTGTTCTCACCCTATGGTAGGGAACCCAGGAAAGGCGGTGGGATCCTTCCAGGGGCTCACAGACATGTCCCACACACCCAGCTCAGTGAACATTTCTAACAAGGGGAAGCTGGCCTCTCTGAGCATTCAGGAGACGGGAGGCCAGAGCACGGGTTGGCTAGAAGGGGGGGACAGTACTGATGGAGATGAAGATGATGGGTTTTCTCCCCCACCCTCAGCCCTCAGCTTTTGTTCCTTCTACCCAATGCCCTACTGCTCCCGGTGTCTTGCTCTGCTGGTGTCTTCTGTCCTGCCCTTTGGTCATCTTAAGGACAGGACGGTGGCCAGGATGCCTAGAGGTACAGGGCAGGCAGAGAACAGGAATGTAGTTGCAGAACCGGTTGGAGGAGAACCAGCGGTAGCTGGCAGGCATTTAAGAGTTCCGTGGTGGTGGTTGGGGATATGGGTGAGAAAGGCACAAAGAACAGGCCACTTGGCTTGCCCGCATGGAAACGAGGGAGGGATAGAAGCTCTGCACCAGGGGGACTGTTGACTGTCAGAACGTGGGATGAGTGTGAGGGTGAGTGAGAGGAGGGCGCCAGGAGCACTAAGAACACCTGTGTGGAGTAGTAGGGGTAAACACAGCAACTTGCAAATCCCTATATATCCCCTCTCCCAGACAAATCTTCCACTTTCAGAGAGTTTGAGATCTTTGCATGGATTTCCAGACAGTGGAGATAGGTTGTGTGCAGCTATCTGCACTCTCAGGACTGGGAAAGAGCATTTTTCAAATAGAGACAAGGACAATTAGGGCAAGAAAATGGCTGCCCTTCACCAGGCGCCTACTTACGTTCTCTCTGCTTCTAGGTTTTTTTTGCTTTTTTAAAAGATTTATTTATTTATTTATTTGACAGGGAGAGAGACAGCCAGCGAGAGAGGGAACACAAGCAGGGGGGGTGGGAGAGGAAGAAGCAGGCTCCCAGTGGAGCAGGGAGCCCGACGCGGGGCTCCATTCCAGGACCCTGGGATCATGCCCTGAGCTGAAGGCAGACGCTTAAGGACTGAGCCACCCAGGCATCTCTGCTTCTAGGTTTTGATGGACTTATGCTCAGGAGAATGGTGTTAGATTCACCAGCGCCCTCCCCCCCCCACTTTTTAGCATCCTCTGAAGACTGTCCCTAACGTTGCCTCCGGGTTAGGGAGAACCTCATGGGGGATGACAGTTGGTTCTAAAGCCTGGGCGTGAGATTGCCAGGCAGATAAGGAAAAGGGCTGGGCATCTGGGCAGAGGGAACAGCATGTGCAAAGGCATGGAAGGGCAAAGGACGTGGTGAATTTGGGATTTCAGTGAGGCCGGAACTGAGAGCGTGGAGGAGGGAGAGGTGGAGGAGAGACAGATAGGGAAGGGCTCCACTCTGCACCAGTCCTTCCACTCTGCCTCTCTGTGCTCCAGTTGCGTCTTTGTGCTCTGTAACTTGGCTGATAGGGCATGATGAAATGTGCTGTGGCCAGTTAGATCCACGATGTTCCACTGTCGTGACCTGTGCCCAGGAGTATGGAAGTTCTGTGGCGAAGCCACCACTCCGGGAAAAGTAAAACGCATGCTCTGCGTGCCTGTGTAACATGGTGTTCATACTCTTGCGAGCCCCTTATTCTTATGTTCCTCTTTTTTTCCTGTTCCTTCTCCCTCCCCTCCTTCCTTGTAATTGCTCTAGTCAGTGCTGTATTTTACAGATGCCTCATTTTGCCGATAGAGATGGCAGTGCACAGGTGCTTTCTAGAACCCTCATTTTAAAGACTCCTCTTTTTCTGGAGTGTTGGGGGTGGGTTGTGACAGAGCATAAGTTCGGCAGATGGGCCTTGGTACTTAGCCAGGAGTAAGGATTTCCCTTCTGCTTTAAACCTGTTCCTTTTTTGGGAGGCTGCTTGCCTGTGTCAGGGAAATGGTGGTTTGACTCCCCATCTTCACGGGGCTTCAGTTCGACCTCTAGCAAGCGTGTTGGGTTCAGACTGAGACCTGCCCGGCCGGTGGCTTCTCCACTGTGGCCTCAACAGCTCCCAGGGGTTGTGCTCAGTGGCCCACCTCCAAGGACCCTGTGGAGACCGGATGAGCCAGGAGAAAGTGAGCCCTTTGGCGCTGGCATTTCCTCCAGACCTGCCACCTTTAGTGGCAGCAATTCTGTGGTGGACCTTGCCTCTTTGGGGCTGGACTAGACCCCCTGGAGATTCTCCAGAATCTCCCCGAACAAAGTTAAACCCTGAGAGTCCCATCTGGATTGAGCCGGTTTTCTGATGATAAGATGCGGATCTGCCACGTGAGGCTGCACATTTAGCTCCCTGTGACAGAACCATTTTCCCTGTCAACAGGTCCTTCAGCCCACAGCCCTCTCCAGCAGCTCTTCCCGCATTCATTCGTGTAAAGGGATGACGCATGTGACAGCGTCGAGTGCGGATTCATTCGGGCTGTCACCTAGCAACGGCCTAATGGCTCCCCTGGCTCCCTGAGCCGGCTGAGAGCACAAAGGCAGCTTTTCAGGCTCGGCCTTCTCCCACCCACACACAGGACTTCGGGGGCCTCGGCCCCTGCCGCTGCTGCGGAAGCTAAATGGTGTAGATGAAGCAAGTTCAGGACAAACAACAAAGGGGGGCTCGGGACTGGCCGGCTCACTTCTGGGCCTTCTCAGGGCCCCCTTGGGAGGATTGAATCCCAAGTCAGCCCCAGCACCCTAGCCCGTATTGTACTTCGCATTTGTATAGAGTTCTGGAGCTGGACAGGATTGAGAGACCACCCAGCAAATAGCTAACCCTCCAAGGATGGAAGGTCTGTTCTCTTTTCCAGCTCTTTCCAGCGTGGACCTTCAGCTAGAGTTTCAGTCCTAGCCCCTGACAGTGAAGAAGTGCTTCTTTATGTCTTGAGTTAGCTTTGCGTGTAACTCAGGAACATTCCTTTCTGCAAAATATATATGTTTTTCATTATAAAGTAATATGACCACATTACAGAAAACAGATACAAGGGGAAAAAAAGTCAGTCATCCATAATCCCACGACCCGGACATAAGCACTGTCAGCATTTGCTATATTTCCGTTGTCTGTTTTTCTTCCAATGCATCTGCTTTTTCCATACTTGTAATCATGGCATACACACAATTTTGTGTCCTGCTCTTTCACTTAATATTTCCCTTCAAGTTATACTATAAGCACTTTTTCATATTTGCCACATAGTCTTATTTTTAATGGCTATACATTATAACCAAAGACTAGACCATTTCCTCTCATTCGGCCCAGTTATGTCTGGGACATAGGCTTGGGGTTTATTTGCCAGCTGAAAGCTCACCATTATCTTGTTTTTTGTTTTTTGTTTTTTTCTCCAGGGACCAAGTTTTTAGGATTAACGTCAGAAATGGAGACGAGATCAGCAGACTAAGTCAGCTAGTGAATTCAGACAATCTTAAGGTACCTGGTTCTTCTTAGTCCTCTTGGGTATCTCTGACTTCTGTGAGAGAAGACTCTTGCACCCTGGCATTGTTACTCCTGGAGAGTTTTTGGGTATAGTCCTGTATTAGTTAACGTGCCCTCACAGGATTGCAAGGGCTGATGGGGAGAAGTACCGTGATCACAGCACTGCTGTCCTTGGAGCTGGGCAGCCTCAACGGTGGGCTCCATCTTTCTATCTGCCATTGACTTACCACTTCTTTGACTTTGCCAGATATTGCCTTCTGGGTAGGCCAGACACAGCTGTGAAATGGGCAAAGTTTGCCCTTGGGCAGAACCCAGATCCTTAGGGATCACCCTGGCTTTTGGCAGTTGTTCTGGAAGAATGAGCTCATTGTGCCTTTTACCTGAACTGTCCTTTAACCTGGTTTTATTTCTGTTCTCCAGCTCAACGTCTGGAAATCTCCCTCCACCTTCAGTCGTCCTGTAGATATCCTGGTCCCGTCTATCAGTCTGCAGCCAGTCAAATCCTTCCTGAAGTCCCAGGGCTTAGAGTACTCAGTGACAATTGAAGACCTGCAGGTGGGTAGGCCAAGGTCCCTAACTGGTCTTGCATAGGACAAAGCACACAGAGTGGACCCGAGACATGTGCAAGTCCTGGTCTTAGCCTTCTGCATTTTATAGATGAACTCACTGAGGTCCATGGAAGTAAAGTGCAGTGACTTGTTAGTGGGAACATGTAGTAGAAAGGGCATACATAGGTTAGGGAACTGGACGGATCTGGATCCAAATCCTGATTTTGCTAACTATCAGCTGTGTGACTTTTGACACGGTATTAACGTCTTGAGTCTCTGTTTCTTCATCAGTAAAATGGTAACAGCGGTGCCTACTTCATACAATTTATTGGGAAAATTAAATGTATTAAGTGTATGTGGAATGCCCAACGGTACTTGGTCTGTCATAGATGCCCCACAAATATGAAGCCTCTCTCCCTTGTTGTATTTGAAGTCAAGAGGGAAGAAAGTGTGTCTGTGTGTGTGTGGGAGGGGGTATTGGAGACCAGTCATAAAAAGCATCTTTTGAGAAAGAGGGAATGTCACCAATAGTTCTCAGCGTAGGGAACATCACCACCCAAGCCAGACACCCAAGCCTCACGACCTGTATCTGAACAGCAGGACAGTGCCTGGCTCATGTTCTCTCCTTCACCGAGGTGGGTTATGGACTAATTGGTGATTTGGCCCAAGAGTTTCCTGATGGCGTGAGCAGCTGTGAGCTTATTAATCATCCTCACATGTCACAGACATCTGCCAGGAGCCTTCAAAGTATGAGTGGTTATAAGAATTTCTTTGTTTCTGAATGGTTTCCCAAGCTGTCTATTTCAGAGGCACTGGATACCAGATGCGGGCTGATGTCTAGAGAATTCATAGTATAGAATAACCAGATAGCACATATGTTGCTTTTGGGGAGTAAGTGGGTTTTGAACGGGTGATGTACATTGGTGCCAATAAATAAGGTTTTATAGATATGTGGAAGAACTCTGACCCCCTTTTACACCTTGATGTTTGTGTGCCAAGGGTGCCGCCATCTTGGCCAGCTCATGCCAAAATATGGCAGAAACAACATGAACCTCCATCTCCAGTGGGGCACTTCACAGCGTTGCCGTGTCTGTTTTAGGCCCTCTTAGATAATGAAGATGAAGAAATGCAACACAATGAAGGGCAAGAGCGGAGCAGTAATAACTTCAACTATGGGGCCTACCATTCCCTGGAAGCTGTAAGTGTCTCAGAGCAGGTTAAGATCAAGGTCATCGCCATCCTGGGTTTCGGAACCCCCTTCCTTACTTTGAGGAGACGTTAGTCCTTAGCACAATATGTCTTCACTAAGGGGCTAAAATGTGAACACTACCATTTTTTGGTAATTCTTGGGTTGTTTATCTCCCACCAGCACCTAAGAGCGTAGTGAGACACAACTGAACATTTTCTCCCACATGCATCCTTCTTTTCTAAGGCAACCCTTGAAAGAAAACCATGAAATAATTACAATCATTTCCGTCCTTGTAATTCAGCCTTCTTATACCCCACCATAATCCCTGTATTTTACTCACCCGGATTAAAATGTTACTTATTCCAGGCAAGTAGACAGTGGTTATTTCCAAGGTTAACCAAATATTTCCACTCATTTATCATGATTACTTATAATGTATATTTGTTCTATAATGTGTTTTGGTGCTGTGTTTAGTTAAAAACCACTTTATATAGACGACTGACTTTCAAGGTAAGCCAACCCTTCCAATAAAAAACTTGGAGCAGAACCACTTAATATGATATTAGAACTTGAGGAATCAAGAGGGGCTATAGAGTGAGACTGTATCACATGTCCTATAGTTTCCCTGTGACCCTCAATGTCTTCTACATTAGTCTGGAAACCCTACTAGCTCAGAACAACACCTCAAAACGAAATTGTTATTCTCCTTCCCATACCTGCATACACGTTGTTCTTTATATCCAAAGATGGGGTTCCTGGCATGCTTTTCGTGAGGCATAGACTTCGAGTTGTTTTTCTTCTAGATGAGGGATTATTTCCAAGGTTGACCAACTGTTTTCACTTCTTTCCCATGATTGTCAGTAGCTTTGTGTAGTGTGTACACTTCCAACCGCACTGCCCCTTGATCCCTTTTGTGACCAGTGACACACATCTGCCAAACAGCTGGATGAAGTTAGGAGTTCAGTCCAGGGCCATGGACAAAAGCAGAGCTCAGGGCTCACACAGGGATCAGACCCATGACGTGAGCCTTGTTAACGTGGCGCACTCCCTAGCTGAGCTAAGTGGTTGCAAATGTCACCCAAGACCCCGGGAACTCCATCCCCTCCCCTGCCTGCTATGGGCGCCGCACTTTCTCCTGCACTTGCTTTTGCTGTCTGGCTTTAGGGGTCACTGCCGTCTGATGGCAGCTTCCCCCACTTCCCCTGTCCCCCGTGAGGCCTTCTGCTATGCCTCGGTGTACCGTCTCCCTCTTGGCTTGATCACATACAGTTCTTTCTAAAAACAGCTTTGAAGAGCTCTCATCCTTTAACCGCTTAGGCCTGCTTGGGTCTCTGGTGGGAGTCTCATGTCTGTCTCAGTCAGGGTTTCCAATTTCAGTTTTTCTGTGTGTTGTTGTGGTTGCCGTTGTTTCTGTTAATTTCCCAGCTGAGTTTCCACCTCATGTTGGCAGTGTGAATTTGTGCCCCTCCCTCCCGATATAGCTTGGTGTTTTAACTTCTCCTGGGTGACTCTCTTGCCTCTCATGGCTCAGGGTGGGCATCCAGCTTTTGCTTCACTTTCTAGGGTCAGTAGATAGAGTTTCCAGGCCCTTTTCATGACTGGAATGGCCAGTTCTCAGCTCTCAAGTTCCAGCTCCTTGCTCCACTCTGGGTCCTGGGCTCTTTATCGCTATTCCTGGGTTGCTGTAAACCCTCAGTGCCTAAGGCAGATATCTGGTCCCAAGGCTCCATTTTCTGATGCATATTTTTCTCCTCTGTAAAGCTCCCTCTTCCACTTTTAAGGTCTAAATATAAATTTCTTTATTTCCTTCTTTTGCCCCTCAGAAGTTTTGAGCAACAAAGATGGATGAACTCTATTTAAATCAAGTTTTTTTTTTTTTTTAGAAATTGAAACTGAAAGGAAGCATCTGTAGCCATTATTTACAGTTCTTCACTATTCTCTTAGGGCCGTTAGAGGAATCTCCAAAGTGGGGTGCTTGTACTGCAGGGTGTAAGCAAAGATGCTTCACTGGGATGGAGTAAGAAACTATTACAACTTCTATTTACGTTCCACTTACTTTTATATTTATTGTTAAAGCCACCATTTTTGTTTCTTTTGTTTGTTTGTTTTATAAGGTACGTAATATATTTGGTACATTATTCCAGTGGTATACATAATATGTTGTATATATTTAATATATATAATATATGGATAATATATGCACATTATAAAACAAATATATATATATGGTGTACGCTAATTAAAAAATAAACTGGTGGAGAAAGTGATGGAAAGGTTTGGAAAGGACCGTTTTCAAGAACCTTGGCTAAATGGGGCAATTGCTGATTATCCAGTCTAGTGTGGCGTGAAGGACCACACTGCTAGAGCAGTATTTGCACTAGTCTCTCTAGTTTAGTGGCCTATAATTTTATGGACAGAAAAAATGTGTTATTCTCTAGAACATTGTGGAAAAGGACTCTTTAGGCAGTTCTTCAAGCATAAGTATTCCATGGCGGTAATATTGTCAACCCCGAGATCGAAGGGCTGGATCTAATCATTGATAAATCAATAAAGAAATCATTGGGATCAGTAAGATGAAGTTCACAGATACCTACCCAGAGCTGAACAAAATTTTCAAATGCCCCTAAGTTCACTTTTTCATGCTTCAGATTTACCATGAGATGGACAGCATTGCCAGAGATGTTCCTGACTTGGCGAGCAGGGTGAAGATTGGGCATTCGTTTGAAAACCGGCCCATGTATGTACTGAAGGTGAGGCCCCAGGCTCCTCAAGAGGCCTGACTGGACTCAGGCTCCTGGTCCCTTGTGTCCAGAACCCAGCCCTCAGACTCTGAAGAAGGCAGCTTTTTAGGTTCTCCTTGACTTCAGGGACACAGGGAGACATCTACTGAGATTCAAATTTGGTGTGACCAAGAGTCCCCTATTTTTGCCTAATGTGGAAGGAGTTAGAATTTAGAAGGAGTCCATCCCATTGCAAGTTTTGACTGAAAGGCAGGATTAGCGGGTTAGCATTCCAGAAAGCGCTCAGATGGGCCACAATCTTTTGCCTTCATTTTTACCTCTAAAAAGCAAGTCAAATTGGGATAGTTCTACAAATTCTATTCTGCTTTTAGGGGTACTTATTGGAAAAGCAATCTAGGAAGCTAATTTTAGGGTTGATGTAATTTTAAGCCCAGTCTATGATCCTTGGCTGCACAAAGCCTAATTTCTAGATATTTCTAACAGATTCACGTCTATATTGGCAAAAGAGGTAGAGAATTTATGGCAGGGACATAAATTACATAAATAATCCGGCCAAATGAATAAAAAGGAATTTGGAGATATGAACCATGGAACAACTGATGGTGCTAAGAATTTGTCAAATCCTTAGCTTCATAGAAGCCCTGAAGAACCCAGGCTCGTGGCTTGAATTACCAGCCAGAGGTGATTTGCCACTGAGCTGGTCGCTCTAAAATAATCCACATAAATTTAGATTATTTGCCAACCTGATGGAGACTCTGGCTTCATTAGCACCACGCTTTGACCCAGGGCGGCCCGGCCCCGTGCTAGAAGGCAGGAGGCAGAATTCATTTAATGCCATTTGCAAAGAGCTATAGTGAACCTCTCTCCTCCTCCTTTTAAAATCGAATTCATTTACTGCATCAACTAGAACGGGCTGGTTCATGCACTCTTGGGTCTCTCTGTTGGGATACCATTTGAGGTCTTTCAAGAGACATAATATAATCTCTAATCACACTGGCATTATCATTCACAATAGCAATTGTTTCCCCTTCCCATTTGCTTCCAACCCTGGAGCAGCTCAAGCGGCTGGGCCTCGCCAGCCAACCAATTAAGCTCCCTGGTTGCGGATAAGCCTGATAAATAGATGGTGCCCTCAGGAACATTTGGTCTCTGAATTATCTTAAATGGAGTAAATGAATAGGGGTGAGCTGGGGAGAGGAGAGGTGAGTGGAGACATGGGCAGGAGGGTCATTTTCTGGCCTCTTTGTCCTTTCACAGTTCAGCACTGCCGAAGGCAGGCGGCGGCGGCGGCAGCCGGCCATTTGGCTGAACGCAGGCATCCATTCCCGAGAGTGGATCTCGCAGGCCACGGCGATCTGGACTGCGAGGAAGGTCATGTCTCCCGGTATTAGCTGAGCATTCTGGCGGGCCCAGGGTGCCCCTGCAGGGTCCCAAGAGGCTGGGCCCGGGGGACGAGGTGGGAAGGCACTCTGCACAGACACAGTAGGCCAGGGGGCCTTTTTGGATTGGAGAAGCAAAAGGTCAGCGCCCTTTGGTCAAGCCATTGTGGCTAAAGGACAAAGTCCATTCATGGCTGAGAGCAAGCTGATGAGCTACAGAGGTGGCCCCGAAACACTGACCGAGAGTCAGCCCCGCAGAAAGGGGTGAAACTCAGATGAACTTTGCCTTCAGCTCCACCCTAGCCCTCCAGACCCTCAGGGACCTCATGCTGTCTCCGTGTCCCCCTGGAGAGTCTGCTTTAAGGCAGCACTAGGGAGAGGAGGAGTGCTGTGTGTGCAGGATTTCCTTTCCCTGCCTGTTAGCATGGGGGCCCAGATTCCCCAAAACTAGGGTGATGTGTGGCTCTTCCCTCCCTTGTTCCCATCCCCCGGAAGGAATGAATCAACCAGGCAGCCCCGGACTCCTTGCAGTTGATGTCATCATGAAGCCATGTTCCCCCAGGTTTTGAAGCACTCCCAAGAGCTTTGCAGAGAGCTGTGTCTATGAGGGTGGCAGGGAGGCTGCAGAGGGGTATCTTTGGAAGATACACGGGCTTAGACTGAGCACCCCAGCTGGCCATGGCATAGCTGACAAGCTTCTTGTCTCTGCTTAGATTGTATCTGATTACGGGAAGGACCCAGCCATCACCTCCATCTTGCAGAAAATGGACATTTTCTTGTTGCCGGTGGCCAATCCTGATGGATATGTGTACACACAAACTCAAGTGAGTAATACTGAATGAGCTGGGCTTGACGTTAAGAAGAGTCTGTTGAATTTCTTGCTGTGCCACCTAAACAGTTGGAGGAACGTGGGGAGAACTCCCACACATATGCACGTTACGAGCTTCCTTGCGCTCCCATTTTTCACTCGTTCCCTGAGCTGAGAGCCACCAGGGAATATTTTTTCTTAGAGAGAATAGTCTAATGAACTCCCTATCATGCACGGATCTTGAACAATTATCAACACTTTACCAATCTTCTTTTCATTTCTTTCCCTCCCACACATTTTTTTTCCCTTTTGTTTAAAAGCAAATCCCTGACATCAGGTTATTTTACCCCAAATTTCTTTAGTACGCATCTCTGGTTGATGATAATTAAAACAAAACAAAACAAAAAAACCCCAAACAATACACCACTGTCACTTTAAAAAAAAATTAATGGAATTTCTTTAATATCATCTAATTCCCCCAATTATCTTTTAAATGTCTTTCGAGTCAGTTTGTTGAAATCAGTACCCAAATAAGGTTTGCACCTGTATTTGGTTGTTCCGGCTTCAGGCTTTTTTTTTTTTTTTTTAATGATATTTTATTATATTATGTTAGTCACCGTACAGTACATCCCCGGTTTCGGCTTCAGGCTTTTTAAATCTATGGCAGTTACCCACCCCCACCCCTGCCACATGCATCTCTCTTAAAAATGTCATTCCTTTGTTGGAGAAACCAAGTAAATTGTCCTGTAGAATGTCTCACATTCTGAATTTGGCTGATGGCTCCTTTGTTGTGTGTCATTTGTTCCTGTACCCCCCGCATTTCCCCTTCACTAGTAGTCAGTCAGATCTTGAAGTTTGATTGGATTCAGGTGCGTTTTTTAGGCAAGAATAAAGCACTTGCTGTGCACTTCCTGTCATGCCGGGGATCGTACGATGTCTGTCTGTCCTTCTTCTGCCGAAGCCAAAAATTATTCAGTGGGTCAGGTGCTACCAGGCTGGTTCTTGTGTTACAAAGTTCTCATCAGGACATTTTGGGGAGTCCTCTCTGAGCTGGAAGGGCTGAGCCTCCTTTCTGTGGGAGATGAGAGGAGGCCGCTCAGTCCGTGGGGACCGGAGTCCCGGTGATCCTCCAGGCAGAGCTGCAAGCAGCTTGCCCCCTCCACGGTGCCCGTGTCCATCACAGACCTCAGAGAACACCTTGCTTCTCCTGTGCCCTGACCCATCTCTGAATGCTTGTTCCTTGGTGGCCTTTTCAGAACCGACTATGGAGGAAGACACGGTCCCTCAGTCCTGGAAGCCGTTGCGTTGGTGCTGATCCAAATAGGAATTGGAATGCTAGTTTTGCAGGTAGGCTGGGAAGGTGGCTTTCACACCTCGTTGCCCCTGGGGAGCCTGCTCCTCAGGGCTCCGAGCTGGCAGTGAGGGAGCCGGGTTCCAGGTTGGCTCGTTCCTGCTTCACTGAGAGACTTGGGTCAATCCCTTACACTATGTCTTGGGTTTTTTTCTTTTTTTTAAAAAAACATTTTTTGGGGTAATTTTGAAAGGGAATGACTCAGCAATTCTTGTTCTCCCGAAAGAACACTAACATTTTAAAAATGGTTCTAGTCTTAGATGTACAGATCCACGCCTTACACCCTAGTCATCCCTGCTTCTCCCGGGCGAGCAACTAGGTGGGTGGAAGGGCTCCTGGTGGAAACTGGGAAGAGAGCAGTTAGCACCGTGACCCTAACAGACCAGATCGTGTGACGTGGTGAGGCTTCAACTCCAGCAGTTGACCCTTAGATGCGTCAGTGTGATGCGCAGCCCTTTGGTGTCATGGGAAGGACACGAGAATTAGGAGACCATTCTGAGTTCCAGCTATTTAAAAATCATCCCTACAGCCGTGCCCACTGGCTGCCAGGTATTTTCCTGTGTGTTACCTTATTTATTCATCTGACCCAGTGAGTGAGTTTTATTATCTGAAACGAGACAGTCGAAGCTCAGAGGCCGTCTCAGGAGCCTGTGGTCAAGAGTTAGGGTCGAACCTCACCTTGCAGCTCCAGAACCCGATAGTGCTTGCTCTCGCCCTTCCACAGCTGTGCTGATGTCCTGTCTTCAAAGTACTTCTTGCACTTGCACACTCGCCTGCCACTCGCACCATGGCGGGGAGAATAATGTGCCTGTGGGGAAGGAGCTGATAGAAATGTGGGAACTGAGGGCATCAGAGTGAAGTCAGATCTTCCCACAACTGGAGGTGTTGCCCACATGCCAGGGGCCTCCGGGAGCTAGCTGTGAGGTAGTGCAGAAGGCAGTGTTTCTCAATACCTGTCAGAGGCGAGGCTTTAGCCACAGCGATAGATTATTTTTGGCAGCACTTGGCCATTAAGATCTGAACCAAGAGAATGAGTTGACACCAGAATAAATGGAGTCATTTTCATTATTAATTGGTATTCATATTAATTATCTAGAATACTTATTAATTACAACTCATTGTCATGTATGATATTAATTATTTATGACAACTGTTAGTGATGCAATACAAGGTCAACTCTATCCATTTAAAGGAGTCCTTCCAGTTTTTCCTCCTCCGCTGTGGCAGATCCAGTACCCTCCCACTTCGGCACCCTCCCCGCCACCCACACATGTTGCGGACTAGGCCCCTGGGGGGCTCCTCACATTGATCTGTCCATGGCCAGCCTCTTCTGCCCTTCCTCCAGGTTGAGTGCCCTCCATTTCTTTGTTCTTGCCTATGGGTTCATGTTTCTGCTTGGGCCTCCCCCCACAGGAGAGGGAGCCAGTGACAACCCTTGCTCTGAAATATACCACGGACCCCATGCCAACTCGGAAGCGGAGGTGAAGTCGGTGGTAGATTTCATCCAAGAACACGGGAATTTCAAATGCTTCATCGACTTGCACAGCTACTCACAGCTGCTGATGTATCCATATGGGTACACGGTCAAGACGGCCCCAGATGCCGATGAACTGGTGAGTGATGGGCCGCCTTCCACCTAGCCCTGGGCCTGCTTGACCCTGGGGTGCTGCCACAGTGGTCCTTCTGCAGCTTATAGGGAAAGGCCGGGAGGCCGGACTTATTTCATTCAGGGCTTGGTCTTCTCTCCCTGTCCTTTGGAATGTGCCATCAGACCTACCGGGGACAGGAAGAAGACAGTTCTCCTTACTTCTGTGTTTGCTGTGAGTTTCAAGAACCACACCTGACCCCTGCCTTTCCCTCTCAATTGTTTTTCTGACCAAAATACATGATGGGCCTACCGCTTGCCAAGAACTGTGGGTGGCATTGTGGTGGGTAAGGGGAAGGTGCTCCTCATTCCGGTCAAGGTGGAGTTTAAGTAGGGTTCAGGCTACAGCCTAGGGGTGCTCTGTGTCACATAGAGTGACTCACCCTAGGATGTGAACAGGCACTTAGGGTGGCCTGACTGGAGCAGGGCTGGCATCTGTAGGATGACTGCAGGCTTCTCCCTCTGTGCTTGTCGGCTCAAGAGCGCCCCCCTCCCCAGGGCCACAGCTAGCCCACAAACCCCCCAGCAGATGCAGGGCTCATCCTAGGGGTGGGCTCGATTCTGGTCTCAAACAGGCACTCCGCATGAGCACATCCATGAACGATGGCCCTGTCTCCACCTCCACTCTGGGAACACCCAACTCTCAGAGGTTTTTCTCTGGAACATACTTGGCCTTCTCACATGTTCACGAACGTGACATTCCCATCCCTCAGGATAGGTGAAGATGGTGGTGCATTTACAGGTTGGGTTGGTGAGCAGCCCTCTGCATCTCTGTGTATCAGGCTTTGGCTCTGGTTGGATGGAAAAGAAGGAGACCGGAAGGGAAACTTGAGGGAAGGGCCGAGAATCTTCCACACCATTGCAGTGCAGAAAAGCTGAGGGGTGTAAGGCTGTGGGATCCACTCTTTCTCACGCCGCTCGTTCCCCCTCCTAGGACCAGGTGGCGAGGCGTGCGGCCAAAGCTCTGGCTTCCCTGTCGGGCACTACGTACCAAGTGGGTCCTACCTGCACCACTGTCTGTAAGTACTTGTTGTGTCAGTTATTTAGAAAATGCTTGGAAAGGAAACTTGAAATGAAGTGGGAGAAGAGCTGCAAGTTAGGCTTACTACGTTGTAGTCTGTTTTTGCTGTTAGTAATAGACCGAATTTGCGTCAAGCCTGTGGGATGATAGCTGCTGTGGGCGGTCGTCTCCATCAGTACCATCAACATGGTCATGCTATCTGTCACGTGCCTGTGGAGAGTTGAGTCCTGCTGGTGTGCTTGAGTCTGTGTCCCTTCTATTCCATGAAAGATAGTTTATCAGAAATTCCTCAAGCCTATCATTCCATTTTCAAAGGAAACCCACCTTTGGATAGGCAGACTGAGGTGGTGATAGGGGGCTGGAGGAGAGCCCCTCCCTTCCCATCAGAAATGAGCACGTGTTGGAGCACAGCGTGCTGGGAGCTGGGGTCCTCTTTGCAATGGTTAGTATCAAGCCAGAAACCCCCGAACAAACTCTACCAAGACTCCAAACCTGACGACAGTCTTGAGGCTCATTACCTACAGCTTCAACCTCATTTTGAGGAAATACCTTTGTTTTGGTTTCTCACTGAACTGTTTCATCTGAGTGTTTCACTCTGTTCCTACAGCTCCTTCCAGTTCCCTCGTGCTGGGAGCCTGAGCTTTACACTTAAAGATCAAATTGAAGAATGTTATCATTCTCCGAGAGTCTAGCTATCAATAGGAAATAAAAATACGAACATGAGGAACATGGTTCTGACACCTTTAAAGCTAGTGCCCTTCTCCCTTCCAGTGCCTCCTCTGTAAGTAATTTTCCCACAGTGGGCCCATCCTCAGACCCCCTGCAAACTTGCTGATATTTCTGTCCTCTTCCATACCATAACTCTCCCATCCAATTGCTTCACCCTCAGTTAGCTGTTCCCTTCAGTCTTCCTCTCCTGGAAAGTTTCTCCATCCCCCCTCCCGGATTCTCCTCTGTACTCTGACCTCAGCACTCTTGTCTGTGTTTCATATGCCTCCTCGCTGCATAGAGCAATTAGCCTGATGTTGGTGTTTGTGTGGCTAATTGTGGCAACCAGCCATTAATTATTCATGGTTGATTATTATTAGCGTTGTTAAATGGGAACTCCTCAGAGAAGCAGCACATCAGGAGAGTTTCTCCATCCTCTGCTTAATTAGTGAGAACTGAGTTGAAGACTGCAGAGAGATGAAGAGACTTGGTAGGAGTCCTTTGACGAGGCCCTCTCAAAAGAGCTTTGAGGGTCAGCACAGTCCTGGCTTTTGGGTCAAACACCAGGTTAAAGGATGGCCTTGTCATCCCACATCAAACACATTCTTCCCAGCGTAAGTTATGCCGAAATCAAGAGATACTTATCGGATTCCTCCAGAACAAGAGGAGGAAGGCTCTCCAGAGTGTTGTCCAGGAGACATAAATATTTCCTAAGTCTTTCAACAGCACATCTTCTGCATTCTTTAAAGGCTTTGTCTACCCTCCTTGCTTTCCAGAAATGTAATCAATGTTCGTATCATAACACTCTGATCCCATGGGTTGTTGCTTGTGCTACATGAAGAGTCGATGTTTGTCCCTTCAAGTGCCAGACCTTTCCTTAGACTAACCATTTTCACTGAAAATAATTCTCAAATGAAGTTCACACTTTCTTGTCTTTTCAAACAGAGCATGTACCAGGGATTTAAGCTCCTTTCTTCATGACAGAGTGGCCTTCTGCACATCAGTTGTGACGTCCCGAAGGCCTTCGTGCCATATTGCATGTTCAGTCCCTGTGCTGGACAGCCCCAAGCCCATTTTGCTTCTTTAATTCTTGTGTCTGCTTTTTTAGAGTTTTCATGTTTCCTTCCCCTGGTCAGACTGTACTGCTTTCAGGCCACCTGCCTCTAGCAACCTTGTCCCCTTCTCTTCGCTACTAAGAGCTGATACACAAGTTCTTTGGGCTCATTTGACTCGTGGACAGATCGTGAGTAAGAAGGATGTTCATGATGGCATTGTTTATAGTCACAGAAGCCTGGTGAGCAGCTAAATGTCCATCAGTACAGTACTGAATAAAAACACATTTGGTACAGGAACACAATGGAACAGTGTGCCCCCTTTAAATGAATGAGGTGTGTGTATATGTGCTAATAGGGAATAATCTTTAAATGTTAATCAAAAAATACAATGTGGTTTTTATTTTATTTATTGTAATTTTAAGTTTGTATTTATCTTATTATTTTTTTAAGGATTTTATTTATTTGAGAGAGAGAGAGCATGAGAGAGAGTGAGCACAAGCGGGGCAGGGAGGGGTAGAGTCAGAGGGAGAAGCAGACTCTCCGCTGAACGTGGAGCTTGAAATACAGGGTGTTTTTAATAGTATGTTCCCATTAATGTTAAAAGAGTAGATAGACTAGGACGCCTGGGTGGCTCAGTCACTTAAGCCTCTGCCTTCGGCTCAGGTCGTGATCTTGGTCCTGGGATCAAACCCTGGGTCGGGCTCCACTGCTCAGTGGAGAGTCTGGTTCTCCCTCTCTCTCTGTCCTTCACCCCTCCTCATGATCTCTCTTTCTTTCAAATAAATAAATAAATAAAATCCTTTTTTAAAAAACAGAGTAGATAGACTTTGAGCAGGGACCCAAATAAAGTGAAGTGCATGCACTTGGTCACTTTGCTCGTCAGAGGACTTATTGCCTCCTTCCAGAATATAAGATGTGTTCTGAAATACTTGAGCTTGCCATTTAAACAACCTCTGGAAACTTCTGGTGCCATCATCTGTTACTCAGCATGTTCTCAGGGTAGAGGAGGACTATGAGAACCACACAAGGATTTCAGAGACTGTAGGAGAACCTGTTTCATAACCTCACGGGGCATGTCATCACAATAGAAGCAGCATCTCTAGAAAAATCACAAGTGGTATCATGAGAAACAACCCTCAAGAATGATGGAAAAACAAAAGGACCCGTGTTTTCGTTGAACAGACATGTGCTATACTAAATGGACTGGAAGGAGGTTGAGAAAAGCATGGGCTTTTTTCAGCAGATGGCCTTGGGTTTCAATTCCAGTCCTGCCATTTTCCATCTATATTTCCTTGGATAAATTACTCATTATGAGCCTGGATTTCCTCCTCTGAAAAACAAGGACAGTGATACCCACCTCACTGGGTTTTTAAAGATTAATGAGGTCATAAATGTAAACTTTCCAATATAAATGGCCAGCTCATGGGAGATGTTCAATAAGTGATAGCTGCTATTGACATCATGATTTTATTATTCAGTGTCGTCCACACTTTGCACTTCTAGTGAGTTTCTGCTCTAGAAGGGTTTGGCTCGGAAGAAGCAGGAAAACGGGCCTCTTTCCCTTCCCCAGCCTTTTAGCAAAGGGAAGTCCCAAGGGCTATGCTTCTTTGTCTCTGTGTATCAGTTTTCTCTTGCTACGTAAAAAGTTATCCTAAAACTTAGCAGCTTAAAATAATAAACATTTATTTACTTCTACTTTTTCCCTGGGGTAGGGATTCAAGAACGGCTTAGCTGGGTGGCTGTGGCTCAGGGCCTGTCCCGAGGTTGCGGTCAAGGTGTCTTCCAGGGCTAGAGTCACTGAAGGGCTTGACTGGGCTGGAGGGGTTTGCTTCTCAGGTGGCTTACTCAGGTGCTGAGTACCTGCAAGAGGCCTCCATTCTTCACCACTCAGACGTGGCTATAGGACACTCTCTGACCGTCCACACACCCTGATGCGTGGCTTTCCCCAGAGCAAATGATCCAAGAGAGAGCGAGGCAGAAGCCACAGCATTTGTGATCTAGCCGTCACGTCTGCAATCTCCTGTTAGTTACCTAGGTTAGGGCAGCCCCACTCAGTGTTGGAGGGGATGATCCAAGGATGTGAAGACCAGGAGACAAGGGTCACTGGGGCTGTCTTGAAGGCTGCCTATCACACTCTGTGAAGATTGGTTTTGAGTGACCAGAAGGAGTTTACACAGTGAGTTAGTGACCAGGTGGGCACTAAAATTTAAGGTCTCTTGGTTTGAGATGAATGAAGACGTTCGTCCTGTAGGACAGCCTGAGGCGTATTGATCAGGCCAGTGGTTGTGTGTTGGTGGCCTGATGACCTTCAGAAAGAATGCTAGGTCCCTAAGGAGCCACAGGCCGGTAGAACTCCCGAGGCCTGCCCATCTAACCCTGAAAGGAACTGGGGTTCAAGGGTATATTCTTTTCTGACTTACAGATCCAGCTAGCGGGAGCAGCGTTGACTGGGCGTATGATAATGGCATCAAGTATGCATTCACGTTTGAGTTGAGAGATACCGGGCACTATGGCTTCCTCCTGCCAGCCAACCAGATCATCCCCACTGCAGAGGAGACCTGGTTGGGGCTGAAGACCATCATGGAGCATGTGCGGGACAACCTCTACTAGATGAGGAGCCCCACTCTGTCTCCAGTTATTTCTCCCCATGTATGTGTGCTCGCTTAAGCCATGATTAAAGGGAGCTTGTTCTTTCATGTGTGAGTCAGAGCCCTCTAGCTTTGTAGGGAGCACAGTTCTGCCCCTCCCCAGCCCTCATCCTTGAAGTTCATGCATTCTGGTGGTGCCCCTCAGAGAGGTGCTCTTGCCACCCTGCTGCGTTTTGGTCCTGCTGTTTCACTAAGCCCTTTGTGTGCCCTTCCTTTCACATAATTGGTTAGGCACGCCACACTTAGGATCACTCCGTACTGGGTAGCATGTCTCTACCTCATTTTTAGAACAAAAAACATCTAAGATGGTTCCCTAGCCTTGTCCAATCTAGCCAGCCTGGTGACCTTGCTCTGCTGGGGCCCCAAGGGATATGCTGTGGGCGACAATGCCTATCTTTGAGATCAGTCTCAAGGGTGACACAGAACTTCCTTTAATTTATCTCACTCCTTTTTGAACATATTTGTCTTTGAAAAATAAATCTTGTAGGGTTATCAGTACAGCCCATCTTCCTTTTTTTTTTTTTTGGTTTTTGTTTGGGGTCTGAATACAAAGTAGTGGATCACTTCTCATCACTGGGCCCCAAATTCCTAGGTATGACAGTTCTGATCATGTTCTTCCCTTGTTACACAGTGTAACTGGGATCCCAGAAGGGGATCTGTGTCACTATAGGTGCTGCTCACCCAGGAACCCTTAATGAAGTGGTGATCTCATAGCAGGATTGCTAAATTATCCCCATCTGTCCTAATGGGCTCACCTCTACTTTGCCTTTTGAACTCACTTCTGAGATCTTGCCCTCACCCTACGGGTCCTAAATCATTCCTCTGGCCTGGATAATCTCACTGCCCTGGCACATTCCCGTTTGTGCTTTGCTGTACCTCGTGTTTCCTTCTCCTGGCTTTTCTTTTGGTCTTCAAAGACAACCTCTATTTTGCATCCTTGACCATGAGTGTCAAGGTGGAGCAAGGATTCATCAGTCAGGCTTCTCTTGTTCCATTCCTTCTCAGCACATACTATCTTCCCCCCCTCCCCTTTTTTCAAACATGTCTGTAAATCTTACCCTCCTGCCTAGGATTTGTGCGGCATCTGGCGTGTGCTCATAAGCCAATAAATATTCAGTGTGAGTCTTGTGATCATCTCCTGTTCTTCGCCTTCACCTGAATGGAACCAAGCCATGGTTTTGAATATGCAGCTCTTTCTAATGTCAAAAGTCAATTTTAATCCCTGTCTGTATCACATGACATGTAGGAAGGCCTTCTCTCCATCAGGCCAAGGCGCCTCCAGGGCAGTGTTACCTTGGTGACTGCACTCTGGTCCTGGGTCTAGTTCTTAGTTTTTCAGCTCAGGAGCTTGGTATTCTCAGTGTCCATGTTGATTAGACTCGGGGATGCTGACTCACGCCCACAGAGCTCAGATAAGGCAGATGATAAAATCAGAATACGGATTTATTAATTTACATCATGGCATGTAACTGTTTAGTGGATTGGATCCTCACGTCGGTCTGCACAGTACATTCTCTCCCTGTAGGCAAGATACATGGGAAGCCAAATTATAATCAGAAGGTTGTTTAGCGAGCGGGGCATCAGAGCAAGGAAAGTTAATTACAGTCTATGATTAGAATTTTTAATGGTATCCAGCTCCAATAGCATGATATATCCAATTCTATAACCAGAACACACCTGCCAGCCAGCCAGCTGGTCGCTTGTGCTGGCTAGTCAGGGTCGCCTTGGACCAGACAATGCCTCAAGAGGAATGACAGTGCTTGCCTCTGGGACTTGCCTCTAACCTGGCTCTATGTAGAGACCTCCTCACCCCCAAGACTGAGATTGCCCTTTAGATCCCTTGAGAGAAAGATTTGTTAAACAATACATAAAAAGCCATAAAGAGAATACCTGCGACTGTAATAAAATTAAGAGCTTCTGTTCAGTAAAAGACACATAAAGAAAATGAGGAGTAAAGGTATAAACTAGAAGATATTCACTATATTCACATACACACAACAAAGGGCATATGAAGCACTCCCACAGATCAATAAGAAAAGCACAAATAACCAAGAGAAAATGGACAGAAGCTATGAACAAGCATTTCATAGAAGAGGAAATAGATATATCTGATAAACATATGAAGAGGTGGTTACTGACTGAGGACCTACCAGTCAGGACTGCAATGCGATACCATTTTATACTCTTTCAAATTACAAAAATCAACATGTTGGAGAGGAGGTGGGTGATAGGATCTCTTATATATTATTGGTGGGCATGTGAATCCGTAAAACCACTTTGGAAAATAGTTTGGCATTACCTTCTAAAGTTCACACCTGATGGTCCAGCTATTTCACCCCAGGCATAAACCCAAGAAATTCTTGCACATATACAACAAGAGACATATATGAGAATGTTTCACAGCAACACTGTTCATATTAGCAAAAACCTAAAAACAACTTGAAAGTCCACCAGTGGGAGAATGGGTGAATAAAGTATGGTATTTTCACACTCTGAAATATTATACAACAGTCAGAACAAAATTTAGTGTGATTTCCTTTCTAGAGAAGTTCCAAATAAGTGAACAAAATATAAGTTATACTTCCTTCTCAGGAAGACATAAAAAATTTGATAAAACTGTAGAGAAAGGGAAGAAAGATAGGATACACGCTCAGACCCCTTTTCCTGTTCAAGTGTACTGATTCCCAGCTGCTATGAGTGCTGGCTGCCAACAGCTCAAGGCTCCCTCCCTCTCTGGAGAATTGCTGTTAGCCAAATAGGGGCTGACTCACACAGGAAGCGATGCACTTGTTTTCTCTATATCACCTCCCCAAATGTCAGCCAATGACTGACTAACTTGGGGGCACAAACAGCTAATCTTTTGCCTCAGTGTAGGGTCACACTGTGGTGCAATGTGGGCTCCAGAGTTCTGAATACCTTTTCCAGCTCATTCCAAATCCTTCATTAGCTTTTTTCACCCCTCGTCCTGTCCTGCTTCCCAAACTCCCCTTCTCCTGAGAACTCCCTCAAAAAAATGACCTAAACAAGAATCCCATCTTAAGCTCTGCTTCTAGGGAAATGGACTTAAGACAACAAGAAGTGAAGAGCCTGGCATTCTGAGTGATGATTACCTAGGATGGGGAGAGGCGGGGGATGAGATAGAGGCCAGGGCTCTATGGTTAGATTCAGGTTCTGTTTTTTCACGTATTTATTACCTAATTTAGAAGAAAAAACAAACCCTAATTCAATAGCTAAGTAAGTCATAAAAGAGGGCCACGCATGGATCAATGATGAGCATGCCATTAGCCAAGGATTATGTTTAATCTATTTCCATGGACCTGAAATCCAGTTTTAAAAATGTTTATAAAGGTACAGATTTTAACACAAAAATGTTTTCCTATTCAATATGCATTTATTGAGTGTCTAGTGTGCCAGCGACAATTTTAGATGCTGGCAAGGCACTGGCAAACAAGAAGACAAAATTCCTTCTTGCATGGAATTTCATTGTCGTTGGAGAGACAGAAAGTACTCAAGAAAACAAATTAAAAATTTTAATTTGGTTAATGAGCGCTGCTGTAAATACCAGAAACCTGGCTGCTGGAAGGACAGAGATGTATGGTGGTGGGGCCTCTCGACTGGGGAAAGTTAAGGAAGACTGTTTGGGCTTGTGGTATAAAATTTTTCTTAACTCTCTTCTTTGTCTTCGTTTTGTACTCCCCAAGCCATATGAAAAATGTAGGCTAGATGTTGTTATCCACATTTTACAGGTGGAAGATCTCAAGAGCAGTGTCTCTTGCCTAAGACAAGTAATTAATATTTTCTGTTCTTTAAGTGAAGACCCCACCGAAAAAGAGAAAACTCGAGCCATAAACATTCATGGACACAACTTATATTTCTGAAACACACTTAAGCTTGAAAGGCTTTCATATCTCATCAAATGAGTCTCTATGGAATTTTCCACTATTAGGGACACCAATGAGGATGGAAAAGGGACAATCCATTGATAATGGAAAAAAGTATTTTGAGTTCTTTTTTCTGCAGTACCGGGGGTGGGGTGGCGTTTGCTGAGCTGTTCCCAAGTCTTATACCCAGTCTCCTTGGGGTCCAAAAAAGAAACTCGGTGAAATGGCTGACAGGATGAAGGATAGAGTCCATGGCTGTTGATGGGACTATCTGTCATCTCTGTGCTGCCCACTTGAAACCAGAGCCACCCATTGAATTGCAGCCAACTGGGGACTGACACACAGACCACATCCACTTCTGTCTTCTGGGTTATAGATGGTGAGGAGCAGTAGGATAGCCCAACTCCTTCGCTTGGCCACGTGTCCTCGGGCCTTGATGGAATCTCTGGGAGCTCCAGTTTCCCCATATTTAAAATGAGAATAATGGTAGTATTTACAGTAGTGTCTCAAGAGAATTCAGGAAGCTAATGTATTAAAGTATGAAGCACCTTACTTGGCAAGAGCAGTTCTCAGTGTGTGTTAGCTTGAATCATTATTCTCACCAGGTGGTGGACGTTCAGTTATGAATCAGGTGATTGGCATTTCTCCTAATTTCCTTTAGATTTTTCCTGAGTCTTCATGACAAAGATCTCAACAGTTCTCAGGAAAGGGCTTGTTGGATGCTAAGTCATTTTTAGTATTATTGGGGTTTTGAAATATTGGAGTTCTTTCTCTGGGAGCTTTCCCATGTTAAATAGATATTGATGCCCCTTTACTGGGTTAACACAAAGGATTATTGCCTGAACCCTTCACAGGTCCAGCTTTCAAGCACAACCATGTCAAGTCTATGGGGTCACCTTTGATTTTTACAGGTGCCGGGAAGACCCCGCTATAAATCTGGTGCGAGTGAAGTTGAGGGTATGTGCCAGCTCTAGAATGTCCTATGGAGGTTGCACTTCTTTTATGTCACTCTACTAGGACCAACTACGAAGAGGTATTTGTATTGTCATCATCATCCTCCTTATCTTTCTGTTTGATGAATTCTGGACTTTTGCCTAACCAGACAGCTTGTAAAATAAATCCACTCTACTATTTGTATTGAGCCTTAAATCATGAACACCAGCTGTTTCTTGTATTTGAAGTAAAGCTCCAGGTGTACTGGGGGCATCCAGAGAGCACAGTTCTTCCCTCCTCTACGATGTATGGGTACCGTGGTGTAGCTGGGCAACTTGATCCTTTAATGCAAAAAGCGAATCTCATGGTTGTGTGTGTGTGTGTGTGTGTGTTTGTTTTTTTTGTTTTGTTTTGTTTTTGTCTCTCCTACAAGGTCAAGATCAGCAGCCAGTAAATATTTGATTTCCTGCAGGGGCAGTGAGTTAACAATTGCATCAGCCATACTCTCAACAAGTTAGGGCAGCTGGAAAATAATACTTTTTCCAACCCATCGGTGGAATTCTGGAAAACAGTTTGGAATGCATGTGCCTAAGTTCTAAGAGAGAGCATAAATTAAACCTTCAGAGATAAGGAAGACTTGATATTGGTTACATTGCTTGCATTTTTGTAATGATTTATAGTTTTAAAATGCTTTTATAGATATTGGATAATTAAATTATCACAACCACCATGATATATGCAGGCTGGCGAGTACCAGTATCCCTGTTTGACTGATGAGGAATCCGAGTTTTGAAGAGGTAAAGTAGCATGCCCAAACGCACAGATGGAAACGATGAAGCAGATTTTCCAGACCAGCCCCACAGGTTGTTGCTCAGGAAGCAATTTGAATACCTTTCAAATGCACGGAGTTCCTCCAGCCCCTCTGGTCTCACAGCCCTAGAGCATCTGCCTGGCTCCTGGAACCTTTGTTTCCAGTTTTGCAGTGAGAGAGGGGATGTAGGGAGGAAGCAGGAGCCCAGGGCTCCCTCTCTGGCTGCCACTGCTGGCCGATGATGACCACAGTTGAGGGGCATTTTGTGTGGTTCCTGTGGGTCTGTCCTTCCTGTGCCTGAGCCCGAGATCGCATCCAGGGAGAACTTGGAATTAATGAATTAATGTTTTACTTATTATGAAACATCCGGAATGGA
Organism: Ursus maritimus; assembly: GCF_017311325.1. NCBI lineage: Eukaryota > Metazoa > Chordata > Mammalia > Carnivora > Ursidae > Ursus > Ursus maritimus. The sequence continues at coordinate 21,868,389 of NW_024425563.1, read as the reverse complement.
CTCCAAATACTATTTCCATCCTCTAGGCCTTTATGTCCTTTCATATGGATTAGACAACCCATAGAACCACCAAACCCCATCTTTAACTATTAGCTTCTCAAAATTTGGGTGACAAAATGTCCCCTTCTCTCAACAAGCAAATAGATATATTCATCTTGAGTATTTAAACAACTTGGGCTAACCTTAGGAAGCCATTAACCCAGATTTGGGGCTTATAATTTTCTCAGGGGCAGAGCCAAGGTTTTATTGAGTTCGGACCCCCCTGCACCTAGGCATACACTGGTGCATTGTAAAGACGGAGTGCACGGATACCTGTAGTGGTGTCAGTTTCACGCATGATCCAGGAGCAGCCCGGTGTCTTCTTTCCACTTAGCTTACTGTCTGAGGCCGTCTCCCTTCCTCAGCTCTGCACACATTGCCGTGGCATTGTTCTTTTCTGATGGATGTGGGAAACACAGAGGTCAGAGAAAGCAAAGTCCTTCTGCTCCAATTTCAGCAAATCTCTGTTAGAAAACTCAGAGACGCCAGGCCCAGTGGAAAAGGAAGGATGATGACCTGTCGCATCATTGTGAAGTGGTATGTCTAAAGCTCTCTCAGAAGCAGCTGTTGGTGGACAGGTATTAACTTGTTAAGGAGGCATGTCAAAGAAGAATGTACCAGATCTTCTTCCCTCCCTCCCTCTTGCCCCAGGGCCATCAGTAGGATCAATATTTAAAGGGCATGTTTCTCTCTGTCCTCAGGCTCCCTGGTGCCTGGCAGGTCTAGGGAACTTCCATTTGTTCTGGAAAATAAGTGAGAGACTTGTGGAGCCGGAAAGATATTTGATCAAGCTGGGTAGTGGACACATTGCTAGGTTGGGGAAGGCCTGGTAAGGAATAACACTGGCCCTGGGAGAGGGTGTTTCCCCTCCTTTCCATGGCTAGAGGATGGCAGAAGGTTATAGATGCCCGCTTCGAGGTCTCAGAAGCCAATGGCATCATGACCTTTAGAAATGAAACCAGGAGGGGCGCCTGGATAGCACAGTCGGTTAAACGTCTGACTCTTGGTTTCTGCTCAGGTCATGATCTTGGGGTCTTGAGATCAAACTCCGTGTGGGGCTCCACGCGCAGCATGGAGTCTGCTTGAGACTCTCCCCCATCTCTCTCTGCGCCTCCCCCCCCCACTCTTTTTCTCTCCAATAAATAATCTTTAAAAAAACCAAAACAAAAATGAAATGATCCAGGAGATTAGGAAAAAGCAGTCCAGAGATAATTCCCTTAGTCCCAGTAGAAAGAGAAATATTAACAAGTTGATCAGTGTTTTCCTGAGTTGCTCAAACCTAATGGGGCTTTTGCTCCAGCAATATCAGGATTTTATTTTCTATTTCTCTGACACTTGGATCCAAATTTGTGGACCCTTCCCTAACTGTTACCTTCATCAATATATGAGCAATATAAAGTTCAGAATGAAGTTGTTGCTTAGGATTTAATGGCCTGCCCTGTGTTCTTTTTTTTTTTTTTTTTTTAAGATTTTATTTATTTATTTGTCAGAGAGAGAGAGAGAAAGAGCACAAGCAGGGGGAGTGGCAGGCCTAGGGAGAAGCAGACTCTCTCACTGAGCAAGTAGCTCGATGCAAGACTTGATCCCAAGACCCTGGGATCATGAGCTGAGTCAAAGGCAGCCACTTCGCCGACTGAGCCACCCAGGCATTGCACCTGCCCTGTGTTCTAAATCTCCGTTTTTCAGGTGTTTGTCAAACAGTTTCTCATGATCTCAACACCCAGGATATTTCTGTGGTCCTGAGGAAGGATAGGCTTCACTCTTATTGCAAGACCTGCTTCTAGAGGCAGGTTGCCTTCTCCTTATATATCACGTATGAACGTGAGAAATTCCTGAACATGTATGTACATAAAGCCTAAAGTGTGAAAGTCTAGCGGTAGACACAGATTGTGATGAGAAGTATATTCCCAGCGAGCCAGAACCTTTCTGCTCAGAGTCGAATGCCAACATCAGGCTATACCGGGGAGCTTGTCAGCATCTCTGGCCTTGCTCTGACTTACCGGATCAGAATCTGCATTGCACGTGATTCCCAGGTCATTCACATACCCAGCAAAGTTTGGGAAGCACTGAGCTAAACATAAATACTACTAATTACTCCTCACCTCATAATCTTTTGGACATGTGGACTGTCCCCCTGTCCATATCTGAGAATCACCTGGAGGCTTTTGTGAACTACTGATGCTTGGGTTTCGTCTCAGATCAGTTAAAGCCATCGCTGGACCCTGGTTCTGTAAACATCTGCCCAGGTGCTGCTAATGGACAGCCAGGGCTGAAGACTACTGTTTTAAACCCCATTTCCAGTGCCATCTCCCCAGTGTTTTATACATCAGTCAGGAGACGATTCTCCATGGATCTCTTACGTTTCTGCATGTCCAGATCACACCAGAATAGAAGAATAGAAATCATAAGAGGTTTCAGGCTCCCTTCACTCACGGTTCCTCTTCTGTAATTCCACCTATTGTCCGTACAGGTGTCATCTGGCCCCCTTTGTGGAAAACGGGGCCCACGGTACTGGCACAAATATGGATATTGCCATGAATAACAAAGTCCTTTGTCTCTGTCCTGGGATTTTTGTTTCTTCCGCCAGCGTCCATGAAATTGTTGGCAAGCTCACATATTAGCTTGAAGGTGGGGCAGAATCTTCGAGCGTTCACAGTTCTTGACAACATCTTTTATAGTTTTGTTCTTCTCCTGCCCAAATCAATACTGGGTTGATCCAGCGAATGTCCAAGTGAGGCTGTTTCATTCCAGAATGTTTACCTCAGGCACATCAGGCTCATCTCAGTTGTTTAATCACGGGCACTAATAATTTTAGTTTGCATTTTCTACTAATTTTTATGCAATATGGGCAAAAGGCAAAAAACGCTGCTGTTTAGATGAAACCAAAAAAGGTGAGAAGCTGCATGGGCAAGCAGTCCCCCCACCCCTCACCCGCTGTTCTATTGTTGTGCGAAAGTCTGCTGTGGTAGGAGACACTGGATTCAGTGTACACAGGAGCGTCACCGGTAACTGACGCCGGTCCAGGAGAGCCCGAAGTTCACGTGGACCCAGCGTTCGTTTTAAAATTCTTGATCCCAAAGGCCTGCCGGAGGAAGAAGGTTCTGACTCTTTGTGACAGAAAGGAACAGCGAAGATTAAAATCGCCACCAGACATCAGGTTCCCAAAAGAGAACCTTAGCAGTGCTCAAAAAATAGCTCTTCCCCCCAAAATACATTGATTTCAAAGATAGTGAAGTTCTTCAAGATGTCAACATTGATTTAAATAAATTTTAATTAAAAACTCAGATTTTGCCATCCAACATAATGTGAGAGGAGCAGCACTTATCAAAACAAAAACATGAGAGTGTGAGGCTTTTTTCAAAATAAATCAGTCCCTCAGCATTAGGCCAGCATTCTTCAGATTGTTTCTCATCCTCTATAATGAAAAAATCGTTAACATGTCATACCCAGCGTATGTCGTTACCTATTTATAAATTTTGGGCAAACACCGTTGTACTCATTATGTATTTTATAAAATACAAACAAAAATGGAAATAAAAAGAGGATGAGATAAAAGTACACAGAAGTCTTAATAATTTCTTCCTTCACCCCCAGTAGGAGTGAGTGCCTCACTTTGGAGATCATTAGATTTGATTGGAATGCTTTTAACAGCTGTCTCTGATTTACCTTGAGCTATATTTTTATTTTTAAAAAAATTTGTTTTTTTATTTATTTGAGAGAAGAGAGAGTGCAAGAGTGTGGGGAGGGGCAGAGGGAGAAGGAGAGAGAGAATCCTCAAGCAGATTCCCCGCTAATGTCAGAGCCCTACGCGGAACTCGATCTTATGACCCCAAGATCACCACCTGAGTGGAAATCAAGAGTTGGACGTACGACTGATTGAGCCCCCAGGCACCCCAATGAGCTATATTTTTAAATGCAAAAAAGACAATTCGATGAGAACTCTTGCTCTATCGTACCGTGTGGTCCCCCAAACCTATTATTATTTATTTTTGGCCCTTTCCAGAAAGATTTTGCCGTCCCTTGACAGGGAAAGTGTTTGGGGTCACGTTCTCTTCCTTCCACGTGGTTGGGACGTCATAAGCTCCTTACGGGACTGTATAGGTGGCTCTCCAGGCCGAGGGGCTGGTCTTGGTCGTAGCTGCACCCCTTGACCTGCAGACACCCTTCCTCCAAAGAGTAAGAAGTGTCTTCTTGTGTGGTGGCTGCCAGCCCTCTGTGTTGTTGTGGACAGGCTCTTGGGCTGTGCTCTTGGGCATCTCACAGTGGTCATTAGCTGGGTGCTGGTGGCCAGACCCTCAGCCACAAAGTGGTGAGAACTGTGGGCTGGGAGCCAGAGCATGTCACGGTGTAAACCCTCGGCCCTGTAGAGACTAGGTGGAAGCATGCAGGAGCTCAGGGTTCCCTTGGTGGGTGGCTGAACCGGTGGGGAAGAGAGTGGGTATAGTGCAGTTGGGAGGAGGCTATCTGGGTGCCCAGTCGAAGGCAGCCATGTAACAGAGAGTGGCTGAAGAAGCTGTCACCAACGGCTTGGCCGAGGTTTGGGGATGGACACCAGTCCTGGGGGAGGGGAAGGCAAGATCCTGGTATTGGAAAGCTGCCCTTAAGGATAACACCAAGTGAGGTCTCTGGCTGTGGGTGGTGGGAATGGGGTCCAGTAACTAAAAGTGGGGAGCAGAACAGAGCAAATGTTTGGGTGCTCTGAGCAGATAGGTACAGAGCTGGTGGTACAGACAGGGGTGAAGGCCTAGGAGGCAAACTTCCCAAACTTTGGGCAGTCATTGGAATGAGGGAATCAGCAAATCGTAGGTCGTGGGCAGTGGCCTGGGCTGTCTGTGGGACTCCTGGGTCACATAGGTGAAGATGACACAGCCCCAGCTCACAGGGAGATTGATGGTTAGACTGATACTTGCAAACAAGCAGCATCTACACAGTGTGTGATGGTGGAAGAGGCGCAGGGCGTGGTCGGCTGCAGTGAAAATAGGGCCGGCCGGCTAGGGCTTGGCCTGGGGGGTGGCCGCAGTGTGGAATTTTGAACGATGAAGTGGATTTGGAAATTCCAGAGCAGCATTCACCACCTTTTGGTGGGTTATTGTTTTCTTGGATTTTCATTACTCAATTTCCTCGGAAAGCACCTGTCTGGCATATTTCTGGAAGGTGTGATAAGCCTGTTTTTTGTTAATTGCATCACATTTGGAGTGTAGGGGCGGGGGGGGGGGAGCTGGCTATGTTAGGAAACTGTGGTAAATCTTCTTGTTAATCAAAGAATCCTTTTGTAATGTGAATGATGACACTCCTGTTTCCCTGTGTTTTAAAATTACATTTGATATATTTATTTCCATTAAACACCCAAAGGGGACTTTTGGAAATCAAACATAATTTAGTTTGGGAGTTTTATTTGTAAATATTGGAGCACCTCATGCCATCTCTGGAGACCCTCAGGGAGGTCCCCCACCAAAGTGGGAATTAATACCTTTAATGAAGAGGGATTCAGGGCAAGAATCAGATTTCCTGCACCCTCCCCACCCTGCTCTGGCTGGTTAACTCCTTCGTGTCTTTACCTCACAGCTCAAGTGGCACGTCTTTGTGAGCTGCAGTATTTTTGTGTGGGAAAAATTTTCCCACACAAAATGGCCACTTTGCCATTTTTTAAGTGTACGGTTTATAAAGCAGCATTAAGTACGTTCACGTCGTCGTGCAACCCTCAGTGCCATCCACCTCCAGAATTACTTCATCTTCCTCGACAAAACTGTCCCCTGGAAACCACCCTTCTGTTTTCTGTCTCTGCGCATTTGACTACTCTAGCTATCAAATGCTGCCATTTATTTATCTATTTATTTATTGAGAGAGGACGATGTGGGGGGAGAGGGGCCAAGGGAAAGGGAGAGAGAGACTCTCAAGCACGCTCCACTCCCAGTGCGGGGCTCCATCTCGTGACCCTGGGATCATGACTTGAGAAGAAATCCAAAGTCAGACGCTTAACTGACTGAACCACCCAGGCTCCCCAAACTTCACTTTTATTTTAATCAGTTCTACAGTACAGTTTAAAGAGTCAAATAGTTTTGTAAGACTTGTTACAAAAAGCAGCCAAGCCCTCATTCCTCCTTCCCACATTTGCTCTCCAGCGACAACCATATTCAATTCTTTTAGTCTTGATGTTCACATCCATAAACCTAGGGAAGGTGCTTATATTACTACTTCTTGATTTTCCTGTTTTAGGCATTTTCTATTGATTTCTCACTATGAAAAATAAGAATTTAGCTTTCCCGTAATTCCTTTGAAATATGTTTGATTATGAAGTATATCATACATACGAGAGTCTTCCTTAGTCTGTTAGAAATAAAACACTATTACTTGTTCAGCTTAAGAACAAGACCAGGCAGTGTTAGAAGCCTGCATGTGCCCCTCATTTGTGCTCCCTTCTCTTTTCCAGATGAAACCACTGATCTGTGCTAATAATTTCCTTCCTTTTCCTTATCATTATCCTGTGTGTACATATTCCTAAACAATCTATTGTTTCGTGTTATCTGTTGGTGAATGTAATATAAATGGAAACACGTGGTATGTTCCGATTTTGCTCCTTTCACTCAGGTTTACGGCTCCGAGGTTTGTCCACTGGATGCATGCAGCCATAGCTGGTTCGTTCTCTGTTGTGTTCGGTATGAATACAATACACCTCCATTGGTTCAGTCTTGTCCATAGAGCTGGTACCCAAGAGCAAGAGTTTCTCCAGGCCTCATAGGCAGGAGTAGACTTGTCAGAGCATAGGGTGTGCAATACCTTTTCAAGTTCACTGGGTAACAATCGTTGGTGGTAGTCTCACCAATTTAAGCTTCCACCACGAGTGGTTGAGAGATCACTTGTGATCGTCTGTGAAATGGCCTTGCATATGTTTTACCTGTTAAAAAAAATTAATGCACAGGTGTTCTTTATAGATCATGATATCAATAGTTTACCAGTTTCATGTATTGTAAATATGTCTTCTCAGTTTGAAGTCGGCTTTCTTTCTTTTTTTTTTTTTTTTAAGATTTTATTTATTTATTTGACAGAGGAAGAGAGAGTACAAGGAAGGGGAGCAGCAGGCAGAGGGAGAAGCAGGATCCCCACTGAGCAGGGATCTCGACACGGGGCTCAATCCCAGGACTCTGGGATCGTGACCTGAGCCGAAGGCAGACGCCTAACCGGCTGAGCCACCCAGCCACCCCTGAAGCTGGCTTTCTATTCTCTGTCAAGGATCTTAAGAACAGAAGTTCTTAAAATTTGATTTAATTTTGTTGATTTTATCCATCTTGCCCTTTACGGGAACCTTTATGTTCTTTTTTTCCTTTTGTCTTATTTACAAAAATTATTCCCTATCCCAACGTCAGAAAATATTCTCTATATTGTCTTCCAAGTGTATTACAGTTTTGCCTTTTACATGTGAGTAATCTACCTGGAATTGATTTTTATATGTGGTGCAATAGGGATTTAATTCCATTTTTTCCATCTACATCTACAATCGTCCCAGAAACATATATTGAATAGTCTATTTCACGGTGACCTGCTGTGCCAAGTCTGCAAAAAATGAAGTTTCCAAATATGCTTGGGTTTGTTTCTGTGCTCTATTTGTACCTGTGCCAATACTAGAGTGTCTTAATTACTATAGCTTTGTATATGTTTCAATGTGTCATGTAGAAAGTCCTCCCACTTTGTTCTTCGGGATTATCTTGACTCTTAGGATGTGTGTTTGTTTGTGTTTTTTCGTATACGTTTTTATCAGCTTGTGAAGTTTCGTGGAGCTGTTGGGCTTTTGACTGCAATTACCTTGCATCTCTAGCTCTGTTTTGGATAGCTGAAGTATCCCAGTAAGTACATGAAGATAAAACTGCAGAACACCCAAGACAAGAAGATCTTCAAAGCCACCAGGGATAAGAAAAGATCACCTGCTAAAGAACAGTGAGTAGACTAATTAATTACCTTTCAACAGTAAAAATGGAAGCCAGAAGACCGTGGGAGAATGTTTCCAATGTGCTGAGAGTAAAACAATAATCAACCTGGAATGGATACCCAGTTAAACTCTTTTAAGAATGAAAGCAAGATAGGGGTGCCTGGGTGGTGTGGTCGGTTAAGTGTCCAGCTCTTGGTTTCGGCTCAGGTCATGATCTCAGGGTCGTGAGATCGAGTCCCACTCCGGGCTCTGTGCTCAGCATGGGATCTGCTTGAGATTCTCTCTCCCTCTCCCTACCCATCCCGCTTGTGCTCTCCCCCCTACCCACCAAATAAATAAATAAATCTTAAAAAAAAAAAAAAAAAAGAGGAATGAGGGATGCCTGGGTGGCTCAGTTGGTTAAGCGTCTGCCTTTGGCTCAGGTCATGATCCCAGGGTCCTGGGATTGACCCCACATAGGGCTTCTTGCTCAGCAGGGAGCCTGCTTCTCCCTCTGCCTGCTGCTCCCCCTGCTTGTGCGCACTCTGACAAATAAATAAATAGAATGAAAGAAAAATAAAAACTTTCAAACAAAAACAGAGGATATCACTAAAGGAAAGTTTCAAAAGATCTACTTTGAGCAGAAGGAAAATGACCCTAGATACTAGGTATATTCTCCTGGGAGGAAGATCGGGAACTGGGCTGGAGAGAACTCTTTCGGGGGAACATCTGCTTACCTCTGAGGTGTCTGGCATTTACTCCTTTTTCGGATCTGTCGATTCTTACTCTCATGCCAACTCAGTGATACCTTTTAAGTTATTCAGAATATGTTATCCGGCATGTTCGTTGTTTCATGTGGGCAGGATTGTTTGGGCATCTAAACCCCCCACCTGCAGGGGATCAAAGTCCTCCAACAGAACTTCTTTCAGGAAACTCTGTCTGCCCAGTCTGTGTGGAGTCCCTGTTACCTGTCCTTATGGCGTGCTGTAGCACACATACCATATTTTTACACGTATTTATATGCTCTTTAAATTAATTGTCTACTTACCCCATTAGAAATCTAGGGGCCAGGTCTGTATTGTTCTCTATTTTATTCCCACACCTTAGCAAGTGCCTGGCACAAAGCAGATATTCGGTAGACATTTATTGAATAAATGATTAGATGAATAATTAATTTTGAGTGAGAAGCCAATATTAGGTATTAAGTCAAGCACAGCTGTGTGTCTCTGCTTCCCGTCCGGCCATTGGAGGTACTGCTGCAGGGCTGGTGAATTCCCACAGAACTATGCTGTGTAATGTGATAGCCATTAGCCGCATGTGGCTATTTAAATTATTGAAATTAATTAAAATCACATAAAAGAAGAAATTCAATTCCTTAGTCACACTGGCCACATTTCAAATGGCTAGTGGCTATCCTATTGGACAGTGCAGACATAGAACTTTTCCATTATCACAGAAAGTTCTATTGGAAGGGCTGCCATAGAGTTCTCAAGAATTCTGAAGTGCTCTTCTCTCTTTCTCTTTTGCTCCTGCTCTCGATCTTTCTCTCTCTCTCTCTCTCCCCATCCCTAAACCAAAAAGACAGGGATAGTTGTCTTATTATTAGTGACTTAAATGTTGCTTTTGAACAAGAAGATGCTGGGTACTTTTGGTGACTAGCACCGTCCCACTTTTTTTCTTTTAAATTCCCGAGCTGTTGTTTACTAGTACACTCTTTTATTCCTATTTCTACTGAAGCTGACTGTTACTTGGGTGGAAAGCCTAATTGCTTTCTTTTCTAGGTCCTTAAACCCTTTGCTAATGTTTCTGTCTGAGAGTTCCCAAAGCCAGGGTTCTAGGAGAGTTTGGCATGTCTGAGCAGCTGAACCACGAAATAATGGAGTAGGTCCGGCGGGGTGTGGGAGCAGGGCATTCTGTCAATAAAAGAGCTCCCCTCTCCACACACATGGCCAGTTAATTGGCCATTCTGGGAAAGGATGGATGGGGAGGGGGGCTTCTGAGAATCGCCGGTGACAGTTAAGTGGCCTTTTGTTGACGTCCTCTGCTGAACAACTTTGTTGGATTTAGTCTCTGCTTTTCCTCGGCCTCCTGTGGATTTTCTGTTAGATTCATTTACCATTCAGGCATCATCTTTCACTCTCCCCTTCCAATATGACTGCTTTGTGTGCTGGCCTCGGCTTTATTCCCACTCTTCCCAGACCATAAAGGGGGCTGTGTGGGGCTTCGGCAGCACCGAGGAATTGACTCTGCCTTCTGTCGAGAACCATAATGATTGCAGGGACCTTGGTGTCTAGCAGAAAATGCACTACCTGCACCAGCCTAATGGCGACCGGCTGAAGACAGAGGAAAGGGAGTCTTCCCTGAATTTCTTCTCATGCTATCTGTCTATTTCCTTGGTTCCCCTCTCCGTTCCCTTCTGTCCCCCTTCTCCCCGCTGCAACTGGAGTCCTGACCTAAGATGCATCTGTGACTAAGCGTTAATGCTCTGAAATAATAATACATTCTATTTTGCAGGCTTGGCCAAGCCAGTTCACCCAAGTTGTCTCATCTAATACCCTCCCAAACCCCTGTGAGGTAGGGAGGGGAGATATTATTAACCCCATTTTCCTGATGAGTAAACTGAGATTTAGAGAGATTAGGGCAGTTGCCCTCGGTCTTTTAGATGGGAAGTGAGCACGCGGTCTCTGTCTCTAAACCCAGCGTTCTTTCCATGGCGTCCACACCCTTATGTGTAAGGAGGACATGGCCCAAGGGAGTGTGAGTGGATGGGAAGGGAGAAGGAGAGCAAAAGAGAAGTGTTCGATGAGGAGGGAGGAAAGGAGTGATTTCCTTGGGCCTCTGGCTGTTCTCATCTTTCTGTGGAGATGGAGGATTTGATGTTCACCAGAGGCTGGCCCAGCAAACCTCCAGGGAGGGAAGAAAGCTAAGAGCCTTGTCTTCCTCTTTCCCTCTTTCCTCTTCCCGGGGAGGCGGGGGGGATTTACCTAGCAGTGGGGAGGGGTGGCTCTAGCTCTCCCTAGGCCCTGCGTGTGAGAGTCACATGTTGGGTCTCCCCAGAGAGAACCTAACGCCCATTCTCAGGCCGGACCTGCCGGCCTTTAGGTGCTGCGTTGTCCTGAGGCCTGGGCCATGCCTGCACGCGAGGAAGGGCCCTGAAGCTCGCCTGAAGTTGGAAGCATGCCGAGCAGCCCTGGAGGGGGCGTGGGCCCTGGCCCGTGCCCTGTGGACAGGTGGACGCTTCTGGTCTTCAGCTTTATCCTGGCAGCAGCTTTGGGCCAAATGAATTTCACAGGGTGAGTGCCTGCTCCGTAGTGGGGGCGGGGGGTTGGTGGTGGTGGTAGATGTCAAGAACTTGGGGACTAGGTATGTGGGGGGTGGGGTGGGAGGGAGGTGGCTGTCCTACTGGGACCTGGCCAAAGTGGAGGGAGTCGGGACCTCAGTTCCCATTCAGGTCCCTAATTTCCCAGGCCCATGCTCCAGGGACAAACAGCTCTATTATTGTCCCTCCCTGCAGAAGTTCTTAATCTGCGGCCCAGGGGGAAGCTTTCAGGGCTTCCACGAATCCCCTGATTCTTGATTGTATGTAAAGTTGTTGGCATATCTATTTTCCTTTTCTGGGGGGAAGGTTTATAACTTTCCTCTGCTTCTTAAAGAAGTTAGTAACCGGAAGACTGTGTCTCCCCACCCTAGGGATGCAGGACTGCCCTCCTGTGAAGGAGGGGCGCTAGTGTCTTACCTCAGGCCCTCTAGGGACTTGTTTCTCAGCCTCCCAAAGATCACGCAAGGTGGCTACTCCATGGTGTCTCCATAGCAGTGATTAGAGGGGGGGTTAGAGAGGGGCTTCATCCTCCCTGATATGGGAGCCAGCCAGGGAGGGGGCCGGCACCATCCCAGGCAGCAGAGCCCAGATGTCACAGGCAGGCTGCTGAGTAGCCCCGCCTAGCAGCCCTTTCAGCGGGATGGGAAGGGGCTCAGCTTCCTCCCGTAAGGTAGCGTGAGGCTGACCCCCCTTCCGTGTCCTCAGGCTCTTGAGAGAAGGCCGGAGAGGGCCCAGGGTTTGGACAGACCGCGGCCCCAGGTCCTTGTATGAAGAGCACTTGGGGCCACTGTTGGTCTCCCCTACCCCCTGGATTTGGCCTTTCTCCCCTTTGTTCCTTTTGTTCTCCGGCCCTCCTCCATTCCCCGAGGTTCCTGTCTCGTACTTCTTCCCCCATCTTGGCACTGGGTTCATCAGCAGCTCTGCCAGGCTTTATTTAGTCCCTTAAGCGGTCTGTCCTCGGGCTGGAGCGGGCCCCTACCCCAGCCTTAGGACTCGTGTGCTTCCCAGAGCTACGCGTCCTTCTGCTCAGGGCCCTCTGGCCTCCCAGCCTTCCTGCCAGGTGCCCTCGGCCTGGTGTCTTCTCACTCCACCTCCTCCAAGCAACTCAGCCTTCCAGGAAGCCCTCTCCACAGCTCCCTCTGCCCTCCCTGTGTCTTTCCAGAGACCAGGTTCTTCGAGTCCTGGCTAAAAATGAGAAGCAGCTTTCAGTTCTCAGGGACCTGGAGGGCCTGAAGCCCCAGAAGGTGAGGACTCCTCAGGGCTGAGGAGCACGTTCTGCACTCTCTTATAGTGGCTTGCCCCTCCAGCCCCCCTGCCTGCTCCCCCCACCGCAAGCCTGCCCGCCAGACAGCTCTGCCAAAGAGCACAACACTGTGGAAAATCAAATGTGGCTCCTCTTCAGGAAAGGTTGGGAACACTCGCCCAGAAGGTTGGGTGGCCCTTCTTGGCTTTCTCTTCTGTCCTAGATAGGGGGCTGCTGAACAGACCCTGTCAGGGGCCACCTTGCAAGTGACTGGAATGTCCCGAAGCCACACATAGGTGTCTGGGTGGGATGCCATGCCGAGCGCAGCCTGGACATATCTGTTTCCCAACTGAAATGGCTTAGCTTGGCAAACCTGTGTTTTGTTTGGGTTTGTCCCTGTTGGGCATTGGTTTCCAGGGACATTGTCCTCTGCAAGTATTCCACAATGGAAAACATTTTCTTCAACTGTTAGAATAGAAGGGTTTTGTTGGAGGTCTGTTGAAACAACCAGATATTTCTGGAGGTGGCCTGGAGCTCTCGTCTCTATTTGTTTGAGGACCCCTCTCTCCCAGGACGCACAACACTTTATAACACCTCTCTGTTTTACAAATTGGGACACAGACGTCACTTTTGGATGACATGGGAATCCAGATTGGGTCCCTCACACCTGTCCGGGGCTTGGGGGCAGTGATGCCTCCCTCTTCTGACCAGGGTTCTTGTCCATGTTCATGTCCCATATGATGAGCTGTTTCACTTTTAGCAACTGTGTAAGGCTCTTGGGGTCCAGGTGAAGTTGCAGGGTGTGAGTGATGAGGCTGAGAGATGAAAGTGCTTGGAATTACAGAGGGAAACTCAGTTTGGGGATTTTGTTTGTTGCCCCCGTCTTTCTGCTTGGTCTTAGGGTTTTCATTTGGGAACTGGGGCCCTTTTAACCATGTAAGAGAAGAAGATCACCTGGCTTTCTAAGGTGCCTACGGGTTTGTGAGGACGTGTGATAAACATGTCTGTTTACTTTTCCTTTGTGACCGAGGTGGATTTCTGGCGTAGCCCAGCCAGGCCCAGCCTCCCTGTGGATATGAGAGTTGCTTTCTCGGAACTGAAGGACATCAAAGCTTACCTGGAGTCTCACGGCCTTGCTTACAGCATCATGATAAAGGACATCCAGGTGAGGTCCTGCCCCAGCGCTGCGTCTGGGAGCCCACCTTCCACATGCCTTCCTGGTTTGGGCCTGACACGGAGGAAAACAAGCCAGGGCGAACAGTGGACATCTTGTTTCTAGAGTTCCATCTGCATTCTTGTGGACTGGCTGTGGAAGGAATGAAACCTCACACTTCTCAGAGAATTTTTAAATCTAGGACGGAGTCCACGGTGGGAGGTTCTCCTAGTGTGGTAATGGCAGTCACTTGTGGACGAGTCCTCTTGGGGAGGCATTCGCAGCTCACAGCGAAGGGGGAGAGTGGGGAGGAGGGGGCAGGAGGAGGTAGCTCAGGTCTTTCCTAGGCTCGAGGGGAAGGCAGCTCTGGACGGCTCCCTTGGCTTTTCTGACTGTCCCTCCTGTCCTTGCGGTGTCTCAGCCATACAATACCAGAGAGTTCCTTCACTCCAGAGAAGTGGGAAGAGGTGAAAGAAACTAATTGTGGGCCCGCTGTGGTTTCCCTCCCAACGCTGTTACCGCAAGGCTCTCAGTCCTGGGCACCTCTCCCAGGCAGGATGCTCCCAGGGGAATAGCTTTGGGAAAGGTGGCTGCAGACCCGCCCTCAGGTAGGGCAGAGGGAGCCTTCATCGTGGCCATGCCAGTCTCCCCACCCCCACTTGTCAGCGCATCTTACAGTGTCTTTTCTGAACGTCATGACATTTTATTTCCATTGTTCTGTCTTCAAGGATATCCCAGGGAGCCTCCTTCATTAAGCTGTTCTTGTGGGCCCCACGTGCTGGTTAGGCCGCTCTGGCTGCCCCCCTCCGCACGTGCCGTGGGGTGCCTGTTGAATCGTAGCCGCGCTGTGCTACAGCTGATGTCCGAGGGCTCCGAGTGTGGGAACAGTCTCGCGGCGTGCACACACGCCACACCACATGCCAGGGGATAAGCATCAGTTGCATTCCTTTCCCATGCGAGCACAGGGCTGGGCCACTCAGGCCCATTCAGAGCCCTTTATCCCTCATCAGGCACATAAGTGTTTGCTGTTCAGCGTGGAGGGGTGGGCTCTTTCTCTAATGCATCCCCCACAAACCAAAATGGGGAAACCCCCGCAGACAAGACAGGGTACCACATCAAAAGAAATAGCACTCAATTCTCATTTTTAGCCCAAGCCTGAATTTTGAAGTTTGCATTTCCCTGCTTCTGCTGTGCCCTGGAAACCCCGCAGCATTTGGCAAACAGATAGGAAGAGGTCTCTCAAAATTTTCTGTTGATTTCTGCACATCAGGAATGGCCCCAGAGGCACCTCTGAGCCTGCCCGCTGGCTCCTTTGGAGCCGTTGTCCTCATTCGCCTCAGCCTGTCCTCTCCTGTTGTCCCCTGGCCTGGAATCCCTCCGGGGGTGGGGGGGTGGGGGGGTGACTTTTACTCCCTCTTAGTAAGATGCCCTGGGCTCTCAGCCCTCACCCAGCCAGGCAGGGTTTTCACCAACAACTCTCTCTGTCCGCACTGCATCAAGCTCTCGTTGTCATACTTAAGACCCCATTTTGGCTTAGAGGGAGCTGAGGGGGGAGGCTGCTGTGTTGATTTGATTTGTGGTGACGAGGGGGAGGGTGTCCAGGAGGAGAACAGCTCAGAGGTGCTAACAGGAGGGGAAAGCTTTGCACCACTCAGGTCGTTGGCCTCCAGCCTTATGTTTCGGTTATTGACGCACAGGCCGAATTTCTTCCGAATCTTCTGGACCTTCTCAGCTGCAGTATTTGGCATAGTGTCTCTTGCACGGTGGACCCTCAACTGTCAGAACAATTACTCTATTGGCAGGTCCAGAAAGAACATGCCCAGACAGAGACCTTGCTATTATGTTGGTCTTTGTCTCCAGAGCCCCCTCTCCTGAGCCCCTCCAGGTCCAGGATCATGCCCCTTGCCTATCTTTATACCCTAGCCCCTACCATAGCACCTGCCACTTGGTTGGGGCTTAATAAATGTTAGGTGAATTAATGGAGGCAAGGAAAGGAAAGAAGTGAAGGTGTGTTTGCTGAACAATACCTGGCTGAGAGGGAGAGGGAAAAACCTTGGTGCGGGCTTTCGCTTTGGCCAGCCTTGAGACTGTTGAGGAAGGGAATTGCCCCCCAACCCCTCGCCTCCTCCCCGCCCCAGCTGTGATCAGGGGGCTGCTTGAGGTAGAAGAGGTGGGTGCACTCATCCCACCCACTGACCCAGAGATACCTACTGTGTGCAAGGTGCAGGAAATGCAAAGATAAGAGCTCTAGTCCTGTATCCAGCGGTGCCGGTGTCATGGGGGTGGGGAGCGGAGGGGAGTAAATCTGTGATTACAATGGAGTGGATGAGTGTGCTGATGGAGTGCAGCAGGTTGCTATGGGAGCGAGGACAAGAGGCACTGCGCAGCGAGGCTCTCAGAAGGCAGTAATTACGGTGCGGCTGAAGAGCAGGCGAGGGGGGACCCAGAGGGGAAGGGGGCCCCCGATTGGCGATGAGGCCCGACTAGATCACAAAGAGCGTCCTTTGCTGGGTGAAGAGGTCGAGATTTTATCCCGAAAATCGTGGGGGGAGCCATTGGAGGGCTCTGACATGATCAGCTTTGCATTTAAGAAAAATCCCTCTGACAGTGACAGTGTTGAGTTGGGGACAGGAGCAGGGAGAAACTGACAGGAAGGACGGTGCTGAGGAAATTGCAGTGGGCCAGGCAAGAAATTATCTGATTCCGAGTGAGCGCTATTTGCATTTAATTTTTCTTCACCTCCCCCTTTTTTTCAGCCCTTTGGTTTTGGTGTAGTTTTTTTTTTTTTTTCTCTAGGATGAGTCACCATGGAAAAGCTTCACTTGAGCAATCAGCTCTGTGGATTTTAATGGCTTTTTTCTGATTACAAAATTAATAAATATTCATGTTGGATAATTTGGAAAATAGGGGAAAGCACAAAGGAGAAAACAAAAACCACCCATGCTCTGAGGATCTAGAGCAAAACACAATTTAGCGTAAATATTGCTTTGCCAACCCCCCCCCCAACCGGATCATTCTCATTAGCATACAAATATAGAGTTATTTCTTTTGCCCTAAAAAAATCCACTCTTGATCCCTTCCCCCCACCTCCAGCTATCACCCCATTTCTCTCCTTCCCCATATAGCAAAACTCCTGGAAATATGGACTATACTTGCCCTCTCCATTGCCAACCATTCACTCCTCACGGCACAAAAACTGTCGTCATCCACAGCTCCTAAGTCCAACTCAGTGATCAAATTTGAGTACCCATTGTTCTTTCACCTTTCAGCACAACTGGTCACTCTCTCCTCTTTTGAAACATGTCCTGTCTTGGCTTCCAGAACACTGCACTCCCTTGGGTTAGCCCATTGTACTGGCTGCTCCTTTGCACATTGTTTTCCTGTTTCCCAGCTCTGTCCTTTGACCTTTCCTCTATCCCTTCGTCCAGGGTCATGGTGTTGAAAACCTTCAGCCCCCTGAAGATTCCCATACTTAGAGCTCCAGCCAGACTCCTACATCCAACCTGAACTCCAGACTCCTATATCCCACCACCACCTCCGCATCACCACCTGCCTGCCTAACGGGCATCTCAGACTTCACTGTTCCCAACTGAGTACCACACCCCCGGCAACGTGCTCCTCCACAGCCTTCTCCATCTCGGGAAACGGCAACGCCATCCTTCTGGTCACTCAGACAAGAAGCCTGGAGTCATCCTTGACTCCTTTCTCACATCCCATAATCAGTTCGTCAGCAAATCCCATCAGCTCTTGCTTTAGAATGTATCTTACCGTTCTATGCTGCCACCCCGGGCCAGTGTGCTGTCAGCCCCTCACCTGGATTATTCCAGGAGTTTTCTACTGCCCCTCCCAACTCCAGCCTTGTCTCCTTGTTGTGTAGTCTCAAAACAACATTCAGAGGGGTCCTTTAAAATTATTAATATTATATATTATATCCAATTATGTCACTTCTCTGCCTAGAACCCTTAATGGCTTCCCAACTCGGAGTAAAAGCCAAAGTCCTTAAAATGGCTATACGGCGGGGCGCCTGGGTGGCGCAGTCATTGAGTGTCTGCCTTCGGCTCAGGGCGTGATCCCAGCGTTCTAGGATCGAGTCCCACATCAGGCTCCTCTGCTAGGAGCCTGCTTCTTCCTCTCCCACTCCCCTTGCTTGTGTTCCCTCTCTCACTGGCTGTCTCTGTCAAATAAATAAATAAAATCTAAAAAAAAAAAAATGGCTATAGGGTGCCACATGATCTATGTCCCACCCCCACATCACCGACTGCTGCTCTCCCCTTGCTCACTCTGCTCCAGACACCTGGACCTCCTTAATGTTCCTTGAACTTGCTTGACCCATTTCTGCCTCAGGGCCCTTGACTAGTTTTGTACCTCAGGACCTTTGCAGTTCCTGGTCCTTATGATTAGAATGCTGTTTCTGCAGATACCTGCATGACCTATTCCCTTACTGCTTTCAAACCTTATTCACAGATCACTTTTTTATTTTAAATTGTACCCTTCTACATTCCCCAATTCCCTACCTTCTTCCACTGCATCACTTTTCTCCTTGGCACTTACCACCTTCTAATATCCTATCTCATGTATGTAATTATGCTGTTTATTGTCTGTCTCCCCTGCCAGACTGTAAGCTCCATGAAGGCAGGCAGTTTTGTTTCGTTGGCTGCCGTACCCAGTGTGTGCTCAACAAACACTCGTTCACTGAGAAGAAGAGATTAAAAAGTGGCCGTGACGGTGGCTGGGGTGGGGCTGGGCGGCAGCTCTGAAAAGGAGAGGAGGCCAGGCAGGGAGGAGCAGGAGAAGGCAAGGGAGGAAAGGAGCAGTTATGGGCAAGGGCTTGAGAGAGAGGCAGAGTCCGGCTGCTCCAAGGGGGCAGGGAGAGAAGGCCTGGCTCTTCTGTTGGTCCTGGGAGGGGGGCCGTTGCTGACTGACTGTTAGTGGGGGCCATCTGCCATCCAGGTCCTCCAGATACCACTTCTCTCTGGAGGAATCCAGATTTCCTGGTCATGGCTGGTAATGACTGCTCCATCACAGAGTTCTGGAGTCACCCAAGAATTACTATTGCCCTGCCATCCTCCTCCTGCTCGTCCTCATAGCTGCATGCTAGGCAACGTTTCACACATTTTACATGTATTAACCCTTCTGATTCTCACAAGATCACCTTCAATAATGTGCTCAAGTGTGTGAAAACTGGACCCCCATTTTATGAAGGCACAGAGAGATTAATACTTTGGTAAACCAAGGCACAGAGCAATGAGTGACTTGACCGTCAGCGATGGCGTCAGGATTCAACCCAAGACAGCCCGGCTCCAGGCCCTGTACTCTCTCTGCTCTTGTGCTGTCTGCTTTCTCAGCAGTTGCCATTGTCGTTGGTGTGGGTGGACTTGACTTAACTTTGCCTTTTGGGCAGTGGGGCCACCATTCAGCCTTGACCTCTGAGGGGGTCCATTCTGAGAACCATGTGGGCGCGGACTGCCGTTGCTGCCCAGGAAGAGAAGGCCGGGGGCTTATGAGGAGAGGTGACTGCTGTTGTCACAGAGTGGGGGTGGCTGGGGGGGTGGTGAGATGCTCCCCATCCGCTGTCACCCGGAGCCGTGTCCATTTTGCATCTGTGGTTGGAGTTCAGCTGCCGAGCGCCGGTTCCCTTCAGGCGTCAACTTCACCTTTCCGGGGCCTCCCTCGGCCTCCTGCCCTCCTCCATCCTGGAGGTGCTGTTCTCTGCTCAGTGTTCTCGTCCTTCCTTACCCCTGTCATAAATTAATTCACACCAAGGTATTACTTTCCTTGTCAGGTTATGGCTTCCAGGGAGGCAAATGGCTTACTTCTGAGCTGTTTCTTTTTTTCTCTGAGAAGCCTGACAGGGCTGTAATTAGGCTTCCCTGAGCCTGTGGCAAGACTGCATTCTTCGTTCTCCCATCTCCTTCCCTCAGCCCTGTGAAGGGAGCAAACATCTGTGTCGTTTTCAGGCCAGGGTAGATTAGTGTTCTTGGAATTGGGGCCCAGCTGTGAGGGCTGAGCATTCCCAATTTGTAAGCGGGTGTCGTCTCCATTCACAAGCTTGTGAGGGTGTTTGGAAAGTTATTTGCAGTTCGGTGCCGATTTCCCATTTGCCCCCAAGCTGTTCTGTGGAACAAAGAACAGCCTCACGGGAGCTGTGTTCCTGTGGGTGTCCCTGGGGTCTGTGGGAAGAGCTGGGTCCTCTGGTCCTGTCTTCCCAATTTCGCCTCCCTGTCCTCCACGTTCACCCACCGCCTCAGGCCCTCCACCCATTGCCTAGGCAGTCGGATGTATGAACCCTCACTCCTGTGGGGCCAGAGGGGGACTTCCGGTGCACCAACCCAGCCTGCTCGCTCCCCCGCAACTGCTCTCCACAGCTGGTCGTGCCGGCCCAGGGTGACGGGCACGCATTGGTCATGGGGAGCTGCTGAGATTTCCGTTGGTTTCCTGGGAGAAGACAAGTCTCCTTTGTTAGCGCTTCCCATGGTGGTGCTTGTGCCAGCGAGGATCAAGGCTCGTCCAGCCTTCCCTCACTCCACCAGCAATCCCAGCTTTGCCCAAGTGGGAATGTCCCCGGCCCAGCCAGTTGGGCCAGAAAACGTTGCAATCACCATTGCCTAACATGCAGTCAGTGTTCAAAAAGAAAAGAAAATGAGGCCCAGGCATTGATCTCATCTGATCTTTTAAATCTGTGAACTTGAGGGTTGTGAGCAAGCTGACCGGGGCAGCAGGCGTGGGTGGTCCCCGGGCGGTGGCCTCGTCTGCAGCAGGGATGCTGGTGGTACCTCCCTTCCAGCCCTGGCCCTGAAGATTCCATGGCTGTGCCTTTATTTTAGCCACTAGGGGTTTTTATTTTTGTTTTAGTATTATTTATTCATTTAGAAGATTATATGTATTTTAGTTGCCAAAATGTAAAAATAGAGAAAATTTAAAAGTGGCTTAAAATCATAATCTTTCTATTCTAACAGGCATTGTTTCCATTTTGGTATTTTTTGACATTTTAGTGTCATGTTTTCCCATGTGTGAGGTATTGCTTTTTTTTTTCATTATTTTAAGACACCTTTTAATTGTAAGAATAGTGTGATGGACTTTTTACCTGTTGTTAACATTTTACACATTTGCTCTCTCTGTATATATACACACATACACATACACACAGGTAAGCATACAGGTGACCTTTGAACAGCATGGGTTTGAACTGTGTGGATATCTATGGATTTTTTTTTTTACTTTTTTTTTTTAAGATTTTATTTATTTATTTGACAGAGAGAGCGAGACAGCCAGTGAGAGAGGGAACACAAGCAGGGGGAGTGGGAGAGGAAGAAGCAAGCTCCCAGCGGAGGAGCCTGATGTGGGGCTCGATCCCAGGACCCTGGGATCACACCCTGAGCCGAAGGCAGACGCTTAAAGACTGAGCCACCCAGGTGCCCCAATGGATTTTTTTAAAAATAAATGCAGTAAAATACTGTAAATGTATTTTCTCTTCCTTATGATTTTCTACTCTTTAAAAGATTTTATTTATTTTGAGAGAGAGAGAACACAAGCAGAGGCAGAGGCAGAGGGAGAGAGAGAGAGTCTTAAGCAGAGTCCATGCTGAGTGTGGAGCCCAACACGGGGCTGTCTCACAACCCTGAGATCATGACCTGAGCCAAAATCAAGAGTTGGATGCTTAACAGACTGAGCCACACAGGCATCCCTCCTTGTGATTTTCTTAATAATATTTTCTTTTCTTTAGCTAGTTTTATTGTGAGAATACAGTGTATAATACATATAACATACAAAATATGTGTTAATTGTCTGTTTATATTACTGGTAAGATTTCTGGTTAACAGGAGGCTATCAGTAGTGAAATTTGGGGGGAGTCAAAAGTTATGTGTGGGTTTTCAACTGTGTGGGGGTTGGTGCCCCTGACCCTTTCATTGTTCAAGGGTCAACTGTATATTCCTGTAGATATGTATATCTGTGTGTGTGCATATATATAGCATGTATATTATAAATAATATATGGGTTTATTATTCTTATTAGCCTTTAGTTTTGATAGCTAGCCAGCCTTAAGGAATCCAAGGCTAAGAATAGGATATCTGGGTTCTTACCTCACCTCTGACCCTCGTTGGCTTTGCCGTTGAGTCCCTTCACCTCTCCAATCTGCTTTGTCTCTAAAACATGAATAGTTAATTCCTGCCCTGTCATTTGGTCATGTGACCGGATCAACTGAGATAACGAGGATAAGGATGCCTGCCAAACTAAAAGGACGCTCTGGGCTGAAGCAAGGCGTCATCAAGACTCACAGAGTCCCAGAGCTCAAACTGGGGTGACTTTGGGGGGACATCTTCACCCTGCATGGCAGAGGGGCCCAGGCACTTCCCATCTGCAAGTCAGCGCAGAATCCTGAGATGTCTCTGCCCAATGTAAGGGTATGAGCTTGAGGTGAAGGGCACCTGCCCATCTCACTGAGTCCCAAGCTGGGAAAAGTATCCCAGAACGATGTGGGAGGGCAGCCCAATCCAACTCTATGCCCTCCCTGTGGTCAGTGGGAAGTACCGCTTGAGGACTGAGTACCAACTCCAAATGATACCCAAGGGCATTGCTTTTGGCTCACCTATACCTGTGTTTAAGAGGCAGTTAAGCAGGTGAGGAAAAGACTATTGGCACGGTAATCCTGTAATTATTTGGACCCGCTTAGTCCATAGCTGGCTTTCCAGACGGCCTGGACATCAATTATTTAGGCTACTCCCTGTGGGTAGAGTGGATGCTGTGGGTCAGGGGAGCCCTCTGCTCGTCCAGGGGGTCCGGTGTACATGGTTCAGCTTGGGCCTTGACTCAGCAGTGTTCCGAGAGGGCAAAAGCAGTGTGGGCAATAGATCACGAGCACTTCTCTAATACACTTTCATGTCCACCATTACGTTTACCCAATGAGATGGACAAGGCTGGTGTTACTGTCCCAGTGTTCATGCTGATGAAAACTGAGGCCAAGGCTCCGTAGCAAGTTGGTGGCACACTTGGAACACAGCTCTCCGGACTCCTTGCCCTGTGCTCATTTGGGAAATGGCGGCATGAATGCTGGCTTGCCAAGCAGAATCACCTAGTCTCTCTTCCGGTCGTGCAGCTCACACTCACTGCGGCTCCTTCTGCTGTGGCGGTGCTGTGTGTCTACCGCCCACGGGTGAGGCATGGCGGGCCCAGTCCTCCCCTCCCCTTCCAGTGCGTGCACTTGTCTCCTAGGTGCTGCTGGACGAGGAGAGAGAAGCCATGGCAAAGTCCCGGCGGCTGGAGCGCAGCACCAGTAGCTTCAGCTACTCCTCTTACCACACCCTGGAGGAGGTAGGCCGGCCCAGCCCCGCTCCGGGCTCTGCGTCCCTTCGGGCAGAGACTGATGAAAGACCGAGGTCTGTGGGAGTGCGCAGGAGCGCGAGTCCCCAAGCGACACTCGGGGAGTGCGGAGCAGACACTGGGTGAAGGCCTGTCAGGCAGACAGTCGGCTTCAGAGAGGTCCAGAAGCCAGGATTCAGATAGAACTGTGGCTCAGCGTACCGCCCAGGGCAGATGTGGGACAGAGTCATGGGTCCACTAGGCAGGACGCTGAGGTAGGGATGCGTCACTGGCCGGGGCGGAGCAGGTGGTGGCGGCTCCGTATCCAGCGCTGTGGCTGGGGAGTCAGGGCTTCCGACCTCTCCACAAGCATTTCTGGTGTCAAGGGGCCCCTGCTTTGGGTACTAGGGTATAGAAGAGGCAGGAAGCCAGGCATGTTGGAGAGCCATTTTGTGGAGTAGAATGGAGTTGCCTCAGTTGGAGAAAATTCTTGAGCACAGTGACAGCCAGTTAGGGCAGGCATGACCAACCGTGACTCATTTATAAAGGAGAACACAGAGACACCCAGTCCAGAAAGAAACTCAAGGCACAGGTCCCATTTTCATGTAGAGGACGTGATGATATTGATATTGGCCACTCTATGACCATCATTACTCTCCCCGTTTCACATGGCCTGTAGTAGAAGATCCATTTTTTTCCCATATATTTGGTAATTCAGTTATGTACATTGAAAGAGGAAGGGGAGGGATTAATATGACCTGTCAGTATTCATTGGTATCAGAGATAAATAACCCTGCCTTCAGAGGGCTTAGAATCTAAAAGGGCCAAGAAGACCCTAACAGCACTTCAGGGTCTGTGGGGTCTGTCAAATGGACTCCATGGGCCAAGAGAACGGAAGCAAGAGAAACTTCCACCCCAAGAGAAGGCAGCCTTGCAGGCTGACCCTGGGGACTGAGGGGGTGAGCGTGAGCATGCACAAAGCTTAACTCTGGGTGTGGTGAGTGGCCTTCAAGTCCAGGCCAACTGCAGCTCATTGCCTTAGGCCTGGTGGGTGTCTTTGATTTATACGGTTCTCCATCTGGGTTCTTTTAGATCCTCAAGGGAGGTGGGAAAGCATTCAGGAGGGTGGGATGGGGGAGGGAGAATATCCAGGAAGATGCTGGGGTTTGCCCCTCTCTGCCTAAGGGCCTGATATCCGCCATTCCTTGCAGATATATAGCTGGATTGACAACTTCGTAACTGAGTATTCAGATATTGTTTCAAAAATTCGGATTGGCCACAGCTTTGAAAATCGGTCCATTCTTGTCCTGAAGGTAAAAGCTGGCAGTGTTGACCACTGGACTCTACAGTGAGAGCCTCTGGCATAAGACTGAACTTGGGTAGGGTCATGGCTGCGTGGGAGTTGTAGGGACAGAGAAGATGTGTAAACTCCTGCCCTGAGGTGACCCACAGCTCTGCGGTTGTGGTGTTCAGGGACCCACCCTTGTAGGTATGGGCAGGTGACAGTGTGATGACCTGGCATGTCCTCGGTCAGGAAGTAGGTGGGAGGGTTGCTAAGGGATGGAACTGCAGGGTGGCAGTCGTCATGCTGGTCTTGCTATGTGAATGTGGGGGAGTCGGCCTTCTCCCTGTTCCTCTGGTTGCTTCATCTGTTAAATGGGAAGAGAGGCAAATAGAGGCCTCATTTACAAATGACTGAGGTTGTCAGGCTCAGGCAGCCCCTCAGATAGGCCTGAGTCTGTGGGGAGACCTCCCAGCCCTTCTCAGGGGCCACTGGAAACAGAGTTTGAGCCAAGTGGGCAGCAGTAATGCCCTTGGTCATGAATGAGGCAGGGTAGGGAGGAGGGTGGAGCCCACCTGAAAGCAGTTCTTAGTATGTGCCCTAAAGGGTGCTCGGGAGTGTGGACCACACAGGGCCCCTGACATCCGGCATTCAGAGAAGATAAGTGCTGTTGCTCTCAACCACGCCCCAGGGGACTCTTCCAAAGGGCCAAAGTGTCCTCCTTTCCCTTGGGGTGTGACCTCCTCTGTCCCTGACTTGATTTCCCCTGGGGGCTGTCCATGTTCTCTTTAATGTTGTCTACAACCTTGCTATTCCAAGTGTGGTCCTGGCACCTGCAGCAGCACCCCCAGGAGCTTGTCAGAAACCCCCAACCACGGACCCCTCCCCACAGCTACTGACTGAGAGTCTGCGTGTTAGTGAGATGCTGGGGATTCATGTGCCCTTTAAAGTTTGAGAAACACTAGTCTAAGGTACTTTCAAGCCTGGGAAGCTCTGTGCTTCTGGCTGGATCACTCCGCTCCCCACGTGCACATGCCCCCTGCGTCACCAAGGCTCCCACTCGCGTGCACTTCGTGGACTCAGACACAAGTATCTGCGCAGACAGTCCCCTCTTGGGTCCAGAGGGCCGCCCCAGGCAGTGCGGAGACATCTGGGGCTTCCTTCTGGGAGCCTAGGGACAGCCCTGCAGCTGTCTCAGTTCCAACTTGTTTGGGACCTGGTGCTTTTACCCAGTTCAGCACTGGAGGCTCTCAGCGCCGGGCCATCTGGATCGACACTGGAATCCACTCCCGGGAGTGGATCACCCACGCCACCGGCATCTGGACCGCAAAGAAGGTCAGCGCAGACAGTGGGGTGGGGCAGGGCTGGGGCTACTTGACTATTCTGGGTGTCTCCAGTGGCAAATTGATCCGGGGTTTGTTTAAACTTGGGGGCTCTCTCCCCTCCTGTCCTTGGAACAGCTGCCATGTGCTCTGCCCTTCGGCAGCACAGCGCCCACATCCACCCTCTGCCTTCTAATTGTTTAAAATCCAAGCCTTTAGTTCTGCACAAAGAATGTATCTGATGGCCTGATGCCACCCCTGCCTGCAGCCACTGGCTGTGCAAATGCCCTGACCCACCTTAGAAGAGGGCCCAGCAGCGCCTCCCATCTGTCCCCCTGTCCCCACTCTGCCCTTGCTTACAGATTGTCAGTGAATATGGCAAAGACCACACCCTGACAAATATCCTGAATGCCATGGACATCTTCATGGAGATTGTCACCAACCCTGATGGGTTTGCATTCACCCACAGCATGGTGAGGGCATTTGGGAAGGAGAGGGGCTGGGGTCAGGGTCAGCTCTGGGAGGATGCAGGAAAGGTCGCTGTCACCTTGGGAAGCTGCACTGAGGTTCCCTGGGGGTCGGCCCCTCTGGGGCTCCTGGCGGGAAGTCTCACTAAGGCAGGCGGGTGACTCGGGCACTGCAGCTTCGGCTCTGGCCCTTCCATCCCTGCCCTGCTGTCTGGGAAGGCCACTGCTGGCAGCCTGGGCCTGTCCTCGGGGCTCTCCCCACATCCTGACTTTAGCCACAGGCAATCTGCCGTCCTGGCCCATCCTCATGCCAGCCCCATCCTGCCCTAGCGATTCTTTCCTTTTGCCCCTCTCTGTCCCAGCAGACCCGCCTTCCTAGGCCAGGACGTCAGAGGCTCCCCCCCCACCCCGGGAAAAGGGTGAATGTCACCTGTCCTGGGCTTTTTCAGAACCGCCTGTGGCGGAAAAACAAATCCAGCAGACCTGGAATCTTCTGCATTGGTGTGGATCTGAACAGGAACTGGAAGTCAGGCTTTGGAGGTATGGCAGTCTGCTGGACCTGGGGGCGGGGCTGGAGGAGGACTTGGTCCTCAGCACGTCTCCCACGCAGGGTGGTTATGTGGACGCATACCTTGGGAGGCAGTGGAGTTAGCTAATGCAAGTGAGTCATGGCCGGGGACAGGGAAGCACCTGCCTAGGATTGGCCGCGCGAGATGAGAGGTTGCACGTGCGTGGTAAACGTGTGGCTATGCGCAGGCTCCATGGGCAGCACGGGAAACAGCTCCTTGCATGGGGAACTAACTGCAAGGGTCAAATCCTAAATACGGTAGGGGAAGGTACAAGACAGTCTTCAGGCTGTACCTGCAAGAGGTACAAGATGGTCTTGCTGGTAGCTCAAAACTCGGCTTCTGTGCCTCCCAAAATCTTTAGCCCGTCCTTGCAGGGAGTCCACCCAAAGAAAATTCCTCCAAACTTATTTCCTGAGAGCCATGACCTGGAATTTTCCCTTTAGGGTGGCCAGAACAATAGTTTTAGTATAGAATAAGCTGACTTCTTATCATCAACTCTGACTTGAGCCTAGTTTTTATTTTTGACTCTGTTGCTTTGTAATCCTGGGCTGACGGGCTGGTGCATGTCTGCAGGGTCATATTGTTCTAGGCAGAGGTGGGCAGCTTCTTCCCAGGTTCCTTGGTGTTCTTCCCCATTATCTCCCTTACCATTCCAGGGGCATAGGGACTAGATGGGGAAACCGAGGCCCCCAGAAAATCTTGAGACCATTATGTGGACCCTGGGAAGGCAGTAATTTGATGGTTGGAGTGTTGGGTCTAGCTGGGACAGGTTGCACAGGCACAGTCTTCAGGCTCCAAATGTGGCACCCACTCCCCTGGGGTGGGGGAGGGGGTTGGAGTTTGGCTCCGCAGGAGACCATGCCATTGCTGTTGAAAAGCAGATCCACAGATGGGTGGCCAAACCAATGAGACGGAACATTCTAGATCTGCCCATCACTGAAAATCTGGCTGCTTTCAGTTTGTTCTCATGGAAAAATCAGCATCTGAAGCATCCAGAGCGAGGCTCTCAGCCCATGGTGTGGGGGTTGTCTGAGAATCTGGCAGTGTGTGTGTAGCTAGTTTGTGTAAGGGAACACAACCGTGTAAAAATGGGTGTTTTCACCTCCAGATCACCAGACACTTGCCCCAAGTGGGCATCCATGTGGGTCCCTCAGAACCGGCTGAAACGAGTGCCCATGGACCCCAAGATAGACTGGCTAGCAGAAAGACAAATTATCTCTTAAAGAAAATACCTTTTATGTTTTTCACCACAGGGGACAGGAGGGGGGGAAATCAGTATATACACAATATTTTTTAAAAAAATATATGG
Organism: Ursus maritimus; assembly: GCF_017311325.1. Classification (NCBI taxonomy): domain Eukaryota; kingdom Metazoa; phylum Chordata; class Mammalia; order Carnivora; family Ursidae; genus Ursus; species Ursus maritimus. The sequence continues at coordinate 21,840,486 of NW_024425563.1, read as the reverse complement.
GAAAATTAAAAAAAAAAAAAAGCCCAGAGGGGATAAAAACCTCCCATAATCCCACTACCCAAAGATTACTGCTTTTAATAATTTACCTTATCCTTCTAGAGATTTCCCCTTGCTACAAATTACATTTTCAGAGAAGGAAAAATAAATAGCTAATGAATCCATTAGCAGGTACTTGTGACACAGGCAGGCTCAGAGGACTTGGACTGTGAGCGTCAGAGAGAGGCAGGCAGCTAATTCCCATTTGGTCCGGGGAAGATTAGTTTATGCTGCTTAGCTCAAACCAGAACTAATGGCCTGAAGTGTTTCTCCATATTTGGGCAAAGCCACCTGGTCGTTGGCAGGGGAACCGCTCTCCATGCGTGGGCTGCAAACGCAGACAAAGCTCTCGGCCTCCCCCGCTCCGCTCATCTGTTGCTGTTTGTCAGTCATCAAGTGGAGCAGGTGCAGAAGCTCCCGGCAGACACAACACACAGGGCCACTGTCCAGCCTGGGGGGCTGCCCCTCACCCTTGCCTCCCGCAGGCACATCCCCAGGCGGGACCCGCAGACTAAGGGGAAATGCGGTCCCCGGTGACAGAGCTGCCTCTGGGCCTGCCTGTGGACAGAAATAGTGTGTGCCTGGGTTGGTGACTCAGGCGGGAAGATTTTGTTTATGGTTTTATCATTGCCTTAATTTAATTGCTGCATAATGAGTCATCTGTAGGCCATCCCTCCCACTCCTGCTGCCCTCACCTGCACTCCCGGGGAGGACTGGTGTGCTGCAAGCCTAGCGCGGCATCTCAACTGCTCCCTGCGCCAGCCCCCCAGCCCTCCAGCTAGCACACTGCCCTTGGGGGTCTAGGGGAGTGCTGTGGCACCCTCAGGAGGCTTCAGAAGTTGGGGTGATCCCTGAACTCGGCCTCAGGCTTGTGTGCAGTCATTTCGGGGAGGAAGAGCGAGAGGAGGGAATTGGGATGGCTCTTTCCAAATGCGTTCCTAACCCCCAAGTCTTGACCAGCCCACAGCCCAGCCCTCCATGACATGGCCCTTGGGGAGGGGAGAAGCCACAAGAAGAGGGTAAGAGGAAGAAAAGAGATGGAGAGCAAAGAATCTGGGAGATGGAAACCAATGAAATTTGTGAAATTTGTGAACGAAATAGAAGCTCAGCTCCTCTCCCCCAACTGAGTCCCCAAGAAGAATTGTCAAAGGCTCATTACATCTGGGCCCCCAGACCAGCCTTGGGCAGCTGTGGGGATCTATTCTCTCTTTTTCTGGCCCCAAGTCCATGTTGCCCCCAGGGCCATGGTTTTGGCGAAGCTTGAGCAGATACGAAGTCTGAGCATTCAGCTGACCCAAGCCTTTGGCGTGGCAGTGGACAGTCGGAGAGAAGGGTCAGCTTCCACTCCTCGGGGAAGCCAGGGTTGGAGACCTAGAGTTTCCTCTGAAGGGAGCCCGCTTTTCTAATGGAACAGGTCAGGACTTAAGTAAAGAACAAGCTGAGGGAGTTCGCTACAAGACCCACAGAGCTGCTGAGTCACGGTGGGAATGCACTCCTCTGATGTAGTGGACTAGGGTGCGCCGCAGTGATAAATACCTACCCAAATCTCAGTGGCTCAACACAGGAGAAGTTTATTTTTCAGGCACACCAAGTCCGAGGTGGGTAGGTGACTCTCCTTGGCAGCTTTCTTCCGACTGACAGAGGGCTCCAGGACGCTTCCTCCACCTAGAGTTTCTTGCTTCCAACCACATAGAAGAGACTGTGGAGAAGTCATGCATGCTCTTAACAGCCTCAAACTGGAAGTGACCCATCATTACTGCTCCCATTCTCATTGGTCAGAAGTTGTCACGTGGCCTCAACCAAACTGCAAAGGAGGCTGGGAGATGTAGAGGAATACCTAGATTTTGTGAGCATTAAGTATCTGCCCCAAACCTGGGAATTCGAATCCTCCAGCTGGTTTTATTTTTCTTCCAGGAAATGGTTCTAATAATAACCCCTGCTCAGAGACTTACCGCGGGCCCTCCCCTCAGTCGGAGCCAGAGGTGGCTGCCATCGTGGACTTCATCACCACCCATGGGAACATCAAGGCTCTGATCTCCATTCACAGTTACTCTCAGATGCTCATGTACCCTTACGGCCACTCACTGGAGCCGGTTCCAAACCAGAAGGAGTTGGTGAGATTGGCGGCTTGGGGCTTCGGGAAGGCATCGGGCAGACCCCTGAGGTTCAGGCCCTCACTCTGAAACAAGGGTCTGGACCAGCTGACCCCATGGTAGGGAGGAGGGGGAGAGCTTGTTGTTCTCACATGGAGTCAAGTTCAAAGCCAGAGGGGCTGTGCTCCCTTCCCACGAGAGCCATCTGCACATTCAGCTTCCGGGGCTCCTCAATTCTTGCTTCTCAGCGGCTGGTGAGGGTATGGGAGCGTGGGGAGCCCCAGCCTCTCACCTCGGATGCCGTCTCGCAGTACCGTCTTGCCAAGGACGCGGTGCAGGCCTTGTCTGAGGCCCACGGGATCGAGTACATTTATGGCAGCATCAGCAGCACCCTCTGTGAGTGAGCCTTCCCCTGGCTGCTGCTGTGGGTACCACATCCCCCCGGGGCTGGGCAGGCGCACGCTGTTCGCTGACTGGCACAGCAGCTTGGCCACAGGGCAGCGCGTAGATCTAACTGGGCTGGGTCAGAGCTGATGTCCACATCAGAATAGAGGGCTGAGTGACAGTCCTCAGAAACGGGGAGCTCTTTCTCTGCAGCATGAACTAATGCCCGGCTCCCAGTGTCTGGCTTACTGTGATGTTTCTTGAAGGAGAAGATCTTAAGTGTGGGGGCCTCAAGAATCTCTCTTTTTGCTGGGGCAGAGAATGGGGAGGGCGGGCAGGGTGTGGCCCAGGTTGAGGCTGAGGTCAGGAGGCGTGGTGTTGTGTGGGGTGAGTTGGGGTTTGGACCCCCAGGGCCCACTTTCCACTCAGGATACCTCTGCACCTTAGGACCACACCCTGTTCTTCCTTCTGGGGGCATTTCTTTGCCCGTTTCTATCCAGATGTGGCCAGTGGGATCACTGTGGACTGGGCCTATGACAGTGGCATCAAATACTCGTTCACCTTCGAGCTCCGGGACACAGGGCGCTACGGCTTCCTGCTGCCGGCCTCCCAGATCGTCCCCACGGCCCAGGAGACGTGGCTGGCGCTTCGGACCATCATGGAGCACACCCTGAATCACCCCTACTAGCGACACCACTGAGGGCAGAGCAGGAGCATTCATTCCCTTCCGCGAGGCCTGGGGCTCCTCCTGAAACCCAAGTGATACATCGTCCTCCCCACACCCTTACCCTGACCCCTTAGGAAATAAATAACAAGTTTGAACAGGCTTGGTGGGCTCTGGTGCTATCCACCAGCCCCTTCGGGCTCAGCACTGAGGAGGGGGCAGGGGCAGCTTGAAATGCCTCTTCACTCCTCAGGGATTCAGGAGGGTCAGGGGGCCAGCAGCCCTTATATTTCTTCCTCTTGCAGCGTTCTCCAGGCCCAGGACAGAGAACTCACTCTCTGGAAGCTGCTGACAGACACATTGTCCCCTTGGTGTTTACATTCTGAGATGATCCTGGATGGGACAATGTTTGATCAGAAGGAGTGGGTCTCCAGTGGTGGTAGCTCTGGCACCCCGAGGGAGAGGGGGGTACAAACAGGCAGCTTCCTCCTCTTCCTGCTTTATTTCCCCTGCTGGGGGGAGGGGCACATTTCAGAGGCCACTGCTTAGAAGATCCCATTCACCCTCTAAAGGAAAGTGAACACCCTCACAGTCTCCCCCGGCCTGGGGAGCAGAGTCACAGCCAGTGAGAGCCAGCACAGCAGAGCACCGCACATCCAGGGAGAGGACATCCTCTTTCTCCTCCTCTTCACCCAGGGTCACCATGCTTGTCCGGCACGGAGCAGTGAGTCCAGGCCAGGCATTTACTAAGCAAGCACTTTATTTAAGGGAGAGAAAGGGGCGGTATTTTGAGATACAAATGAGGGGCTCCCCACCCCATCCTGAGGCTTCCTTATAGGTTTTCGTTCCTCCGCCTTTGGGGAGCGGGGACAGTGGGTCTCTTTGTCCTACCCTCAGGGGAAGGCAGGTCCTCTGCAGAAGCGAGAGGTCCACTGAAGAGCTGAGAGGGTCTGTGTAAGTCTGAGGCAGAAAACAAGACTTTTGTTTGCAAGGGCCAGACTTTTGTTGTTTTTGTTGCTAAAGAAAAGGATCCTGAGACCTGTGATTTGGCCCCTGCAGGACACAGAGCACGGGGTTTTACTATCAATCACAGATATGGAAGAAAGCAGGGGGAAATGAGAACAAGTCCCCTTTTCTACCGAAGCTGTGAAAGAAGACAGTGGTTGAATCAGTGGGAGGCGGGGATCAGCGGTGATCAAAACTCTAGGTAAGGCCCATGTCCAGCGTGGCAACCGAGCAGCAGACGAACAATGGCTGAGCAAGGGGTCTAGACAGGTGATTAAAGTGTACCCAGAGGTGTACCCATATGGCGGGGTACACCTGAGCAGTGCGGCTGTTGGAGCTCTGAGCAAAGAAATGGTGAGGAGGCCTGGGGTAGAGGCAAGAAGCCTGAGCCCAGGGGCCATGCAGCCAGTGGCCACGGAGGCACAGTGGCCAGGGACGCCTGTGCCCAGGAGCAGCTGTGCCATGAGGTGGCCTGAGGAAGTCAGGGTAAAGGACACCTTAAGAACCAGATCATCTCTAGGGGAAGAGCCAACAATGGAGGTGGAGGGCATTCCGATTCGGGCCACAGTTCCTGAAGAGAGGAATTTTTTTAAATTTGGAAGTGATTTGAGTGAGCTAGAGTTTCCAAGCTAAAGTTTTCTGCTATTAGTGGAAATACGAGGCCACGGGCTGTATTAGTATGAGCTATAGACAAATAAAGCAAGTTACACCTTTGCACACTGGAGTCTGTGATGATAACTTTTGTACCCTCGGTGCAAATATTTTCATTTCATCCTCTTGGGGAGAATATTACCAGTATTAATAAGCTTGTATTTCAGATGAGGAAAGCATGATCATGATTTGGAGAGTTTTTTTTTTTTTTTAAGATTTTATTTATTTATTCGACAGAGATAGAGACAGCCAGCGAGAGAGGGAACACAGGCAGGGGGAGTGGGAGAGGAAGAAGCAGGCTCATAGCGGAGGAGCCTGATGTGGGGCTCGATCCCAGAACGCCGGGATCACGCCTTGAGCCGAAGGCAGACGCTTAACCGCTGTGCCACCCAGGCGCCCCTGGAGAGGTTTTAAAGGCCACGAGGGGCCACATGGATGGAAAGTGGTTGAGGGAGATTTGAACTTGGGTGTGTCTAACTCTAAAACCATTATGTCGCCATTTGTCCAAGTGTGACTCGTGGCCACACCCGCAGCAGAGTCCATGGGGAGTCATTTAATGTGAAGGTAGCTGGGTTCCATTCCCAGACTGAAACAGAATCTCTGGGGTGTACCCCCGAATCTGTATTTTTACCATCTGCCCCAGGAGTTCTGAGGTCCCTTAAAGGCTGAGAACCACCTGCTCTCCTGCCTCCCAGAAGAACACATTTGAGTCTTCCTGGGGAAGCTGGGGCTCAGCGTCTCCACCCTCTGCCATGATCTGTTAGGGCTGAAGGTGGTTACAACAGTGGGAGGCCGGTCATTCTTCTCCAAGATGTTCCCAAGGGACTGCCTTGGCCCTCACCTAAAACAGTGTGGTCTGGAGACCACAGGAATCAATACAAATTCTGGAAATAAAGATTCTCAGGCCACCCCAGACTTACTGACCCCAAATCTCTGGGGATGGGACCCAGGGAACGCTAACGCCACGCTGGAGAGGAGCTGCCCTGGAGGCAGGAGTATCGGGACCCTGATGGGTTTCTCAGTAACAACAGTGAAAATAATAAGCTTTTCTAGCACTTACTGTGTGCCAGGCATAGTTCCAAGTGCATTACAGGATTCAACACATTGCCTCCTCAAAGCTCTAAGAAGTAGGACTCTTACTGTCTTGGTTTTCAGATGAAGCAGCTCAGGCTCAGGATAGCAGCTAAGGGGCCCCTGGCTGGGACCTGAGTCATGCCCAGAGCCCCTTAGGACCAAGGGCCTGGAGTTTGTTCTCATAGCCATGTTGGCAAGACCTGTGTACAGCCAACAGACTCACGAAAGTTGGAGCTGAAACTGCTTTGCAGATGAGGGTCTTCTTGAAAAGCAACTTTCTTTTTAAAATCCTTCAATGACTTAGCCCCCCCCCCCCCCCCCCCCCTGCCCAAGATGTACATGGCTGGCCCTGGGGACCTCTCCCGCTTTGCCTGAACACCTTGCTCATCGGCCCCAACCTCACAAGCCTCCTCTCAGCTTCTTCCCAACTGGAAGCATTTGCACGTGATGCTCCTTCTTTCTGGAACATTCTCTCCTCTCACTCTTCCTCCAAACGGCCTACTCCTTAAAATTTTCCCTTCCATATAAGTTCCTCACCAGTCCTTCTAGACCCATCCATTAGAAGTGGATCTAGTACCCTCTTTTCCAAGGTCTTATGTATTTCCATGATTACAATGATAATTAGTTGACTTCTTTGTTATTTTGTCTCTGCCACTAGTTTGGCTGCTCAAGGAGGGCAGGGACCATGTTTGGGTTTCAGCCTCACTCAGGTCCTGTCAGGTGCACAGCAGGCACTCAGTATTTGTGGAAA
>NW_024425563.1:21827952-21833823 GCF_017311325.1 Ursus maritimus | reverse complement strand
AGTGTTTCTCCTCCTGGGCCTGGTACAGATTAGTACTTAGGTTTAGCATCCGGTGAAGGAAACCTACCTTACTGTGGCTTAATCAGATTGGGATTTAATTTTTTTCATGTACTAAGTCACCTGAGGCGCGCAGATCAGCCCACCTGACTGAACGTGACTCCTTGATGCACTGGGGACCCAGGCCCCTCTGGCCTGTTGTTTTGCTACTCTGCCATCATTTCAACCCCACCATGTGACTGAATTCCAGGCAGGAAGGGTAGAGGCCATAGCTGAGCTGGTCCATCCACGGGCTTCAACTTACAGTCTATTGGCTGGAACTGTGTCAGGTGGTCATGCTTGGCTGCAAGGGAAGCTGGCAAATCGCCTTATAGGGGAGAACGGGTATTGGAAAGACAGCCAGCAGTCTCCTGCAGCTTCTCTGAAGGGAGAGAAGATCTGAAGGGGTCTCTGACTCAGTTTCTTTGCTCTAGTTAATCAAGCAACTGACTTAACCATCAAGCCAGAGAACTTTCCAGGGTCTTTTAAAAGCTTCTGGTCCAACCCCCTCATCTTACAGTTATAAAGACTGGGGGTCTCTGGATCATTGAACTTCTGTGAGGCCGTGCATGAACTGAATGGCTGAGAGAAGACTACAGCCAGGGTCTTCCTCCTATGACTGAGGGGTCTCCTCAGCAAGCCCAGGAAGGTGATGGCTGGAGGGCTTCAAGTGTGTCAGATAAAAGCTCAAGACTTAAACGTGCAAGTTTTAGAGAGACTACAGAATAATCTCTTTTTCGTAAAATCTGAACTTTTTTTGTTTCTCATTTCTTAGGTATATAATGCTAAACAGGGGTTCAGTTTTTCTACATTCTGCTTGGTTTGGTTTTTTTTTTTCTTTCCAACACACTGCTCTTTTTAGGTATGTTTTTTCATCCTTTTCACCAGTAAAATTTATGAGCATTTATTTAAAAGAAAAAAACATTGGAAAAACTGAAGAGAGAAAGAGTGATTATACATATGGAAAGCTATAAAGAGCCCCAGTGAATGTGTTGCGGTTATTGCTTTCTTAAAAAAACAAACCAGGCAGGCAGTTTGGAACCTGAAAGAGTCCTGTGTGAGGGCAGGCGGGCGGCAGAGGCTGAGAGTGATGGGCGAGTGGCGGGAGGCCAGGGAGTCCAGTGAGGAGCCGTTAGCTGCCTCCACCCCCACTCCCTGCCCTCCTCCAGCTCCCCTCTGACCGCCCCAGACAGGCCCAGAGAGAAAATGACTTTACCGAAAACATAAAATTAAATTTAAAAAAGCTTCTTCAGAAAAATAAGATGGCCCAGACAGCCGCTTACTACAGGCTGAGGGAATCCAGTGACTGTCGGCCTGTCAGGGCCTCACACACTGGTGAAGTCACACCACATCTCGAGTTTGGGGGTGGGGTGGGTTGTAAGTCATGTTCTTCTGGGGATGGGGGTGTCCTGAAGGACAACTTTAACCTGTTCGACCTTTGAATGTTCTCCTTCCCCAAGTATTTGGGACCATCCTTGGGAATGATAACATGTCCGCAAATCTTGGCCTCTTGCTGTCTCCTCACCAGCTTCGCCAAGCTCTCTGGCTCTCCATCCCTCCTGCCCCTCCATCCACCGCTCTCAATTCCCCCAAAGCCTAGCTAAGACCGCACAGTAACATTTCACAAAATTTTACTTGGGAATACAGGAGGGAAATACAATGTAGAAAGTAAAACACTTCAACCGGATGCTGGCTTTGGAGTCAATTCGTGTCCCCTTGTGAGACAACCACTCCCTACAGCCTTCACTCTCCTTGGCCCTCTGCCTGTTCCCATGTTGCTTCTCCCCTCCCCCATTTCCTCTTTTCCATTATGGGACATTCCTGCTTAGATCTTCTCTCTTCCGTCTCTGTTCTGAGACTTGGGCTCTGACTTGACATTTCCTAAAGACCCACTGGAGTGTTTCTCTCTTCAGGTTACAAATTCTGTCTCCTTTCCAGACACAAGCACCACCAGCCACTTTAAAGTGGTAATTCTGCAGCTTCAAAGCAAAGAAATAGTTTCTACTGGGCACTCAGTTATGAAAGCAAACCTCAAGGAGGCTGCTGTCTGAGCCTCCTCTTCCCAGCCTTCCCCGAAGCCAAGGCCTGCAGCCTCCCACCGCAGCCTCAGCAGGCCCTGGCCCCTCTCGACCCGCACTGTCCTGGGAACACTGACCCATCGCAAGTCCCAGGGCTCCTGTGGCTCTACTCTGATCTGCCCACAAACCTGGAAAGCCTCTCTGTACGCGGCCCAGACCTGTGACAAATCACCAGGCTGTAATTTTTTGGGGGTAAAAAATACAAATGTCCTAGAATCATGGAGTGTCACAGCTAGAAGGGGCCACAGAGATCATTCTGTCCACAGAGATCATTCGGACCACGTTCTGTAGGACACAATTGTGAAGGAAACTGAGGCTCAGGGATGGGCGGTGACCTCCCTGAATTATATAATGGGTTTGTGGCAATCCACTTCTGGAAGGCATTCCCTCTCCCGTTTTGCTCTCTTCTGAAGTTAGAGAATGTCTTTGCGTTAGCTGTGCGCTTTCTTCAGGCACATGTGGCAGAAAGCCAACTTGATAAAGCTGGGGGGGGGGAATGGAGTTAGTTGGCTCATCTCTAGAGCTACCATGGGGGTGGGTGGCTAGACCCACCTGAATCACCTGGCCTCAGACTTGAGAAGGGTGGTCCCTAGGGGACGACAGAGGTGCTGTTATCAGAAAGAGGAGGGTGCTGGGCAGAGGAAATGAGAGATGAACCATTACAGTCCACCACTTAGTTGCCTCAGGTTCTCAGAGACTTCTCTTGTCATACACACAGCTGTACCCCATACAGCCTTAAACACACTGGCCAAAGCGAGACAGCCGAAATCTCATCCAGCTCCTGCATTCTGCCATTTTGACTGGGCCCGTTTGTGCTATCTGCCAGGATATGCCTTGTCCACTGTCCTCCTTTGATCCCTAATATGGACATGGACTGATTCTCCTGCCTTTTTAACAAACCATTTTCTAGGTTTTAGTTTGGGGATCTTTAAGCATTGTGTTAGAGCTCCTGTTTACCATGCTTGGGCGCTCTCTGGCAACAGGGTTGCCACGAATAGTTGTCCAGTGTGTGCACTGCACAAAAGCATTCTGCTGAGAGGATGAGGGACTATGTCTGTCCAGAGGGAGAAGGATGCCCTTTTCCATTTCACATAAAGTCTCCCCTAGGCTAAAACTCTATTGTCCTCCGACAACATGAGCACTTTAAAAGCTTAGTAACAAGGGAAGCTGGGTGGCTCAGTCGTTTGGGCATCTGACTCTAGATTCGGCTCAGGTCACGATCTCAGGGTTGTGGGATGGAGCCTCACATTGGGCTCCACTCTCCGTGCAGAGTCTGCTTGTCCCTCTCCCTTTGCTCTTCCCCTGGTGCTTGCACACAAGCTTTCTCTCTTTCTCTCACTCTCAAATAAATAAAATCTTAAAAAAAAAAAATCTTAATAGGTGCATTACTTAGAATGCTTTTTACAGCCTCAGTGCTTTTTACAGTTAACAAAAAGGAAATGTATATTCTTTGATAGTCCAAGGGTGGAGCAACAGACTTCATATCCAGGGAAAGGTGTCTATTTCTCAAGAGTGGAGAAACATTTTCTAGAAGCTTCCTTGCTGGCTTCCCTTCACTTCTTATTGGCCAAACTGGGTCAAATGCTTACCCCTAAATCAGTCACTGCAAAAGACAATGGGATTCCTCAATTGTCTTAAGCCAATCTTAGAATTTATCCCTGAACCGGGAATGGGGTGTCTTTCCTGAGGGGTGATACCTGCACCAAATCTAGGTTTGTTCAGCGAGGAGGAAGGGAAGGACACTGGACTCTCCTCCACGTAACTACAACAGGCCTTTCTCTGTTTGCATTCAGGCCTCTGGCCTGTGCCCTTTCCTTGAATCTGGATGCCAGGCTGGTGGCTTCTTTCTCATGCTAACAGGTCTTGATGCTCTGCATGCACCCCCACTTTTCTGCTTAATGGCCTTCATCTTTGCCCTGGCTTTGGACCAGTGTGAAAGAAGCCCCTGTGGAAAGGTAACGCTGTGGCCTTCTGCTCCAGGTTCCATTCTAGCAAATTGGTCTTTACCAAGAGACAATTTTCAGCTTCCTGAGGTCCTTTGGAGAGACCCAGGGAATTAGGCCTAGCCTCCACCTGAGACCCAAAGTCCTCTCCCATTGTGTTTTCAGCTTCCTGCCAGTGCTGGCCCTAATTTCAGCTTGCAGCATTGAATTAATCTTTTCCAACCTTGCAAGAAAATAGATTACATGGCTGGCCACCTTAGGTTGCTGGCTGGAGGCTTCAAGAGGCCCACTTGGTGGGGCTGTCCCTGCCCCCCTCATCCCGCTTCCTCCAGTGGGCCTGTCTTTTCTGGAAGGAATTCACAGAAGGCCCAAGAATTAGCCAACACTCCCCAACATGTGTAGTGTGCGTGAAACAGAGTCAAACTTATAGGACAGCTTTAGATTTAGAAATACAAAAAGAAATACTGTTTTCATAACGCAAACTGAAGAAAGGCTCCACAAAACCTTTTTTCTTGCTGGGGGACGGATTTGAAAGCTCGGGAACACTGTAGGGCAGTGTTGTAGGGAGTTGAGGGAGAGTATGAGGGATGGCTATGAAAGAGTTCCTGGTCTGAGGAAGCTTACAGTCTCAGTGGGGAGACACACATTAAGGGAGAGTAAATGAGTTTGTGTCCAAGCACTGCCTTGTGTAATGAACACCCATTCCTTTCTGTGCCTGGTAAAATCCTGTCATTAAGACCCAGGTCAAATGTCACCTTCTTGGTAAGTGTTCCCTGGACCCTCCAGTATGGGCTGATAGTGTGGAGTCCGCAGCCCTCCTGGTCCTTCTCATGCTCAGCAGAGAAAACTCCCCACTCAGGTCTCCTGCAGTAAGTTTTGCTCAGGTCACCCCCAGTAAGTTTTGCTCAGCTAGTCCTGTCCTGGTGACAGCTTCTTGTAAGACCTATTGGAGAACCGACATGTTGGTTGGTTACTTCTGTCTTCCGCACAAGACCCCGGGCTGTCTGAGATCAGGGACAAGTCAGTGGGGGGCTGAATTGACGGATGGCCCCACCACCGTGTTGTGATGAGGCCACACTTCCCACAGGTTGTCCCTGGCCAGTGACTGGTATTCCGGTGGGATACAGGACTCCCCTGACTTGCAACACTGGCTCAAAGATTTTGTGTCAGCCTGGCTGGAATGTTCTCAGAACGGCTCCTGTCCAATTTCCTCTCCTCCCTGCTCCCTCCCCCCTCTTCCTCCCTCCTTCCCCCCTTCTCTCCTTCTCCTTCCCTGTCTCTTTCTTCTTCTCCTCCCCTCCTCCTCTCCTCTTCCTTCCCCCTCTCTTTTCTCAGGGGTCAGCCCTGCGGCTTGGTGTGAAGGCTCTCCTGCCTTCTCCCGTTCTCGCTCCCACAGCCTTCACGGGCCGTTCTCCCCAGGAGTCTCCTGCATGTCTAATCCTGTCTTGGAGACAGCTTCTTGGAGGCCCCGACTGAACACGAGGTAGTTGGGTACTTCTGCTGCCCCCGCTAGACGGTGAGCTCGCTGAGAGCAGGGACCAGTGCGTCTTGGGCATCATCCCAGGGTGGCGCCCAGTACTTGGCCCAGAAGAATGAGCAAGAAAAGGGGTGAGCATTCAGAGGAGGGGCAGGTACTCGAGAAAGAAGCCAGAGGAAGCTTCAGGGAGATCGTGGGTCTTCTCTGGGGCCTGGAGGTCGGGCAAGCCTGATGGAGAGGAAAGAAACAGTCTTCAGGGAGGCTCAGCATCTGCTGAGGATGGGGTCAGCATTCTAGTGTCTTCTCAGAGCGTTCTAGTGTCTTCTCAGAGCTAGGC
>NW_024425563.1:21825751-21827937 GCF_017311325.1 Ursus maritimus | reverse complement strand
ATAGAATGGGAGCCCTCTGTTCTGGCAGAGGAGGCTCGGCCAGGTAGGGGGCGCAATAGGGAGGCAGAGGGAACAGATGGAACCCAGAAATGGCCACCTTGGCTGTTGTCAGTGTCCAAGCCCGAGGCCCTGACAGAGAGCAGGGCCCCCAGATGGTGCTGGGTAGCCCCTGGGGGCCCCTGCGGATTAGGGTGGATTTGTGTGAGATGTTTCTGCAGTGAGATCAGCATCCAGAGCCAGAGTGAATTCCCCGTTGTGAGTTCCACTTTCTCCTGGACACTGTTCACTCCCAACAGGGGTCTGGCCCCGGTTCCCACCACCACGCTTTCTACTCAGATGACATCTGGTTATAGTTCCCATCAAGGGCAGCCCTGATCCTGAGCCCTAGAGCGGTGGGGGTGGGGGGAAACACTGGTGAGAGTCGGGGTCCCTCCCCAGCGGCCACTGCTGTGGCCTGACTCCTGCAAGGCCACCAAGGCCGGGAGGAGTGGGGTTGGGAAGTGCCCTTCAGGGGGCTGTACCCCAGAGCGGGATGTGCCTGGCACTGGGGAGGGCAGCCCCGGACCAAGCCAGTGTAGTGAGGAGCCAGCAGGGACAGGAGCGGGATGAGGGCAGAGTCCCAGCTTACTCTGCCACAGGAACAGAAGAGTTGGCACTTAGAGACGTGGGGGAAGGGGACGCATCACATAAGGCTCCAGCTGGTGTGGCTGCTCTGGAGTCCTGGCTCCTCTCCACTGCCCGGTCAGCAAACAGGCCGGAAGCCCAGGGGCAGGTACCCGGGGCTGTGGGTGAGCGGACGCCCAGCTGGGAGGCCTCAGGCCCCAGCTGACCCTCAGGCTCAGGCGGGCACCTCATGGCCAAGGGCTTGAGGCCTGGCTTATCTCCCCAGCTGCCGGGTTCCCTGCCACTTTATCAGGGAGGGTGAGAAGGTGCCAGAGCTCAGGACTCTCATCCTCCCTCCCCGTGGGACAGGGCCCAGGTGCAGGGGGAGGACAACCCTCGGGCACAGCCAGGAGACCTCTGACCTGGGAGAGTTTAAAAGGCCCCAGGACCTCCTCTCAGCCTCAGTTGATGTTCCCGATTGGCTGCAGCATGAGGGGGCTGCTGATTTTGAGTGTGTTGCTAGCGGCTGTGTTTGGTAAAGAGAACTTTGCCGGGTAAGAGTATGGAGAGAAGGGGGTGCTCACGTGGCGGGGGGACTCGGCCCCCAGCCAGCATCTGGAGGCGACAGACAGGCTGACTTGTGGGAAGACCCCAGAGAGGCGAGAGTAGTACACACTGGGAGGCAGGCTGACCAGGGGCCAGAGCTGAGAAGGGGTCCGGTCCCTCAGGACAGCTTCCTGAGCCCCGGAGAAATCCAAGCTTGCAGGAGTTTTTAGGAGAGGAGGTGGGAGGAAGCCTGGCTGGCTTTGGAGAGAGAAATAGAGTCTGAACTGGAATGGGGATAGCAGCTGGGCCCAGAAGGTTCCAAGAAGCCTACGCCTCCCATTGCTAAGACCCCTCATGCTTCCTCCTGCTCTGCCAGAGGATCGAGGCCCAGCCTGGGGATTCCAGGCTGCTCCATGCCACCCTTCCCCCACCTGGGTGGGTGAACGGCCAATCAGAGCCGCTTAAGCCCTTCATCTCCCCTCCCTCTCCTCCCAGGCACCAGGTGCTCCGGATCTCTGCTGCTGATGAAGCCCAGGTACAGAAGGTGAAGGAGCTGGAGGACCTGGAGCACCTGCAGGTCAGAAGAAGTGCGGAGTCCTCCCTGAGGCCCCAGGGTTCCTCTCATGCCAGCTGGACCCACCCCAGGATGCCACCATCCCCTGGGGCCACCTGGGGCCTGGGCCCTCTCTCAGCCACTCAGAAAGGATCCATGGGACTGATACTGATCCCTGTTAGGAAATGATTGACCCCACCTCCCCCAGTTCCAGAATCTTGCTGCCCCCGAGCATCTGAGCAAAAGGTGGGGGGCTCCTTTCCAGCACTTCCCTCTGCCTTGTTGTCTTGAAGCTCCTTCACAAGCCTTCCTGGGCCATTTCCCTGAACAGTGGACTCTGTCCAATGTCCACGGTTTGCCCTTCGTCCCCTGCCCCTAACAGCCATGCCGTAGCCACGGTTGTAGGGGACATTCTGGCGCCGACACCCCCTCCCGGGCTGGCCCCTCCCCAGCTCGCTGTGACAGTGTCTGCTCTCGTCCCCCC
>NW_024425563.1:21821187-21825741 GCF_017311325.1 Ursus maritimus | reverse complement strand
GGGGGGACTCGGCCCCCAGCCAGCATCTGGAGGCGACAGACAGGCTGACTTGTGGGAAGACCCCAGAGAGGCGAGAGTAGTACACACTGGGAGGCAGGCTGACCAGGGGCCAGAGCTGAGAAGGGGTCCGGTCCCTCAGGACAGCTTCCTGAGCCCCGGAGAAATCCAAGCTTGCAGGAGTTTTTAGGAGAGGAGGTGGGAGGAAGCCTGGCTGGCTTTGGAGAGAGAAATAGAGTCTGAACTGGAATGGGGATAGCAGCTGGGCCCAGAAGGTTCCAAGAAGCCTACGCCTCCCATTGCTAAGACCCCTCATGCTTCCTCCTGCTCTGCCAGAGGATCGAGGCCCAGCCTGGGGATTCCAGGCTGCTCCATGCCACCCTTCCCCCACCTGGGTGGGTGAACGGCCAATCAGAGCCGCTTAAGCCCTTCATCTCCCCTCCCTCTCCTCCCAGGCACCAGGTGCTCCGGATCTCTGCTGCTGATGAAGCCCAGGTACAGAAGGTGAAGGAGCTGGAGGACCTGGAGCACCTGCAGGTCAGAAGAAGTGCGGAGTCCTCCCTGAGGCCCCAGGGTTCCTCTCATGCCAGCTGGACCCACCCCAGGATGCCACCATCCCCTGGGGCCACCTGGGGCCTGGGCCCTCTCTCAGCCACTCAGAAAGGATCCATGGGACTGATACTGATCCCTGTTAGGAAATGATTGACCCCACCTCCCCCAGTTCCAGAATCTTGCTGCCCCCGAGCATCTGAGCAAAAGGTGGGGGGCTCCTTTCCAGCACTTCCCTCTGCCTTGTTGTCTTGAAGCTCCTTCACAAGCCTTCCTGGGCCATTTCCCTGAACAGTGGACTCTGTCCAATGTCCACGGTTTGCCCTTCGTCCCCTGCCCCTAACAGCCATGCCGTAGCCACGGTTGTAGGGGACATTCTGGCGCCGACACCCCCTCCCGGGCTGGCCCCTCCCCAGCTCGCTGTGACAGTGTCTGCTCTCGTCCCCCCTCCCCCCAGCTCGACTTCTGGCGGGGCCCTGCCCATCCTGGCGCCCCCATCCACCAGATCTCTGAGAAGGGAGAGGAGGCGAGGCCGGCTGCAGCGGCGGCCCGGCGCCCGGGGCCTCCCGTAGCAGCTCCGGTAGCCCGCTGGCTGCAGCCGTTCAGGGGA
Source organism: Ursus maritimus (assembly GCF_017311325.1). Lineage (NCBI taxonomy): Eukaryota > Metazoa > Chordata > Mammalia > Carnivora > Ursidae > Ursus > Ursus maritimus. Next base: position 21,824,585 of record NW_024425563.1, on the reverse strand, counting down.
GCCACCTCCCTGCCCCCGCCCCGGGCCGCCTGGGGACACGGCGGGTGCCACGCACACCCGGGTCGGCAGCATTGTGCCAGCCGGAGGCAGAGCTCGGTGCTTGCGCGGGCGTGATCCAAGGGGGTCCCTCACCTCCTCCAGGGTGTGGTAGGTGGCGTAGTTGAAGGTGTCCGAGGAGCGGGCCCAGGCCCGGAGGGCGAACATCTGCTCCTGCTCTTCGTCCAGCAGGGCCTGCACGTCCTCGATCATGGTCGTGTACCCGATGCCATGCGCCTCCAGGAAGATTTTGACAGCCTGGAGGCTGGGGAAGGCACTCGCACGCCGATGGGGGCGCCAGGATGGGCAGGGCCCCGCCAGAAGTCGAGGCTGGGGGAGGGGGGGACGAGCAGACACTGCCACAGTAGGGGGGAGGGGCCAGCCCGGAGGGGGTGTCGGGCGCAGAATGTCCCCTAAACCTGGCTACGGCATGGTGTTAGGGGCAGGGGACGAAGGGCAAAACCGTGGACATTGGACAGAGTCCACTGTTCAGGGAAATGGCCCAGGAAGGCTTGTGAAGGAGCTTCAAGACAACAAGGCAGAGGGAAGTGGAAAGGAGCCCCCACCTTTGCTCAGATGCTCGGGGCAGCAAGATTCTGGAACCGGGGGAGGTGGGGTCAATCATTTCCTAACAGGGATCAGTATCAGTCCCATGGATCCTCTGAGTGGCTGAGAGAGGGCCCAGGCCCCAGGTGGCCCCAGGATGGTGGCATCCTGGGTGGGTCCAGCTGGCATGAGAGGGAACCCTGGGGCCTCAGGGAGGACCGCACTCTTCTGACCTGCAGGTGCTCCAGGTCCTCCAGCTCCTTCACCTTCTGTACCTGGGCTTCATCAGCAGCAGAGATCCGAGCACCTGGTGCCTGGGAGGAGAGGGAGGGAGATGAGTGGGGCTTAAGCGGCTCCTGAGCGCTCACCACCCAGTGGGGGAAGGGTAGCTGGAGCAGCCGGTCCCCAGGCTTGGCCTCCGATCCTCTGGCAGAGCAGGAGGAAGCATGAGGGTCTTAGCAATGGGAGGCGAGGCTTCTTGGAACCTTCTGGGCCCAGCGCTGCTATCCCTCATTCCAGTTCAGACTCTATTTCTCTCTCCAAAGCCAGCCAGGCTTCCTCCCACCTCCTCTCCTAAAAACTCCTGCAAGCTTGGATTTCTCCGGGCTCAGGAAGCTGTCCTGAGGGACCGGACCCTCTCAGCCTGGCCCCTGGTCAGCCTGCCTCCCAGTGTACTACTCGCCTCTCTGGGGTCTTCTCCCACAAGTCAGCCTGTCTGTCGCCCAGATGCTGGCTGGGGCCAGTCCCCCCCACGTGAGCACCCCTTCTCTCCATACTTTACCCGCAAAGTTCTCTTTACCAAACACAGCCGCTAGCAACACACTCAAATCAGCAGCCCCTCATGCTGCAGCCAATCGGAACATCAACTGAGGCTGAGAGGAGGTCCTGGGGCTCTTTAAACTCTCCGGTCAGAGGTCTCCTGGCTGTGCCCCGAGGGTTGTCCTCCCCTGCACCTGGGCCCTGTCTCACGGGAGGGAGGATGAGAGTCCTGAGCTCTGGCACCTTCTCACCCTCCCTGGATAAAGTGGCAGGGAACCCGGCAGCTGGGGAGATAAGCCAGGCCTCAAGCCCTTGGCCATGAGGTGCCTCGCTTAGCCTGAGGGTCAGCGGGGCCTGAGGCCTCCCAGCTGGGCGCTGCCACCCACAGCCCTCGGGCACTGCCCCTGGGCTTCCGGCCTGCTTGCTGACCGGGCAGTGGAGAGTGAAGCCAGGACAGAGCAGCCACACCAGCTGGAGCCTTATGTGATGCGCCCCCTTCCCCACGCTCTAAGTGCCAACTCTTTCTGTTCCTGTGGCAGAGTAAGCTGGGACTCTGCCCTCATCCCGCCTCCTGTCCCTGCTGGCTCCTCTACCACACTGGCTTGGTCCGGGCTGCCCTCCCCAGTGCCAGGCACATCCGCCTGGGGTACAGCCCCTGAAGGGCACCCTCCCCAACCCCACTCCTCCCGGCCTTGGTGGCCTTGCAGGAGTCAGGCCACACAGCAGTGGCCGCTGGGGAGGGACCCGACCTCACCAGTGTTTCCCACCCCACCGCCTAGGGCTCAGGATCAGGGCTGCCCCTTTGATGGGAACTATAACCAGATGTCATCTGAGTAGGAAAGCGTGGTGGTGGGAACTGGGCCAGACCCCTGTTGGGAGTGAACAGTGTCCAGGAGAAAGTGGAACTCACAACGGGAATTCACTTCGGCCTCCTGGATGCTGATCTCACTGCAGAAACATCTCACACAAATCCACCCTAATCCGCAGGGGCCCCAGGGGCTACCCAGCACCATCTGGGGCCCTTGCTTCTCGTCAGGCCTCGGCTTGACACTGACAACAGCCAAGGTGGCCATTTCTGGGTTCCATCTGTTCTCTCTGCCTCCCTATTGCGCCTCTACCTGGCCGAGCCTCCTCTGCGAACAGAGGGCTCCCATTCTATTGACCCCCCCGAGCCTAGCTCTGAGAAGACACTAGAACGCTCTGAGAAGAACACTAGAATGCGACCCCATCCTCAGCAGATGCTGAGCCTCCCCTGAAGATCAACTAGTTTTCTTCCCTCCTCCATCAGGCTTGCCCTAGACTCCAGGCCCCAAGAGAAGACACCCACGATCTCCCTGAAGCTTCCTCTGGCTCTTTTCAGGAGTACCTGCCCCTCCTCTGAATGCTCATCCCTCTTGCTCATTTTCTGGGCATGCTACTGGGCCGCTCACCCTGGGATGATGCCCGAGACGCACTGGTCCCTGCTCTCAGCGAGCTCACCGCTAGCGCGGCAGCAGAAGTACCCAACTACCTCGTGTTCAGCGGGGCCTCCAAGAACGCTGTCTCCAAGACAGGAGACATGCAGGAGACTGGGGAGAACGCCCGCTGAAGGCTGAGCGAGAACGGGAGAAGGCAGGAGAGCTTCTCCACACCCAAGCCGCAGGGCTGACCCCCGTGAGAAAAGAGAGGGAAGGAAGAGGAGAGGAGGAGGAGGAGGAGAAGAAGAAAGAGACAGGGAAGGAGAAGGAGAGAAGGGGGAAGGAGGGAGGAAGAGAGGGGGAGGGAGCAGGGAGGAGAGAGAAATTGGACAGGAGCCGTTGAGAACATCTCCAGCCAGGCTGGCACAAAATCTTTGAGCCAAGTGTTGCAAGTCAGGAGTCCTGTATCCCACCGGAATAGCCAGTCACTGGCCAGGGACAACCTGTGGAAGTGTGGCCTCATCACAACACGGTGGTGCTGGGGCCAATCCGTCAATCAGCCCCCCACTGACTTGTCCTCTGATCTGACATGCTCTCGGGTCTTGTGCGGAAGACAGAAGGTAAACCAACCAACATGTCGTGCCTCCAATAGGTCTTACA
>NW_024425563.1:21711722-21821162 GCF_017311325.1 Ursus maritimus | reverse complement strand
CTTCCTGGACTTGCTGGTGGCCGAGCACCCGCAGCTGGTCAGCAAGCTCCAGATTGGCAGCAGCTATGAAGGGCGGCCCATCTATGTGCTGAAGGTAACAGGCACCTGCGTGAGAACGGGCAGCCCCCTCCGTGTGTGGGGTCCCGTGCACGAGCCCAAGGTCACAGCACACTGTGACGTGAACTCCCGGTGCTGACTTTGGGGAAGGACGGGGAATTTCTGTGCTGGTCTAGCTGTATGCATACCCGTACACACGCAGTGCTTAAATGTGTAAGTGACCTGAGTATTTTTAATCAAGTGTCACATTGCGGGAAGTGTCCCAGAGTCAAGCGAGTCCAGAGAAAATGTTTGATTTGTGCTACCCCCCAGAGAACTGTGTTTGGGCAGCAGAAGAGGGCAGGGCTCCCGTTCCCGCTGAGGCCAGTATGAGGGCTGCAGGCCACGTTCTGCTGGATTCCCGTCTAGACCCTCTCCCCCCGCCCCACACCTCACCTGAGTGATGGCCCCACAAAGCTGCCATAACTGGGGAGCAGATGGCCTCTGGGCCGGGGTACGTGCCCCTTCAAGGAGCCAAGACAGGACCCTAGCTGGATCTCCCCGTTCTTCTCGTCCAGTTCAGCACCGGGGGAAGCAACCGTCCTGCCATCTGGATCGACACAGGCATCCACTCCCGGGAGTGGGTCACCCAGGCCAGCGGGGTCTGGTTTGCAAAGAAGGTAAGCATGGGGAGGTGAGGAGGGCTCTTGCCTGGTGAGGCTGGTGCTCAAGGCCCACGGGAGGCCTGGCCTCCCCTGCTCGTGCAGAGGCGGTGATGCAGAGGGAGCAGGTGTTCCCTGCGTCAGCATGGCAGACGCCCGGCCTGACGCACTCTGCCTGTCTGGCCCTTAACTCCCCGCCAGATCACACAGGACTATGGCCAGGATCCCACTCTCACCGCCATTCTTGACTCCTTGGACATCTTCCTGGAGATTGTCACTAACCCGGACGGTTTTGCCTTCACCCACAGCAAGGTGCAGGTTTCTCCTATTCTTGGGGGAGAACAGGGTGGGCCTCTGGCCTCTGAGCCCCACGAGCTACTCACCCCTAATCTCAATCCCCAGAAGTCAAGGGAGGGACAAATAGACCTGTCCTCCTAGACCAGGGTTCTCGTCCTTGGCATTCTTGACATTTGGGGCAGAGACTTCTTTGTGCGGGCGGCTGTCCTGTGCATGCAGTGTTCAGCAACACCCTGACCTAATACTCAGGAAATGCCAGGAGCGACTCCTCTGTTGAGAGAGCCAAAAATGTCTTCAGAAATTGCCAAATGTCCGGGTATTGTCCCCACGGGAGACCCGCTGCCCCAGACCTCTTTCCTTGCTTTATGTTACTTTTATGGCAGGTACAGCATGCTACCAGTCTAGCTGGGGGGGGGCACCTGGTGCCTTCATTTCCACCGGTAGAACCTTCTGGCCAAATGCCATCAACTGTTGCCTCTGTTCTTCAACCAAGAGACTCCTTTGCAGACCTTCCTGACAGCCAGTTGAAAGTGGTTTCTGACCCATGCTATGTCCACACCCGTGCTACAGATCGGGCTGCCGTGTGTGGTTCTGGCCGCTCACAGCCCACCCTGCTCTCTGCGGGCTCTGGACCCCAGCCGGGCGGGGTGACAACAGGTGTCTGATTCCTTCCTCAGAACCGCATGTGGCGCAAGACTCGATCCCTCACGGAGGGCTCCTCCTGTGTTGGAGTGGACCCCAACCGGAACTGGGACGCTGGCTTTGGGCGTAAGGCCCCGTGTGATTTGGAAGCGTGGATAGAAACCCAGAGTGGCTTCTTACGCTCCCGTGTCCTGTTTCCCTCACCCCTTTCCTGCCCCAGCAGTGAGGGCGGAGTGGGGGGGATGTCAGCGTCTCCTCTAAGGCTCTCAGTGAGATTTTCTAGTGCCTTGTCTGTAGAAACAAATCTCCCCTCAATGCAATTAAGGTCTGAAACCAATGTAGGGGTTTTCTAGGGTAACTTCGGCTCCTTCCCTTCGTGGTCCCTTCACTACAAGAATGGGTCTTCGGGTGCCTGACTGGCTCAGCAGGTTAAGCAACTGCCTTTGGCTCAGGTCACGATCCCAGGGTCCTGGGATCAAACCCTGCGTCGGTCTCCTTGCTCAGCGGGGAGTCTGCTTCTCCCTCTCCCACTGCTGCTCCCCCTGCTTGTGCTCTCTCTCTGTCAAATAAGATCTTAAAAAAAAAAAAGGGGGTCTTGCTTGAGACCCTCCCGGGGCATGCCCATCAGCGTTGCCTGCGCCTGGCTGGGGAGGGAGGCAGGACGCCCAGGTTGTAAAAGGCATTTGTCCTTTCCTTAATCCCAGGGTGGGGATGAGCCCTCCTGCATTCCACCTCACCTCTACTTCCATGCAAGGAACTTGAGGCTGTGGAAGCCACCCTGCTTGGGCGTAAGGAATGCCAGCTGTCCCCCTTCTCCCGCAGTGCCTGGAGCCAGCAGCAACCCGTGCTCGGAGACATACCACGGCAAGTTTGCCAATTCCGAGGTGGAGGTCAAGTCCATCGTGGACTTCGTGAAGAACCACGGGAACATCAAGGCCTTCATCTCCATCCACAGCTACTCGCAGCTCCTCATGTATCCCTATGGCTACACAGAAGAGGCCGCCCCTGACCGGGATGAGCTGGTATGTGCCCACCCCCTGCTTGCCCTCCTGTGCCTAGCACCCCTTTCTCCTGTGAGCCCCTGATGGCTTAGGAAGACCTGCAAGGCAGACTACCCTCACCTTCGGCCTGGGAAACTGAGGCACGGAGTGGTTGAGTCACTTCTGTCACATGACAGAGCAAGGGGCAGGGCTAGACTTGGAGCTGGGACCACGAGTTCAGTTTGGAGCTGCAGTGTGACCAAAGGGCAGTGACTGAGGTGCCAGCCAGACATCCTGTGGGGTTAGAGGACCACGGGGCCGCAGAACTCCCACTCTCTGCTGGGCTACTTCCCAGCTGGAAGTTGGGCTCCCCTGGCCCTGCTGTTCTGGGGGGCCTGCTGTTGCTGGCCATAACAGGTGGTATCGCTTGGCCTTTTCTCCAGGATCAGGTGGCCAAGTCGGCTGTGACAGCCCTCACCTCTCTGTATGGGACCAAGTTCGAGTACGGCAGCATCATCAAAACGATTTGTAAGTGGGTGCATGGTCTCTGCGGTGGCACCGGGAGGAAGCTTAGCTGGCTATTCCTGCCTAAGGCAGTGTCCCTCCTGGAGGAAGTGCCCGGGGTGCCTAGGTCTGGGAGCATGGGCGAGGAGGACAGTTCTCAGCCGTGCCTCAGTGGGCAGCGGGGCCCTTTTCTGACATGAACTCTGCCTTCTTTGATACCTTCAGACAAGCGTATCAGCTCCTCTGAGAACTTCTGTCCCCTTGTCTTAGGTTAAGTCCAGCTCTATGGAGGGGTGGAGGGTCCTGCTGGTATTTCTGTACTACCAAGAAATTCACCTTAAAAAAATATTCCTCTTCCACTGCCTTTCAGTTAGAGAATATAGCCTATCTATCCCCAGCTTACTTACACACGCAGTGCCGCTGGGAGGAGCACTGCTCCATCCAAATGGAATTAAGCCAGCAAATGTTTATTGAGCACCTACTATGCCTTGTTTTCTGTGCTAGGGAAACAGTTGGGAATAAGCAAAGATCAGGAACCGTACATTCTAGTTGGGAAGGGTGATGATAAACGTGAATAAGTAAACGATACCGTATGTTAGGGGATGAAAGTTAGGAAGAAAAAGAAAAACTAGAACAGGGTAAGGGGAGTCAGGGATACTGGGCATGGAAGCTGGGGAGGTGGGTGGAAGGGTTGGCCTCATCGAGTTGGTAATATTTGGGCAAGTGTTGAAGTAAAATGAGGAAGGGAGCCAAGAGGCTATCTGTCTGGGGGAAGAGCCTTCCGGGCAGAGGAATCTTCTAGAACAAAGGCCCTACCATGTGATCTGGAATGGGGTGTTGGGGGAATAGCAGGAACAACACGGAGCCCCATGTGATGGCAACGAGGTGACAGTGCGCAGGGTCATAGGGGACAGGAGGGGTGGGGGCACACACCATAGGGCCCTGAGGAACGTGACAGGTTTGCCGGCTGACAAGACGCAGGAGACAGGGACCGAGGTGGGAGGGCTGCACACACCCCTCACCTACCTCCTGCCCAGCGGGCCAGGTTTTTAGTAGGTGAGTGGGCCACAGTCTTAGCTAGGGCTGGCCTTGCATTGGGATTCCAGGCCTTGCTTGGAAGCGGTTTCAAACTGCGTCAAAGTGTTTTGCTTCATTCAATGTTGTCAAGCGACATTCTGATGCGCAGCCGCCTCCCGCACCCTGGCCCAATTCAAAAGTGACTTCGTAGGGGCGCCTGGGTGGCTCGTTAAGCGTCTGCCTTCGGCTCAGGGCGTGATCCCAGAGTCCTGGGATCGAGCCCCACATCAGGCTCCTCCGCTGGGAGCCTGCTTCTTCCTCTCCCACTCCCCCTGCTTGTGTTCCCTCTCTCGCTGGCTGTCTCTCTCTCTGTCAAATAAATAAAATCTTTAAAAAAAAAAAAAAAGCGACTTCATTACCCAATGTTAACTGCAAATCTGGGCAAAGTTTCCTCCAAAAAGACCTTCCAGGGGCTTCTACTTTGCCTCTGGCCCTTTGCACTTTCTCCCGCAGACCAGAGCCCCGGGGACAAATCCCGGTTACTCAAGTGGGTAACTCTGGTATATTTGGAGGTTTGACCAAAGCAGCTGTTGGAGTGAGGCAGTTTTCAGTGAGGCTTTCACAATTGCGAGAACTTTCTTGCCTCCTCCTGTGATGGGAGCACCATTGCTGGTCCCTCTCTCTGGGCGTCTTGAGCTGAGACCCTTTGGGGAAGCTTCTTGGGAGGAAGCCAGGCTGCTTGGTCAACAGTAGGCCCTTAGCAGACGCTGACTCCAGTGAACCCTACAGGAGGCCCTGGGCTTTGGACCGTCGGCCCAGCCCATATTAATGTGTCCAAGGTGACTGACCTTTGCTCTCTGGCATCTGCTCCCACCCCAGACCAAGCCAGTGGAACCACCGTTGACTGGACCTACAGCCAGGGCATCAAGTACTCGTTCACCTTCGAGCTCCGGGACACAGGGCGCTACGGCTTCCTGCTGCCGGCCTCCCAGATCGTCCCCACGGCCCAGGAGACGTGGCTGGCGCTTCGGATCATCATGGAGCACACCCTGAATCACCCCTACTGAACTGGCCCTTCAGCACGCTCCTCTTCCTCCTCTCTGGCCCCACCCAGGCAACCAAATAAAGTTTGAGTGTCCATGGAACAGAATCTGGGGGCTGGCATGGAGGAGCGTATGTGGCATGTCCGCCTTTGCAAGCTGGGGCAGAAGTGGTTCAGTTCCTGCAGGCCTCACTGGGAACGTGTGGGTGGCTGGACTAGATGACCCCTAAATTCCCCTGCATTCCAAGCGCCTCTGAAGTTGGATCCAAGTGGCGTCTGTTTTAATGAGACCACCCTGCGCTCAGCTCATCAGGGCGGTGATTTGTTCATGCCTTAGTAGCGAGCGGCAGCCACAGCTGCGAACCAAATGCTGGGCACCCGGCGGGGGTGAGGAATTCAGCCTGCACGATGGGAGAGCTAGTTGGGTCCATTTATCGACAGAGGCAAGAGCTCTGAGTATGGAACAGAGTAATCCTGGTGGCCACCGCTGTCCCAAATAGACGTTGCAGCCAGGCAGAGCAAATTTAATTAAGTCGGAAGAAAATTAACTTCAATGAAAAATTTCCTGAAGATAAAGAACAAACACCAATCCCAGCACATTTCACTAACTGTAGGACGTCACGAAGACTTTGCTTTTAGGGACAGAAGTAGCTTTTATATTCATATGCCACATCCTTTCTAGCATCCTTGGGCACATGGTCTCCACTTCCTCTTCTGTTTTACCCACCACCACTCCCTCATCAGTCGCAAAATTTCTCAAATACAAGGCTCTCCCTTGGAGATTCTGCGTAGCTCCTAACACGCACTGGCCTTCCTCCTTTGGCTCAGTGTCCTGATTGGGTATCTCAACTTTTTTCAAAGCAAGAATCCACCTGATGTTTCTTCCAAATCTTTTCAGATGCAAATGTGGAGCAGGGGTTACTCTCACAGAAGTCACTGGGAAGGGGCTGAGGGTGGACTGGTAGCTCCCGAAAGAGGGGAGCTTGGGGGTAAAGATGGCAGCCCTCCCCTGTGTGAGCCAGGTGACGTGTTACAGTGCATCCAGGTCCAAGGACTTTCCTTTTTCCACAGGTCAAATGCTCTATTTTTGTCTGTTTGTTTTGTTACCAAACATTCCAGAAAACAAAAAGTATGAGGCAGATTATACATACAGTATATAGAAACATATATATGTAGGTTTATGAGGCAGGGTAAAATGATGTTTCAGTCTTTTTTTTTTTTTTAAAGATTTGTTTATTTGAAAGAGAGCACACGAGCTCCCCGGGGGAAGGGCAGAGGGAAAAGGAGAAGCGGACTGAGCCCAAAGCCCAACGTGGGGCTCGATCCCAGGACTCTGAGATCATGACCTGAGCCAAAGGCAGATGCTTAACCGACTGAGCCACCCAGGCGTCCCCAGTATTTCAGTCTTTACAGAAAAATGACCTAAAGATTTTATAACACTTCCTTCAAGTTATCTTTTGGGAAACATTTGCATTCAATCTATGTAGATAAGCTGAAACCCATTTAATGGCTCAGTTTAAACAAGTAAAAAGATGATCTTATTTTTTGCTTAAGATGGATAAGCAAAAAATTATTAAGTTAGCAAGGACAACGTATCTTACATTGCTTAGACCTCAAGGATAGAACTGTTTGATTTAAAGTAATTGTGCTTCCTGATAGCGGGCCCCACCTTGTTGGGCATTCAGTCTCCAAAACCACCAATGGTAGTTGACGTACAGACGCCCAATAAATATTTGTCAAGTGAATGTTCTCTACTTTTACTAACGAACGGACTCATGAATTTTATAATCCATAGAGTGATTTCGAATTCCCTGAGCTGTAGTTTAGAAAGTAAGGCTCTGAGCAAGGAAGAGTCTTAGGACGCCTGACAAGATAAGAAATGAACACCAGAATGAAAATTCCATTAAGGGCAGAGATTGTTTTGCTCAACACGTAATCCCTACGGGTTGGCCAAATCCACGGCACATAGTAGGCACTTAAATACCTGTTAAATGGAGACATGGAACCTGTTAATACTATTTTTTTGTATTTCCAAGTGTAGGGAGGGGTTTACATTTTATTTGCAGATACATATTTTTACAAATCTGGGTTAAAAATTTTATTTTATAAATAAAAACATAGAGCGAAAAGGGAAATGATAATTTTAGAAAATAGTGCAGCATATATGAAAAAGTATTAACAACCTTGAGGGGAAAAGAGTTCTGATAAGTAAAAGGGGTTAAATAAAAAGGACTACCATTTCGAAAGAAAAATAAGCAATTCCCAAAAGAAGAAACAGAAAAAGCCAATAAATATATGAGAGGTACTGATTCTCTGAGTGATTTTTTTGTACATTAAAGAAAAGCAAAGGAATCATTTTTCTCCCATCAGATTGACAAAGAAAGAGAAAGACTGACAACTCAGTGTCATCAAGGGTATGAAGAAATAAGACCTGTCAGATACCACTGGAGTGAGGATAGATTTATGCCACCTTCCCGGGGCAGCGGCGGGGAGGGAGGGAGCAATAGAAATCAAAATTTCAAATGTATTGTTGCTTTGACCCAGAAAGTCCACTTGGAGAAATTTATTTTACAAAAATATTCAGACAAGTTCAAATATGTGTATGTACAAGGCTGTCATAATACAAAATTAAATAAAAAGGAAAAGAACTACCTAGGTACCAGTATCGACACCCACATGACATGTTTAAATAATGGGGTATCGTGAGGCCACTGCAGACCGCGTCGACACAGGGAAACGGGTCACAAAATACTAAGCAAAAGAAGCCACGCATAATGAAAACGTTCTGAAACAGGATTGTGGCAATGGTTGCACAATTCTGTAAATTTGAGGAACGTCACTGAATTGTACACTTAAAAACGTGAATTTTAGAGTATGGGAGTTATACTTCCATACAGTTGTTTAAAAAAATAAGTTGGTTACAAAATAGTATGTTGAGTATGAATCTCATTTTTGCTTGAAACACACATACACACGCTGTACAGGGAAGGGTATATTCCCCGGTGATAATCAAGGTCACCCTGGGTAGTGATGGTGGTGGGTTTCCTCTTTTCTGAATTTCTTGCAATAAGCTTTTAGAATCAGGAAAAAACACAACTATTTCAAACACACCAAATACCCTGTGGGTAAATTATCTGGAATCAACTGAGTATCAACATCGAACATTTCATGGCCATCTTAATCTGGGCCCAGATTCTTTTGTATAATTTGCTTCAACTCCTCTCTTCTGCTCTGGTATCTTATTTCACCATCTTGCCCAGAACCGTGTATCTCATCTTCGGAAAAATTTATACTCCAGATAGAGCTGGAAGCAGCAGTGTTTCTACCCAGGGAAGGGGTTTCTCGTGCCCCCGGTTGGGAGCTGTTCCCTAAGCAGTCTGCCGTAGCTCAGATGAAAATCCCCAAGAGCCCTTTCTGCTTACATTTGGTTCCTGCAGCGATCTGGGGAATTGATTATGCTAATGCCTGTTCTCCAGGGCTTTTTAAAAATCTTTATTTTTAAATGAACTCGCTTGGCTTTCTTCTTATACCATTATATACGGTTCTCAGTGTGGCCTGTGGGCCATTGGTGGTCCGCGAGAATCCTTCGGGCGGCCTCTTGAATTAACACTCAGATATGCACGTGTAGCTTTCTGGTTTTGGCTTGAAGTTAAAATCGAAATGTCATTGAATACAATCCAGATATGACCTCATGGGTCCCTCATCCAGTGCAGGGGGCTATTCATCATCTCAGCGAGGGTTTTGCAAGGGCAGGTGGGGCTCCGTGGGTTTGAGGACGCAGAAGGACTCTGGCTCTAAGGACTCTAGGGACAGAAACATCATCCTGCGAACATACTCGGACGCTACTTACAGGAAACGGGTATGACCGACCGTCACATTCAGATTGGCCACGTGACGGAAGAACTCTGAGAAAAAGGCTCGGAGGACCCGGCAATTCTGAAAAACTGTCACAGCGTGTACCGAATTTCCCCCAAAGCTTTCAGGATCTGCATTAACCTGGCAACTCAAATTGTCGAGCATCACCTAACAACCCCAATGACGGAGCCGGCCGAGGGTTTACCGGCAAACGCAAGGAAGAGGATGACAAGCGTCCTGCTCGGCCGCGGGGCCGGCGTCCTGCTACCTTCTGGGGAGACAGCGGCGGAGCAAACGCTCTGTGGACGCGGACGAGGTAGAGGTTTAGCCGCTGCTTCCCCCCGAGACACGCAGGCCGGGGGCGATCCCCGCAATGTAGGTCTCAGCCTAAATCAGAGCCATCACCCCGGCCACAAATCATATCAATATGGTTTATTACGGGGCGCCTGGGTGGCGCAGTGGTTAAGCGTCTGCCTGCGGCTCAGGGCGTGATCCTGGCGTTATGGGATCGAGCCCCACATCAGGCTCCTCTGCTATGAGCCTGCTTCTTCCTCTCCCACTCCCCCTGCTTGTGTTCCCTCTCTCGCTGGCTGTCTCTATCTCTGTCGAATAAATAAATAAAATCTTTAAAAAATATATGGTTTGTTAAACTTACAGTTCCATTTACGAAAACAGCCTGCTTCTTTCCCAGGTTAAAGGGCTGTACCTCCCGTCCCTGACGTGAGACCTCATTCGTGTTGCTCGCACGCGGCACAAGTCCCAGGGGGCCGGGCGCCCCTGCGCTCGGGACCCAGACCGCGCATCTGTGGAAATACGGGCTCCCGGGAGCAGACGTGCGAGTCTCTGGATTCCTGTCGCCTTTTGTGCGGGCCGAGGACGACAGCTCTCGGTGGGCTCTCAGGTGACGAGGAGGGAAGGGAGCCCACACCGAGGGAAAGTTACATTCGCACGGGTCCATCGGGGGTGTCACCGAGGGGCGAGCACGGAGCTGAGCCAGAATGAACTTAGAACGAACTTGCTCGGGAGCCCCGGGTCTCGGCCGGCGCCCGGCTTCTCGACCTTTAGCTCAGTGGCTTGGGGGCTCACGGCGAGTTGCCTAATTTCCACCTGCTCCTCGGTCTCCTCACCTGAAAGTGGGGCACCCATCTCATGCGACTGCCGTGAGAACTGAGTCAGAACACATCTGGAAGCATCTAGGAAGACCACCTAACACGGAGTAAGCTCTCCACACGTTTGCTGGGTCGTTATCCGGAGAGCTTCGATTTGAAACAAAAGAGAAAAAGAACCAGTCTCAGATGGGGATGGGTGCAACCTGTATCTGAGGACTTCTGAAGCTACTTTGAGCCTGAGGGCACCGGGAAAACAGGCCTGGCCGGCCGCAGATAGCCGGGGTAATAATAACGCCCCGAACAGCTCCCGGGGTGCCCCCTGCAGGGGGTCATCCAAAAATCTCCGGCTTGTCAATGCCTCTCCTACAACAGCGGGATGTACACAGGGACAAAAGATAACGAGCTTTCCGGGGTCTCCAGATCGCAGGCCGGCACGGAGGGGCCACCGTAATGGGCACTACATCCCAGACTGCAGTCTGGACAGCTTCCATTCATTTATTCACGCATATTTCTAAAGGTCACCGTCCCATCGCTGGTGATTTTCACCCTCTGGGAGCGTATAGTCAAAAGAATGTCGCATAGGAGACGTATTTACATCCTTTAAAAAAGGCGGTCCATCAGTCAGTAAGTGGCCTCTGTTCGCCACGCGTAAAACCAGATGTCTCGAGATGCTACACAGGCGAACAGAATTTGCTTCTGCGTTCAGAACAAAGGACGATCACAGCACCCGAGAGTGAGACCATCGGGGATGGCGGCGTGACTGCCATAGTTTTGTAAACACACGTAAAATCATGCCCTGAATCCTGTTTTGTCAGAATTCAATGCTGCCAAATCTCCCCATCACATTTTCCATGCCGTAACTGACCTAGGCATCAATTTAAGGACACCGCGATAACAACGTCAATAATTACCACAATTTTTTTAGGAAACTATTACTACTCAAATGTATTCCGAACACCGGAAGCACAGTGTGTCTTATTTCTTGTTTTCATAGGAAAAAATACATTTGTCAATAAAAAAATTAATTGGACTGCATATAAGCATACCATCATGCCCCCATAATTAAACTGATGAATTGTAACCTATGTTTCTGATGCTTCTTGTAAAAAGAAGAAAAGTATTATGGGAATCGTGTCTTTGAAAGGATTGTGATGAATCTAAAAGCACACGGAAGACCCTGGCAACGTTCTGCAACCGGGGAAAGGAAGGTTCTCGGTGATAATCATCAGGGTAGGACAAGAAGGGAGTCATGGGTGTAAATCCAGGTGGACAGAAATTAATTACACCCCCCCCAAATGTCGGATAACATAAAGACGGAACCTATAACCAATACGTAACATGACAGAAACCCAAACCAGCACAAGAAAAATTACCTACATCTTTCTTCCTAGCCGAGGACTCTGATTTCACTGATATTCCACCCGGGAATTAGGGAAAAGAAGGTTTTTGTTTTGTTCTGTTTTCTCGGTGAGTGGCCTACTGTCTTAAGAATTTTTGTGTCAGCTCGACAGCTCCACAGGAAAAAAAATCCCTCAGCAACTAATGCGCGCTGTTTGTTCTGACTCTGATTTACACCAAGTCCCACATGACTGCTGATTCTGGTGTTCTATGAAAGGTAAAAAATAAAATTACTTTTAGGCCACTTGCATCACGCTATACCTTTCACTAGATTAAACCTGGCATTATGACAGCCCAAGATGTGCTTCTCATTCTCGAATGAGTAATATAGCTCCCCCACCCCACCCTTACTGCCCCTCACCCCTTTTCTTGCTTCTTCGGTTTTCTCCCTTCTTCCTTAAAAACACACCCCTTTAAAGCCAGGAACGTATTACTGCGACTTTGGCCATCGCCGCTGTTCAGTTGAGCTGTAGTTGTACGTCATTAAAGCACCTGCCATCGTGGGGGGGGGGGTGTCACACGGTCCCAGGCAAGGGCAGCCCGTCAACCCCTGGAACGCTGACAAGAAAGTCCTGCTGTGAGGTGCTGTAGGGACAGTCAGTCCCTGCCCGAGCATGAGGAGAAAGCCAGGCCTTCTGCCTAGAGAGCTAAGGTCCCCCACCCTCGTTGGAGCTTCTTCATGCAAAGAATACGTGCCTTCCTGGGCGATGCCGCGAAAAGAGCTATGCTGTCAAGTCACCTCGGTCCCGTGGCTCCCCCGGATCATCTCAACAGAGAGGACAAGAGAAGTTGGCCGATCTCAGCATATTAAATAGCAGACAACAAATTAATAACTCTGGACTTTAATCTTTAACATTCATAATTGCACAAAGTACCACTGATCACTTAAATAATACATGTCAGTTAAGCCAATGAGGAAACCAGCAAAGTAGAACATTCGAAGCAATAACTCGAGCATGTTAAACACTGTCTGCGAGTGGACACTTCACGCATGGAGAGCAGAATCAGAGCAGGTCTTTGAGGAGCAGTGATTTAAAATCCTTACCAACAGGCAAAGCGCCATGGAGAAACACACACAAATATATTCAACCTGCCAGACGTCTCAGCTAACTGCACGGCGGTTCTAGGAGCTTTGGCTACAGTGACCTTCCCCATATATACATATATACAGTGGCTTCTAACACTCTAGGGCTGTTTGGTGATTGGAATGCAGAGTGGGAACAAAGGGGGATTACCATTACTTTCTAAGTAGAATTGAGTGGGGAAATTGAAACTCCTGACTAGTCCACTTTAAAATGGCATAAACAGAACTTTGTTACAGAGAGAGAGATGGGTTCCCCCCCCTTCAAAATGTATATGTGTCATAAATGGCTGAAAATCTTGTCCATGCTAGGGGAAAGTTGAGTGTGGAAAAATTTGCATTTTTTAAAATCTAGGCCGTAAAGAAAATAAAAAGCCAGAGCATTCTGGCATGAGCAAAAGGCTGAACTAAGTTCTCAGGCAATAAATTTATGGGGAAACATGACAGGCTCCTCATTAGAGCTATGTGTACGTTGGCTGCATTTTATACAAGATTCTGGAATCTTGTGGAAAATTGGGCATGGCTTGACATCTGAACAATGTCCCTGGTTTGTTTGATTTCTAAAGCATCGGAATATGTTGCACTTTGGAAATCAAGTAGAGAAGAATAAATTCAAACAGAGCTGGGCTGGATCTGAAAGTTGTTTTTCCATATGTTTCTATGAGATATTTATTACCTTTATTTCTCTTACAAACACAGCCCCCCACGCTAGAAATACTGTGGTACTTTTTCTTTTCTTTCTTTCTTTTCTTTTTTTTTTTTTTTTTGGTGGCGAGAAAATTGTCCCGTTAAGGCAAACCTTCCCCGGCAGCAGGACCCACCGAAGGATAAGCAATTTTCAGTTGGCTTTTCAGAAGCTCGTTGCCATGACAAAGAGCACAATTTATCCCCCGGTCCCTTATCACAGCTACAGATCACAGACCATAAAAATTAACAAGGCTCCTTCCCTTTGCCTGATGATTTTGGAGTCCCTCATCCTCACCTGAGGTCTTTTGTTCCCCCAATTAAATGGAACGAATGTCAGTCACCTAGCAATTCAATTAATGCTGATTCAAAATTCTGGCCCAAACCAGAATCTATAATCACAAGCTCCTAATCACAGCTCAGTCATGAGAATGAAAAGTAAGCAGGAAATCGCACTAATTACTCAATTAGACTAATACTGTATTTTTAAGCTCGGGCTTCAAGGGGCTGTCAGCCCTGACAAAGGACCGCGGAGTTGTCCTCACCTTGTGTGCCTGCGGTTGCCCAGTGGGTGCTGCTGTTTTCAAGGGGCCATAATTTCTATCCGCCTATGAAGGACGGACCCTAGCTGGGGAGTGGAAATTTCCAACAGAGAGACACCCCCCCCCCACCCCGCCGCCAGCGAGGGGCAGGTCGGGGTGGGCAGTGGGGGTGCTTCAATGGCCCTTGACACAGGCCCGGGCAGCCGACAGGGCTTCGCTGTGAGGACCCCTCGTGCCCCGAGCACATCATCACAGGGCTGGTTCCAGGAAAACATCCAGCGAGGAGGAACATTCTGGGAGTGAGAGAGTGGCTGTACCAGACCTGAAAACTGAGCAATGCCCCGGGGGCCAGCCTCCCGACTCCCCGACTCACAACAGAGCCTGTGGCGGCATGCGCTGGGCAGACAGCTCCTCGGGCAGAAGCATCCACCCCTGGGACGGCTGCTGCAAAGCCCACCTGGAGAACCTTCGTGAAACCAAGACCAGGGAGTGAAAAAGAACCGGTTGGGAAGAACATACCAGATGCGACTGAAGAATTTACAATATGACCCGATACAACCTGGACCTTATTTAAAAAAAAAAAAGAAAAAAAGGCCTAAAAAAAATTAGACTCTTTTTTTCCTACTCAGTTTCAGAAACTTAACTATCCTGTAAACAATAGGGGGGACACTAGAGCCTGTCATGCCTCTGGTTTTTGTAAAACTCCTTGGGAGCTGGATGTAGGCAAGGAGCGGGCCCCAGGCAGAGGGCCTGTCACACACGGCGGGGTCTTTCCTCCACAGCAGTTTCTGAAAATGACCAACTTGGGAACTGCTCAGGGGTTCCAAAAGGAGAACACGCATTTATTTGACTAAGACAGACCAAGTCTTTACTTCCAGGGCTTGCCTTGCAGGTGGCCACTGCTGAGCGAGCGGGGGTTCGGGGGGCCAGCAGGGCCCCCGGTGGGCAGGTTCTGACTGCTGCGGGCGCCTGGAACCTTGGAGTCTCTTCCAGAGGCGTTAGCTTGGCTCAGCCGGCCTGAAGGGTGCGAGAAAGCAGGGAGCAGAGCTGCAAGAATGACTCTGGGCGCATCTGCCAAGTATCTTTTATAAGTTAACGAAATCTTAGGGCACAACCACTTCGAAGCTGACGAAGTCCTATCCAGCACCTAATTTAGGCGAAAACCTACCCTTCATCCTTGAGGTCAACTTGAAGTTGGGGAAGGGGCAGGGACGAAAGGAAGCCCAGAGAGCTTTTTCTGTTCTTCCTCTCTGTCATCCCCAACCAACCTAGCCTGGCCTTCATTCCTTCTTGGTAGAAATGACTACAGGAGGGATTAGGGGAAACAGAAGAGAAGGTAGTGTACTCAGGGAAAGGTTGGATGGGGTTTCAGGGTGCCCAGAAGCCACAGAGGGAAACAAAACCCACGGGAGAGGGAATCTGATAGCCCCTCCACTCTGCCTGAAATACAGCCATTAGCTGACTGCTAAATCCTTTCTCTTTCTCTGTCTATATGCAATGTCTAATTCTTCCCACAACCTGGCATCACCACCCCTTGCCCCCACCCCTGCCCACACAGCACCCGCACGCTCCCCATTCCCTATGGATATTTTAAGAATCTGAATAGAAGAGATCAAGCTTGTCATACAATGAGGTGATATTCAAAGCTGCAAATCTCAAAGTTCTACAGAAAACATGCTCTCTAAAGGTCAAAATATCTTACTAGGATTGTCCGCAGGACCCTGTTCCTCTTCCAGGTAATATTCTATCTTTTTTAAGTCCTCTGGGGTAAATCTCCATTTGTTCTCAGCTGGTGGGGGCGGCACTTTGGGGCTGGATCGTTTCCGGGCAGGGCCAGGAGGCAGGGCCTGCTGGCAAGATGCAGGCAGGGAACCCGTAATCAGTCCTTCTGGGAATTTCTGAGCTAAGACTTTGAGACCTAGGTGTGGAAGAGCACCAGAAAGAGCAGCGTTAACATGGGGAGGCGAAGGCAAAACCTGGAAAGGCGGCTTTATGTCTCCTAATCTTTGGTCTTCCAGGCCGAGCCAACACGAGGACGTGACATCTTAACTGCTTCACCATGAAGCAAATTACACCCGAACACGTCGGTGGTTAGGTGGGATTCTGAGAATTCCACCAGAAATCCTTCTGCCCCAGTCTCCAGCATTAAGGCTTTCTCACAGCAACAGCATTATTTCAGAAATTAAAAACATGTGCTGACGGAGCGAACGGAAGTTTCACAGAACTCCTGACCCCTTGCAGCCAGCATTGGTTTTCTCTCCTTCCAGAATTCTAAATTCTGAGCGGGGACAGGAAAAGGGTGACAGGGGAGGGGTTGAAGGGTTGGGAGTCCAGTCCGAGGCAGAATACAGCCCACTCACCTCCGGAAAGCATGAAGAGGTTTTCAAACCCGCGCTCGCACATGGTGGTGGCCGCCTGGCTGGCCAGCCTCTCGTCATCGTCGTACAGAATGATGACCTTGCCGTGGGCATTTTTCTAAGAGTCACAGGAGTTAAGGTTTGCCTGCACCAGACTACCGAGAAACCCCCACGGAATGAGGAACGGTCCAGGTTCACTTTCCTGAGTTCAGAGAGCGTCGGGCAAGCCCACTCTTTACCCCGCACACCAGCAGTCACTGGAATTTTCTTTCTTGTCATGGAAACCACACGAGCTGGTATTCTTTTTTTATAATCGATTATCACCCTGGTCCAAGACAGCAGCACTAGCTCCACACCTCACACCCGTTAGGTCTTTTATCCTCACGGCCCTGGAAGGTATGACAATCTCCATTTCACAGGTGAGGAGATAGAAAACCTCTCTGTCCCATGTGTCCACTGCAGCCTTATTTATGATAGTAAAAAAAAAGAGACCCACCTAAAAGCCCATTAGAGAGGAAGAGTTTAGTAAATCGTAGTGTAGTATATAGTAAGATGAGACCATGTATGACACCAAAAATCGAGTTTATAAAGAGCCTGTGTTAGCACGGCGAAATACATTGTACTCTGAACTGAGGAAAAAGTCAAAATACTAAATTATATCTACAGTATGATTTCTACTTTTTTACAAAGAATGCAGAGAAGACAACTGGGAATAAAATATGCAAAAGACATAATCAGAGTTGTTCAATTGTATGATTATCAGTCTTTTTTATATTTTTCAGTGCTTAAATTATTTTCTATTTGTGTGATTTTTATGAGCAAAAAAAGAAAAATTTTAAGAAGGAAAAAATTTAAAACAGACGGAAAAAAAATTTACTTCTTAAGTTTTACTTGGGAAAGCTTTCTGGGGGTAAAAAAAAGGTCTTAGGACTAACTCTCAACAGATCACAGCCTTTAACCTAATGTTTTTTGGCCCACTGCAGGATGGCTTGGAAGCATCTGGCAGGATGGTCAGGATACTCAGCAACAGCTAAGAATCCACATTCTCAAATATGCTTAGTAAGCTAATTAATATCAAAGGGCCTTTACGGAGGTTTTTTTCCTTGTAGCGTGATTCATGGTAAGTTTGACTCTAACAGTCCTCAAACCACCCAACTCCTTAAAATGCAACAAAGGATACGTATTCAAGAATGTCATTTGAATAAGGATTCATTGTTCTAGACAGAGTTGCAATTGGGTAACTGTAAGCTGCAAAGAGAAGAAAAAGCTCAGGAAGTTTGTAGCTCTCTGTACAACTTGGCCCCAAATTCCTGGCTGGTTTAAAGTCTAAAAGTTCAAGGAAACATATTTGCAAAATCAACGAGCCATAAACCTAAATACTTTTTTGAGAGGAGAGAAACAGGCCACTATGAACAAAATAGGAAGCTTCCTGTCACCGATTCGGACGTGTAGCCCTGGGCCCCAGAGCCGTCGGAGGATGTCCCCAGCCCCTCTCAGAGCATTATGGCAGAGCCAGCTTCCGGGTTCCCATGCTGGATCCGGCTGACGTAACACTTCCTTAACTGCTGACCCTGGCTCGGGCCTGCCTGGACTCCAGAACGGGCTCTGCTCTTGGGAGTGGGACACCAGAACGTCTTCTCTCTCTTACCTCCGATAATGTGGCACTGCTGGTACGAATCTCGGTCTCGCACGTCTAGTAGCAGGAAGGGGCAGTCGGGGTAAGGTTTGTCTTTGGTGTTGGGCTCTGCTTTCTTCACTAGCCCTTTGTCTAGATCCAGTTCCCCAACACCACTGATGACGCTGCGGGTGAAAAGTAGGTCGGCAGAAACTAGTCAGGGGTGAGTGGCTTCAAGGTCAAACGTGTTTCTTCGGAATAGCCAGAGAGTGCTCAGTGTCTTTTCAAAGGACACTTCAAAGACAAAGGAAAATGGATATGGTGTCTCAGTTCTGCCTCTGAATGCACGGCCGCGTGGACTCCTATTCTCTCACGCTGGACCCCGAGGAAGGGACCCCTGTGTCCATCCGTGCTCACCTTCAGAGAACGCATGTTAGGTCATGAGCACGGCTGAGGGGGCAGAAACCATAGGGCACATGCCACCTCCAGCAACAAGGACAGCATTCAGAGGAAGAAAGAGGCCAACAGTTAATCTAATGGGACTGTGAGGAATGTATGAAAGCAGAGCAAAGGGGAAAGAATGAGGTTGGTAGGACAGGAAAAAGGAAGGCTTTCTATGTACAGTAGAAGTAACATAAACCAACAACAACATTTTAATGTGTCTCACCTGTGAATACAGTGGCCTATCTATACGTATTTGAACCTTAATGTTTTCAATAGTAATGTTTTTAATGTTTTCTGTACTTACTGCCAGTTTATAGGTGACAGTGTTGAGGTTGAAGAGGCTTTCAATTTGGTGACATTCATATAATGAGACAGAGGAAACACTAGGATTAAATGAATGAGCTCGCTATCGACAGTTCTAAGGTCGCAAAACTGGTCACCATATTGAGATTACATGCAAAATGTGGTAAAAAATACGAATTGAAGGCTTAAGAGGAGTGGGTGTTCTGAACAAAATGGCAAGGAGTGCAATATCTGTAGTGGAATAAGAAGAGGATGCCTTTCCCAGGCAAATATGAAGACATGTGTGCCAGACCACACACGAGTATGTCCTGATGGCTCCTCTCCCCGCATGGCAAATCAGATTCTGCACTAAGACCTGATAAATGCTGTAACTAGATGCCACAGAGTGCATATTTTGTTGACCCAAAGGAGAAGAAAATCTATTTCCTATGAAACTGCACCCTCAATGGAAATCTTATGGGTCTGTGTCGCTAATTCCAATTTTAGAGTTCTTGCGTAAAGTAGCTATAAAAAAATAATAGTGGTACTGGGGTGCCTGGGTGGCTCAGTCGGTTAAGCGGCTGCCTTCGGCTGGGGTCACAATCCCAGAGTCCGGAGATCGAGTCCCCCATCGGGCTCCCTGATCAGCGAGGAGTCTGCTTCTCCCTCTCCCTCTGCCCCTCCCCCCACCCGTGCGCGCGCGCGCGCGCGCGCGCTCTCTCTCTCTCTCTCAAATAAATAAATTAAATCTTTAAAAAAAATAGTGATACTGATAATAGCAATTCTTTCTCTAGCAGACCTAGTTTCTCTGGTCCAATTGTTTTGCTAGAAGAAGGGATGGTTGCGAGCGGAAAATCAGCACCATCTCATAATCAACACCTAATATCTGCAGAAAGTGTTGCATCATAGTCAACGCAGAAAGAAGGACCAGTCACGTGCAGTTTGAGAACTGACGCCAAAGGCTGCTTTCCTGCTCCCTCGCACCTGTGTAATATCAGAGCACCGGCATGGCACTCTAGTTTTCTTCTGATCCTAGACAGGGTAATTATAAGCTGCTGCAGACAGAAAAGGGCGGGAGTGGGAATCAAAAGATAGTAGTTGTAAAGCTACGTCCTAATAGCAAACCTGCATCCAGGAAGGCTGAGGACGATGGAATTAAGGACTGAACATTAATGCCCTCTTATCAGTATATTCTTACCTGCACCAAGAGGCTGTGAAAAGATTCAGGCAGTGGCATTTATAGCAAGAGAAAAGGAGAAGGGCTGGGGTGAAAACGTGGGACTTGACTACTGCCAGTCTGTTTCTACGGTGATTAAATCACGGCAACTGGCATCCAGGTGAGTAGGAAGTGAAATGCAAGGGAAACAGGACTCCGATGAGCATACCTCTGCAGAGTCGAGCGACTGGAGTCGCCGGCTCCCGCGCTGGTTATGAACTGCACGGGGCTTGGCGACGGCTCCCCGGGGCTCCCCTTCCCGTTGGTCCTGGCACCGATCTCCCCGTCGGGCTCTGACGTCGCCGAAGAGTCATTGTCTAAGATTTGCAAAGGGATAAATAAGAGAAGTTGACCTCCGAGTTTATTCACGTGTGCGGCAGTCCCATTGGCATTAGGTCAAGACGAGGAAATCCTATCGCGATTATGAATTGTCCCGGAAGTTCTCACATCTAGGGTCTCAAAATGTAGCCTGCGGACCCCCCAGGAGGCTCCGAGACCCTTTCAGGGGGACCTGCAAGGTCTCTTCTACTGTGTTGGTATTTGCACCAATGGTGTCAAAGCAAGGGGGGCTAAAACCGTGAGCGCCTGAGCAACGATGGGGCAGAGGCACTGAGTTTTGTTGGCGACGGTCGTAGTTTTCACCAACATGAACGCGCTCCATCAATAAATACGGCAGTCACGGGGCGCCTGGGTGGCGCAGTCGTTAAGCGTCTGCCTTCGGCTCAGGGCGTGATCCCGGCGATCTGGGATCGAGCCCCACATCAGGCTCCTCTGCTATGAGCCTGCTTCTTCCTCTCCCACTCCCCCTGCTTGTGTTCCCTCTCTCGCTGGCTGTCTCTATCTCTGTCAAATAAATAAATAAAATTTTTTTAAAAAAATACGGCAGTCACGTTTGAAACAGTCCCCCGATGGATCCATAATCATAATTCTATTAAATCTCATCTTCAAGTACACACCTTTTGAATATTCTGTGTGCTGAGATGGGGGGGGAGGGTTCCGCATATAGCGAGTGGGCTCCACACCGAGATACCAGCGTTGTCTCAAGGGAAAGTATTAGTGTGATTAATGCTGCTTTTGCCCTGAACTCCATTTTTACTTGGAAGGAAAACTGACAGAAAAATTGTAGTTACTTAGACTTGTGCATGTGGCAGACATTTTCTCAAAAATGATCTAAGCGAACTGTCATTTCAAGGAAAACAACTGATAGAATGTGGTGTAATGATTCAATTCTGAACAAAAATCAGAATTCTGGAAACTGCGCTAGCCATCAGGAGCTTGACTGCCTCCCTGTACTCAATGACTTTTCTGATAAGATAGGTGGTGAGATGATTAAATATGATTTCTTTTTGGATATTGCATAATGAACGAAATCTGTCAGTGTTTGGAAGATCTTCATAACTCGGTGAATCAATCTTTCTCAAATGACCAATGAATGAAGTTATAAAATCACACCTGGGTAAGAAGATGAATTCAAAGGACAAGAGAGAGCAATGGGTTTAATGTAACAGAGTACGAAACACGCACTGATACGGTTTCAGAGTCTACATTACGACTAACATTTAAGAAGCTACGTGTTGTCAAGTTTTGGCATAGTATCAAAGATATGTATCCACAATGATCTCAAAGAGCTATCAAAAGAGTCTCCCTTTTCCAACTACAGGATCTGTGTGAGGCTAGATTTTCTTCCTGTACTTCAACCCAAAGAGCATACTGCAACAGACTGAATGCAGAAGCCATGAGAATCAGCTGTCTACTGTTAAATCAGACATCAAGATTTAAAAAAAAAATGTAAAACAATGCCATGCTCAGTAAAGTTTTTTTTTGTTTTGGAAACACAGCTATTTTGCATAAAACTGTTATTTATGTTTGCAATGGGTTCAGTATCACTGTTTGTAAATGAAACAGTAGATAAAAATTTTTAAGTTCTCCATTAAAATTTTTAATATCCGAAATATTAATAGATATAATGCACACAAACCAAAATTCTTTGAGGTCCTCAATTTAAGAATGCAGAGGGAGACTGTACCAAAAAGTTTGAGAATTTGCTATTCTAACTGGTACAATGAGAGAAGAAATAGAAAGAAGAGGCCTGGTTATTAAAGAGTACTAACATTTATTTTGCACATGATATATATACCTAGAAACTTCAGAAGAATGCTATGAGAATAAGGGAAATAAGTATGTGGTTAGATAAAAAAAAAAAAAGAAATACCAACAAACCACTTTTCTTATATGCCAATTAGAAAGGAATATGACGAGCATCTCCTTTACAGTAACAACTGCAAATATAAGATACGCTCTCCTCGAAAATAAGCCTATTAAGACATGTAAAGGACCCGTAAAAGCTTATGTCCTTTACAGGTCTTATAAAAATTTTACTTAAGAGACATTAAAGACAATCTGAATGAAGACAGTGATGTACTGTCACATTCCTGACTGGGTGACTAAAAGTGAAACGATGTTAATCCTTTCCACACTTAATTTTTAACCCTAATACAATCCCAATGGGATTTTTGAAAAGCGTAAAAAGATTTTAAAGATGAGAAGGAAAAAAATTTATATATATATATAAAATATTATTTATAAATATATACAATATTATATGTATATAAATATTATATATTTATATAAAATATATACACGCACACACATACATACATACAGGTAACTTAGAGACTATGCCTTAGCGAATAGTAACATATGTTGCAAAGATAAATGATCAAAACAATGCTGAACCACAAACCACAACAATGGAATATGAGAACACAGACACAGCCCCCAGAATATATATAAAAAGCTAATATATATGTTAAAGGTAACATCACTAACCAGTGCGTAAAGGGAGAACAACTGAATAAATGGTGGTGGGATATTGTGCCAACTATCTAGAAAAATAGAATTTAGAAAACCCCCTCACGGGGCGCCTGGGTGGCACAGTGGTTAAGCGTCTGCCTTCGGCTCAGGGTGTGATCCCGGCATTCTGGGATCGAGCCCCACATCAGGCTCCTCTGCTGGGAGCCTGCTTCTTCCTCTCCCACTCCCCCTGCTTGTGTTCCCTCTCTTGCTGGCTGTCTCTATCTCTGTCGAATAAATAAATAAAATCTTAAAAAAAAAAAAAAAAGACCCCCCCCCCCATCATATACCAAAACATTAACCAATAGATTGATGTAGGAAAACAAACAAACAACAAAACCACCAAGCAAGCTAATCGAAGAAAATACAGGTGAATAGTTTATCTTATTTTGGATGTTATGAGCCTAAGGCAATAAAGGAAAACACAACATGAAAGGCTAATAGATTTAATCTTGTAAAAATGCAAACCTTGTGTATGTCAAAAACCAACACGAAGAAAATTAAAAGCTGAGTAACAAATTAGGAAAAATATCTATGACCTAGATGCATGAGGAAAGGTTAATACACTTAATTTACAGAGTTGTTTAATTAACTGGTGCTTTAATTGAAAAAAGATCCTGAGCACAAGGTAAAAATGCAAACAAGATAAAACTATTAATATGGAAAGGAAGTCCCTCAGGCCTCCTCTCCCAAGGGAGCTACCCTCACAGATTTTTATCTCCTTCCAGAAATAAAACGACTACGGACTTTTGCATCTATTTTATTTCTTCCCCTTTTCACATATCAGGAGAATGCCATTCAAACTGTTCTACACTTTGGTTTTTTGTTTTGTTGTTGTTTTATTTTTACTTAATGATACAGCTTGAAAACTGTTCCAAGTCATTAAGTAAAGCTTTTTCTCATTCATTTTCGAGGCTGTACTGGTTTCCAATGTTTGAAGATATCCTAATACGCAGAGCTTTCACAAATCGGTCAAAGATGAACATTCCATGAGGAAAAAAAAATGGGGAAGGACGTGTAATGTTCTCAGAAGAAGAAATAAGTATGACCAATAAACACACACATACACGAAGCTCTATTTTATGATCAGAGAGATTCAAAGGAAAATTATCACTTTTCCTCTATCAAACTGGCAAACATTTGCAAAAATCATAATTACTCAGCATTGCCTAGGATGAAGAGAAACAGGTCTTCTCATTTATTTGTTGGGAATGCAAACAGGAAGAACCATTCTGGAGATACTGTGGAATCAACATCGAGCGTCTTAAAATGGTTCCACCCTTGGACCATCTGCCACAATTTATCTTCAGGGAATAATAAGAAGTACACAAAAGTTTATGTATTTACATTACAGCACTGTTTTATAAAAGTGAAAAATTAGGAAAACTGTAATGTCCGATAGGAGAATAATTAAATAAATCGTGGTATTTCCACAGGACAGGCATTATACGACAATACAACCTTCAAATTCAGCTTCTGAAGCCCATTTAATGACACAGGATAGCATGCATGATAAAATGTTAATTTGAAACAACACAATTCAAAAGTATACACAAAGAGTATGGATTTGGGTGGGCAGCTAGATAGGGGGAAACTAGAGCCAAATGTTAGCAAGGATTATTATTTTAACTTTATATATTTTTTGCAGTTTTCTAATTTTCTAGAAATACACTTTTAAGTCAGGGGGAAAAAACAATAAACATTACAAAAGATTTTTTATTCCTTTAAAAATAGCCAATATGCATACAATCTGTTCTACAGGCATTCCTGAGTGAGTTATTATTCTGTGTAGAGCACTAGAAAAACACTAATATTACTCACACATTATGGTGTCCTACTTTACAAGAGCCTATTTTGCTGTGCAAATTCATCTCAGAAGAGAAAATTGCATGTGCCCATATGTTCCGGTGCTGCAATTGCAATGAATTAAAGGACCAAATCCAGGTACTTATATAACCAGGTTAAAATTGGGAGTACTTCTATGAGGAGACTCAATTTATCTCTGTTACAAAGAGCCCTTATTTCTCTGCCGTGTGAGAGGCATCTGTCAAAGATAAATTCCCCTCTTTGTCAGATGCTCTTCATCCTCCCTAACAAAAACAAGCCTAGGGAGATGACAGTTAAGTTGCACAAAACCAGGGTTTGGACTTCCTGAGAAAGTTGTCTTGAAATCAGAAGTCAAGTTCCTGGCCTCCATCGACCTTCACAGAACACGTTTCCCTTCAGTAACCAGCCACACATTGATGGTTGAGTACCTCAGGGTAAAATAAAGACCTTAACTCTGTGTAGTCTTTTCCTGAGAGTACAACTAAGAAGTTTTATGTTTCGACTCGGCACTTCAGAAGGCAAACCCGGAGCTAGAAGCCTACCTTCCTACCCTTACCTCCAGCCCAGCGCCCATGCCTCCCCCCCGACGGCCACCAGGCCGGATGACGCATTCACCAAACTCGCTTGGAGCTTCTCGTTCTCCACATGCCTTTGCTCTGGTTGCAAGAACCTCACCCTTGACTTGCACCTGTTGGGATTCTACCCTCCTTTATGGCCCAGGTCAAAACCTTTCAGAGAGTCTACCTCAGTTTTCTAACTGGAAACTACCTTTCCTTCCTCAGAACTCCCATAGCAAAGACACTGGTTGTTACTGGACACTCCTGGCTCTGTCTCCTGCCACCATTCCTTACTGGCTGTTATCACCTTGAGCAAGTAATTTAACTTCTGAGGCTTGGGCTTCTCATCTCTAAAGTGTACCTTCTAGGGTTTTTGATAAGATTAAGTAAGGAAACTTGAGGGAATTACTTAGCAATATATATTCAACAAACAATGGCGCCTCTCCAGTTCTCCATTATGAATTTCTGCGTGTTCGTGATTTTGTGCTTCTGCTGTCGCACTCCTCAGCCAGCACTCACCGTGCACACACGGGGCTACCAGCTCCATGTAAGCAGAGCTGGGCGTTCTTCGTCTTTCTAGTCTCCTAGCACCTAATACGGTGACCCGTGCATATAGAGAAGGCACTAAAAATATTTGTCGGAAAAAAAGTAATCAGTATATTAAACACATCAAAAACATTTAAAACTACGAGTGTTAGAGCCAGAAAACCAGATGGCTTTTGAAAAGAAATAAGAATTAACAATTAAAGCACCAGACAGCATTTCTCGGAGGGTAACAATCTAATTACAAATAGATCCATCAAAGTCCCAATTCCCTGTGAACAGCACAGCAAAGGCGGACAGGGTGAGAACTTCAGTCAAATGGTCAATCGTTTATTTGCCCCACATCCTCAATTCTCATTACCTTCTAGCCTTTGAATCTCTTCAGCTGTCACTTCCAGTGTTTGATCAGATAGGGAAGCAACTTGGATGACCTGACAGAAGAAAGAATGAAATGTACAGATGCACGTATGTTCGTCTTTAAACAGCGGCACTTCTGTCTTTTATAAAAGATGAGCAAACATCAAACATCAAAGATCTCTTGGTTTAAGGAACTGTTAGTGTCCTGCATTGGAGACTAAATCTCCTTATTTTGGGAGGAGTAATCATACTGCAGATGATAGTTCCAGAAAAAAAAATTCATTTAAAACATCACATACTAACCTGAAAAGACCAAAAGGACAATTTAGGACAAGAAAAGTGAATAGATAATCATGTATTTCAGTCTCAACACACGGTACTTACAATGACAGAATTGAATCAACAATTCTACATGCAATGAAGACATAAATGTAATTATGAATATATTTATCACAACACTGAATACCTACATACAGTTTTTAAAGCACTTTTCACTTAGGAGCTCAGCTCCTAAGACCCAAGATCCACCCTGAGGTACCTCAGTGAAATTCATGTTTGGGGGCTAGAGAGACACTTCGTCCCTAATTTTCAAATGAAAGAAGAAAGTGACTTTCCCAAAACAAAACAGCCCATGGCAATCACCTGGTTTCACGGAGAAAAATGTCCAAACAATCCAGAGACCAGAAGTCGAGATTCTAAATATTAAATTAAAGCACGCAAGGAAAAAATATAACCTAAACAAACCTAAGTGTGATGATTTAAAGGTAGAATGTACACGTTGCTTTATAAAATTCTTATCAAGGAAGACTGTTCATACTACCCTTGAATGAGCACACACCACACATCAATCCTTCCATAGGTGAAATGTAAAGAATCAGAGAAACCCTTCTGCAAACACTACCCACCGTGGAATTTACAGATACTCACATAAAAGCACAAGAGTCTTTACTCCAATGGAGGATCGTTCAACTTACCAGCTGGGCAAAAGTTGTAACTTTTAGTCTCTTGAAAAGCTCATCCTTTTTGTATCTGTAATCTGAAAAGCAGGATAGGACAAATAATTTTCTAGGTATATTTTTCTTTCTTAGAGGTACTCATTCTTTCTAGTCGTCGTTATATGGTGTGATTTTCAAGTGATTTATATGCTTTTACATATACTATCTCATATATGATCTTCACGGTATGGTCAAAATTAAGCGCCACACATTCTTATCACCTCTTTATCAACCCCCCTCCTTGGCCTTCCCCGGTAGGAAGCTTAAATTTGAATTTACAAGCCATTCTTTTGTGTCTCTTGACTTTACCCCTCGCATTTATTCTCTCTGCTTACCATTTTTCCCTTTTACTCTGCTGTCTTTCTTTTGACCACTGTTGTATTGCACGCATTTTTGTAAGCCACTTTAAATCCTTTTCAGAACAAAGCAGGGAATAACCCGTCTGCAATTTGCAAATGAGGACAGAGACCCAGAGAAGCTCAGTTGCCCCAGGTCAAACAGCTGGTAAGACATTCACGCCCTATTATCCTAACTCTGACCTGAAGGGAGAACGGTTCTGTTCCTGAGGTTACAAATTATACTGGAGACACAGGGCAACACTCCCCGTGCCCCCCCCCCCACCATGCTGGGCACAAAGTTATGCCTGGTCCTGATGATCTTTTCTATCAGTTTCTCCCTCCGCCACTCCACTTCAGTAAAAATCCACCTACTCAGTGTTCCAAGATGAAAAATTTCCTGAGATCCGTCGTGCAGCAGTGTCACATTTAAAAATGGCGAAGACGGTAAATTTTATGTTCTGTGGAGGTTTTTTTACCACAATTTAAAAAAATCATCCTGAAACATCAATATTTATTCGGCGCCATCTTGACCGTCCTGAGACATGGGGGCACTTCTGCACTTGTTAACAGTTCTTCTTATCACATAGAACAGTCTTTTAAAATTTAGCCGATCTCCCTTGACCTCGTATCTGTCCCACAGAGGCATGCTAAAAATTAGCTTCCTTAAAATTTCCTGAAGATGACGGCCAATTCTGAAGAGTTTTCAAAATCAAACTCCCACCCACCCTTACTTCCCTTCTACATTTTCGTATTGGCGGCCATGATTCCTTAGGTACTTCCTCATTATTTCCAAATTACTAAAGGTTAGGTGGATAATTACTATGGCCTTCACAGTATAGAAGTCGCATAAACCGAGACTCCTAGCAACAAAGGAAAGGATTAAAGGTATTTAAAATTATTTACCTGGTGTTACTAATCATTTCCATGAATTTTCCAAAAACCAACACAGAACGGATTCTTTGGAGGCTAACGTCAGCTTGGTGGACCGTAACCCCTTACGACTTAGAGTCAGGAAATAACAGTGCTTTAAAAACTAGATTTCTGTCAATATATTGAGACGCTTTGTTACAAAGGATTCAAACTTCTCTGTTCTCAGATGTCTCAAGGAGAGCCATGTGGCTAATAACTAACCATTACTTCTAGAAAATTCTCAGAATAGCTTCTTCTGGATACAATAAGGTAACAAACCTAGATGCAAAGGAGATTCTAAGAACGGCCAGGATGCAGACCCAAGGGGCTGGGCAGAAGCTTTCAAAAGTGCACATGAATAACTATAGTCTCCTCTCAATTGCCAACAATCTGCCCACCAAAAGTCGTTTATATAAATCACAATGGCAATAAATCAGCCAATAAAAAGAGTCAACGGCTTTCAAGTAGTTTCCACTGTGGCATTTCTCCACTGATATTCTTTTGGTATGGTTACATAGTTTGAAATACTTCTCCACTTCTTCACATTCCCAGCACAAAATGCACACATTCAAATCCCCTTTGACTAAGTAGAAATGATCTCAAACAAAAAACAGGCTCTACTATATTCTACTGACTGGCATGTCTAGTATCCTCTCACAGGCGCTAGGCATCCCGCTGCACATTCGAGCCTGAACTCTACATACCTGGTTCTTGTTTAGAAGGACAGCCATCATTAGGACTTTCTGACATTATTACTCAGAGATAAAAGATCAAACTAGACGTTTTACTAGTAAGTTTTAAAGTTTATAAAAAAGGATGACTTGGAAAGTTCTGTCGGTCTGTCCTTGCAAGGGCGACCAGAGCTTTAAGAATGGAAGCTTCTGCTACTGTCGCTTCTCCCAAACCCTGGGATGGAGACAGAAAATCCTAGTTTCAGATACGTTATCAAGTTTTGCTTCTCCGGTAAGTCTGGAGTCCCAGTCTGGCTCTCTCGAGTTACTGGAAGGACAGAGACCTGACTATCTAGGATGCTTCACACTGGGTCCAGCTAGTGTCATCTAACCACCAGAAGCCAAGAATAGGCTTTGTGAGCAGTCAATAGACACAGAGTGTCTATTTTCCCGAGACCGAGTAGAAAGAATATTCAGATTACAAAGGAATTCTGCGTTTTCAGGGTTCTGTTAAAACACGTTATTAGCAAAGGGAAGTTGGGCTCACAGTGGAAGACAAATTCAAAGGAAGTAACAGAGCAAGGTTTGTGATTTCACAGAAAGACCTGGCATCTAAGGTAACCCGAGAAAAGTGATGGGTCTAGGGTGTCATGAAACAAGGCGATATTCTCCTCCCTTTTGACCCAAAAGAACGTCTACAACAGAAAATGGGAAAAGAGAAGGAAATAGCTTCCAAAATGTAGATCTCGAATCAGAATCTGAAGTAATTCTAGTCAGGGAATCAGCACAAAGTGTGTGAAACAAGGGGAGAGGAGTCTCTTGTCTTACTAAAAGGAAGTCCAAAACTTCTGAAGAGGGAAGCAAACATTTTCAAGGACTCTATTCTAGAGATATTTTGTGGGGGATGGGGTGGAGGGTGGGGAGACAAGCTCCATTTAAAGTTTAGATATTAGAGAAACCACATTGTGCTTTTAAGCAATGTTTAAAACAGGGTTCAGCAATCTGGGCGGAATGGGACATTTTCAGGGGACAGATTTTGGTGTGGACAGGTGAGCTTACACTAAGCTGTGAATGGAGAAGAGGCAAAAGAGATTGCAAATCCAAACAGAAGCCAGCCAGCTTCATTTTGCCTGCTGTCGATGAACTAAGGACAACAATGAAGCATGGGTAAGTAAATGAGATTTTTTTCAAATGGTTTAAAATGGCAATATACACTTAAATATATATATATATACACTTATGTAATGTAAAATATAATAAAATTACAAAATCTAATATAAAGGATCGAAGAAGAAAAGGATGGTGTGACATTACACATGAAAAACCAAACGTCTATAACATCAGCCCTTAGAGCTGAACACAGGCAACCAACAGAGTCGGCTTAAAGCGCTCTGAAGTCCACACTGCTGGCTGGGGTTTCTCCACACTGCAGCAACTCAAAAGAAGCAGAAACATTATCATTTAAATTAAAAGCCCTGCGTTACACCGCGTTACAAAAACAGAAGTTCCGGTGAATTCTGGGTTTGTAATATTCTCTTCCCAAAGGACGTGTATTACCAGAGCGAAGTTCTGAACTGCGAACCATCAGAGCGCCTCTTACTACCATTAGCGAACCCGTCCCCTCGCGCCGTGTTCTTCTACTGAGGAGATGAGCAAACCCATCCTAGGAAACAGATGTTTCTACTTCTCTAATCCTAGCCTCGGTGTGTACACTTTGGACACAGGTTGAAAAATTATGATTTTGTGCAAGGGCAAGGCACTCGGTGACTAGCAGCTTATCTTTGAAGCCGATTAGTTTGTAAAAAGGACGTGCATGAAATATGATTTTTAATTAAGGGAAAGCAGACTGCAATGAATTTATAAGCATAGCACCACTTTAAGACTAAGCTCGCTCCCTCTCCCCC
Organism: Ursus maritimus; assembly: GCF_017311325.1. Lineage (NCBI taxonomy): Eukaryota > Metazoa > Chordata > Mammalia > Carnivora > Ursidae > Ursus > Ursus maritimus. The sequence continues at coordinate 21,790,445 of NW_024425563.1, read as the reverse complement.
CGTCGATGTCTTTCATGAATAACTTAGACTAATTTACATGCACAGGAGGTTATGAAGTAAGAGATAATATTATTCCTATCTTGGGCAATGAGAAAACGAAGAAGATAGAAAAGATCATGACCTTGAAAAAGGTCGTGGAGACTGCAGTACGATGAAACTAGAAGCTCGGACTCTTGCTTCCTAACTAGAGAGCTCGTTCTGCATTCCAACACTAACATCTCCTGTGGGATGTCTGTCGGGCAGAGCTCGGCCCTCAGGCGACAATTCAGCCGCTGGCCGGGATGGTACACGGTGTTTCCCACATCCTCCTCGGCACCCGCCAGGCTCGCCCGCCTCCCATAGCTTTCCGTGCCTGTCAGCTGTGGGATGGGGTAAGATTGTTAATAACCAACTTCTAGAACTTCAGGGCTCCATTATCCCAAACCATCAATAGTGTTACTCACTCTTTTTGATCTCTTCTAGCTTCTCAGTGTATTTAGTCATACTGTTCCCTAGAAAGAGAATAAGATAGGCTTTTAATGGAAGAAAATGAGTTAACACTCTAAAAACAGAATGGAGTACAAGTATTCCCTAAGCCCTCTTATCCTGTTCTTACGGACTCATGGTAAGCAAATGGGCTACACGTCATTAACACGTCTTTTGGATTATACAGCGTCCTTAAATGATGAGGAATCAAGGGGAAAGTATTGGCCAAATGTACTGAAAGGGTAGACACCCAATAAACACAGAAGTCTCAGGCCGTACAGATGATCACTTTATATAATTTTTTTCCCTTTTTTTTTCTTTTCGAGTCAAGGCTTTCCTCCTCCTTTTATTCCCCCCGTAACCTTTCTGTGGGGAAGACGTGCCAAGGAGAAAGAAAGAAGCAATGATCTCTGAATGTCTAAAATGTGCCGCTGTGGCTACCCAAGCAAGCCCTTGCTCTCTGCTTAGTCTTTGTGGTTTCCCTCGCTCTCCTGAACTTGGTCTTCAACGATTCGTGCTGAGGTTGCAGCCTGAACTAGACCACACAGTCTGTGTGCTGGTATTCACCCCGGATTTGATCTGCTAAGAAAGAGCAGATTCCCACCATTGCAGAGAGCACGGAGCCCTCGTGTTCTGCAGCCTGGTTGTACAATACCAGGGGCCAGCCAAGGTGGTTTGGAGGGTTTCCATACACTAAAACTGGGCCAGGATCCTTTTGGTTTCCGAACAAACTAAGGTCTAGTTCCCAAGCCAGCGGCTATTATTTTTTACTGGGCATGCTTCAATTTGATTCAATACGGCAAGCTCTGCCTGGCATTCGAAAGATACAGCAAAAAAGGGGGAAACTGTTTCAAAGTGTCTCATTTCTAAAATTGTGCTCCTAACTTTTAAGCTTTGGGAGGAGCTAGTCAGATTCCATCCCAACTTCAGATAAAAGAAGTGCTTCCCAATTAATGGCACAAACTGATGTTTTTTAAGGACTAAGCCTGAGCTTTTCTTCATCTTTTAGGTCAGAAGTAGAGAGAGAAAATTCTTGCTCTGAAACCCAAAATACATTTTCAAAAAAACCAACTTACATCACGTCATTATTAAATCTTTACTTATGAATTCATCAGGGAATAAAATTCCACTGAGTTAAAAAAATATATTTATTTATTCTTTCTTTCCATCTGAAGACACACACTCTTCGGATCAGGATGAGACAGCGGGACACAGTGGTAGCCCTAGAGCTAGACTGTGGCCTTTGCAAAGCTCAGAGGGACACAGGGTTGCTGGAAGGCCTGAGCCTTGTCAGGAGAGACACTGAAAATGCCTAAGAGGTCCAACTAGCACCACAGACTGAGAGTAGAATCAAATATGATCTTTTCGAGGTTCTTCAGGCTGGAAGTGACCGGAGTGGGAACCACAAATTCCTCCTCAACGCACACCCCCTTCCCCTGCCACTTTGACCTCAGGTGGGAACCCACGGGTCAATACAATGGGGGAAGAAGACAGGGCAAACAGTGTGCTCTTCGGTGTCCTGCCATCTTATTCTTCAGCCATTTTACACAATAGCTTTTGGTTACAAGTGTTCCTGAGTCCCCTACGTTTGTGCGTTGCTGACCCGGCAGTTACCTTGTTTTGGCCGGGCAGCTTCGGGCAGTCTTATCAAGGCTGAGGTACAAAAAGATCACTGATTTGTTCGGTGACACAGCAAATTAGGAGCTAAGCCGGGCTCCATGTTCCCAACCTCCTGGTTTGTCGTCCTGCTTTTCTAGTGGTGCTGTTTTAAAAACATGATTTCCCTGTGAGGTAAATACGTAGGAAGTGTGACTTCCCTAATAGTAGCAGGTGGGACCCGTGTGACGCTCTAAATTCCCCGAGGCACACCCCACATGGAAAACAATAGCCAGCCTTATTATATGGTCTTTATTATTAAAACATTGCCTTCCAGTCTAGAGCAGTTTCCACTAGCAAAGCGGCTGAAGTCCATTTCTCAATCAATCAACTCTCCGCATTTTCCGAGTATTTACACAGCACTTCACTCACACCGACCCCGTGAGGTAGGCCCGCGCGCCTTCAGTGTGTGTCTCCCACAAAGGAGAAGGCAGGCGAGCGCCGTTTTTGCAGTGGTATACAAATATTTGGCAAAATTACGAACAAATGTGAGAGGGGGACGATAAGAAGGTCTGTTCATTATAGACATTCGTTCTATCCAAGTGGGGGGGGGCGGGGAAGAGAAAATGGAGGATTTCCACATTGTTTCAGCTGGAGAAAGACGTGAGGCTGGCTGACACAAAAGCGCCTTAAAAATGATTTTAGAAAGTATGAAATGTAGTATTTTGCCCCACTGCATAGAACGCTTATACCTTAACTACGCAGCTTATCTTACTGGATCTAATTGCATCTGAAAATAGGCTTTTGACTACCTTTTAAAAAGACGGGAAATGAATCAATTCTATAATTGGCTTATTTATAAATGCAGCTTTGTTTCATACAAAAGGAGCTTAAAAGACTATCAGCAAACCAGTTCTTTTTTAACTGAAATTACACATTATTGCTAGATAAATTTTCCGAGACAAGACTTTGATTAAAAAAAAAAAAAAAAGGTCAGTGGCTCCCCATGGCTTCCCGACTCCAGTTGAAACTCCTTGTTCTAGAGCTGAAGGCGCCAACGTCTTACCTGCCTCTTCAATCTTGCCTTAATTACTAAACTTGACAAACTCTCCGTTAGTCTTCTGTTCTCTAACATGTCATCTTGTCCATGTAATCATAATAGCTCACCCAGCTGGAAGTGACCTTTCCCTCCTCTGAACTTCCACAGCACTCAGCTCACCACTCACAAGGCATTTATCACTGTACTGCTTTATTTGTGTGCACGTCTTATCCACCTTCTGATACTGAAAGCCAAAAACTATTTACACACACACACACACACACACACACACAATCTTTATCTCTTCCATTGTGTAGCATAAAATGTACTTGGAATTATTTGCTAAGCGAAATATACTATGAAGATCTATCTGAAGAATCCTTATAATGAATCATTTTATAACACAAATTATCACACCCCAATTTGGCTTGAGTTTTTGGACACCTCGTTTTCTTTAAGCTATGCACAACTTGATTATTAACTATAGTATATGTCATGTACTATCTATGTGACATCCATAGTATTTCAAGACTCAGGTAACCTCGAAATGTATAAGGTGGTATTTAGCTTCTACTTAGTTTATAATTTAAATTACAACAAAAGATATATATATATATATATAAAATATAAAAAGTATATAATATAAAATATATAATATATATAATATATATATAAATATATGTCTATGTTTTGCAATTAGAATCAAGAGAAAGAGACAAGTCAACTCTATCAATAGTGCCATGCAAGACAGAGCACAATCGATAAACGGAGTGACTCATTCGTTAGATTTTTTTTCCCTTTGTTTTCCTATAATTTAATAACATTGTTTGCACTGAGCCAGTAAGGAAAGCAAGTGATTTTGAGCAGCAGTAATCTAAAGTGGGCAAGATTTATAAGGCACGAACTCAGTTGCTAAGAGACAACTCCATTGCTTTATTTTTCTTCAATATTTCCCTCCTCTACGGAGAAGCTCTTTTGGCTCAGAAGGAGCAGAAAGCGTGAAAAGAGGCACAGTGGGTCCTTTGTTAATCTCAATAAGTTATATGAGTGGATAGTGCTTTCTGGTTTATAAAAGGCTTTCACATACATTTCTCCCTTTGACATAAAAAACAGAATTAAACACCAAATAAAAGTGAAGAGTACCTAGTCTGTAATGAGTTTGAGTGCTTAAGATCAAGGCTATTAGCAAATATTCAGCAAAGTAGAGACTAAAGAAGACAAAAAGGAAATGACTCGTTTGTGTGGAGTTAAGAGTAATGTGAATCTTTTAAAAAATTAAAAATAAGGCTAGAAGAGATGCAGTGGAGAAAAATCTACAGAATTTTACAAAACTGAAGACATTTGAAATAAGATTGGATAGAGACTGAAATGAGAGGCTAATGCAGGCGATGAAAGAGTGCAGGACACTGACAAAGGGAGAGCCCTGTGGTTTGGAAAGTGTCCCTTCACCAGCCTGCGGTGCTGCAGAACGAAACCCAGAGAGGGTGCTCGAGAATACACGAGAACCCTGCGGTGGAGACCGAACAAAACGCCGTCAGGGATTTCGTCAGAAGCATAATCCATTCATGGCACAGTCTGGCAAGGCTGGGGAGCTGGTAAGAGACACCCAGGCACCTATGGAACAAAAGAAATATTTGAAGTTCAAAATGATTCTGCTACTTCTAGCTGTGGCTATACAGCAGTGTCTTGAGTTTATAGGAGAAGTAGAGTGAGAAGCATAGAAATCAAAAATAATCTTTACCCAGGAAGAAGACAGCAGTCTTCGAAGAACTCAGGAGGTGATTTGGGTGAAGACTGGTGATACCACGCAATTCTTGATTTCTTGTGATTAACTCTGAATTGCTCACTGTTTGGTAAGAAAAGATTAAAGACCCATCTATTTAGCCTAGAAATGAGGAATGCTCACTCATACCTGTGCCTATTTCCACTGCTCTGACTGCAGAGCTTAAAAACATACCATAGAAAGGGGCTCCTTACTCTCACCGGGGCTATAAGGTTACTCTTGTGCTCTCTTAACCGGGACTCCTTACCCTTTGCACCTGTTGGCACACATATAAGTGATAATATTTGAACAAAACACTGGTGTAAATGCTGGCTTCCCCCGGCCCCAGTGGCTACCCAGAGAGCTAATGGGACATGTATCATGGCACATAACCAGTAGGCCATGGCACACCAAGTGGAAACGTTCTCTGAATACACAGGGAGGTAGGTCACAAAAATGCATAGAAAAATGACATTAAAATAAAATCCTCCCCTGAAACAGACTTTAAAATAATTTCTAAGTTTGAAGCAACAACAAAAAAAATCGAACACTAGGATAAGATTTCTCTCCCACACTGATTTTAAAATACTTTTGAGTTTTAAGCAATGAAGTACACTTTGGCCCTTCCAAAAGCTATTACAAAACTAGTTTGGGAGACTTCTGACTCCAGGAAGATGAGGTAGATGTACTTTACTCCTCCAGCTAAGTACAACAAAAACACTGGACAACCCACAAAATGGGAGAAAGTATTTGCAAATCATATTTCTGATAAGGGTCTAGTCCCCAGAATATGTAAAAGAACTCTTATAACACAGCAATAGAAAAAAAAAAAAAACCCGAGTATAAACTGGGCCAATGATTTGAAGAGGTATTTCTCTATAGGAGATACACAAATGCCAGTAAGCACATAAAAAGGTGCTCAACATCATTAGTCATGAGGAAAATGCAAATCAAAACCACAATGCGATACCACTTCATCTCCGCGAAGATGACTATAATCAAAATGATGGGATGGTAACAAGCATCATCAAGGATGTGGAGGAAAAGAGCCCTCCTGCATTACTGGTGAGAATGCAAAGTGGTGCAGCTGCTTTGGAAAACAGTTTGGCAGTTCCTCAAAAAATGAAACACAGAGTCACCACATATGGTCCTATGTGACTCCTAGGTATGTAACCAAGAGAATTAAAAGCATATGTTTGCACAAAAATTTGTACACTAAAGTTTACAGCAGCATTATGGCCAAAAGTGTCAACAACCCAAATGTCCATCAATTGATAAGCAGATATACAAAATGAGGAATGTATCTATACAACAGAATATTATTTGGCAGTAAAAAATAATGAGGTATTGATACATGCTGCAACATAGACCGACCTTGAATCCATTATGCTAAGTGAGAGACGCCAGACACAAAAGGCCACAAATTACATGATTCCATTTATACGAAATGTTCAGAATAGGCAATAGAAAGTAGATTAGTGGTTATCAGGGACTGGAAAAAGTAAGGAATGGGAAGTGACTGCTCTTGGATATGGGCTTTCTTTTTGAGATGACAAAAAAAATGTTCTGTAATTAGAGTGATGATGGTGTCACTACCTCGTGAATGTACTAAAAACCTCTGAACTGCTTAAAAGGTTAAAAGTGTGAATCTTATGGTATGTAAATTAGACTTCAATTTAAGAAAATAACATAGCAATTATAAAAAAGATTGATTAAAAAAAACAAAACAAAAACCCGGACATTATGTATAAAATATAGAAGAAGACTTGATAGGTTGGAGAGAGGAAGGCAGACTGGGTAGGGACCTCAGGACCCAAGAAATGGCATGATAGTTGAGTTACCTGGTTTTTTGTTTTGTCTGTCTGTGTCTGTTTGCCTCACATATCTGAAGCTATAAAGAAGCCAGCAACCCAGAAACACCAATGGACAGACGGAAAAAAAAATCTCCAACAAAAGATTGCTGTCCCTACCCAAAGGACTGGGGAAGGGGCAGCTTAGCAAGCCAGAAAACTGTCAGACAATAACTGCTTTACTCCAACCAAACACCACCTTCACCTGTCAGCAAAGGTCCGGGGGGTGGGAGGCGGGGCTTGATTTCCATCCTTGCTGGGCTATGATGAGGTGCCATCAAAGCACCTCAAAGAGGATCAAGGAGGTGGGGACAGGAGAGTACTCAAAGATATAATGGCTGAAAACCTCCCAAATTTGACAAGAAACATAAACCTACAGAAGTACATAGAAGCCCAGTAAATGCCAAACAGGATAAACCCAAAGAAACCCACATCGAGATACATCATAATCAAACTTCTGAAAACTAAAGAAAAAAAGATCCTTGAAAGCAGCAAGAGAAAAAAACACCTTATCTGTATGGGAGAGACAGTTCAACTGACAGCAGATTCCTCATCAGAAATCATGGCAGCCAGAAGAAAGTGGCACAGTATTTTTCAAGCGCTTAAAGAAAGTAATTGTCAACCTAGGCTCCCACACTCAGAGAAGATACCTTTCAGGAATAAAAGGAAATCAAGACATTTTGCACATGAAGGGAAACTCAGAGAGTGTGTTTACCAGCAGACCTGCCCTAAAGAACAGCTAAAGAAAGTTCTCTAATCAGAAAGGAAAAGTAGGGGCACTTGGCTGGCTCAGTCAGTGGAATGTGTGACTCTTGATCTTGGGGTTGTGAGTTTAAGCCCCACACTGGGTGTAGAGACTACATAAAATAAAATCTTAAAAAAAAAAAAAGTATTAAAAAAAAAGAAAGGAAAAGGAAAAGAAGGAACCTTGAAACCTCAGGAAAGAAGAATACAGAAAGCAAAAATATGCGTATGGACATTTTTTCAAGTGCCTATGAAATATATGCCAAATAGACCATATCCTGAGCAATAAAATGAACATCAATGTACTTTTTAAAGATATTTTTTAAATATTTTATTTATTTATTTGAGAGTGAGAGAGTACGAGCAGGGGGAGGGGCAGAGGGAGAGAGAGAAGCAGACTCCCTGCTAAGCAAGGAGCCTGACATGGGGCTCCATCCCAGGACCCTGAGATCATGACCTGAGCCGAAGGCAGACGCTTAACCAACTGAGCCACTCAGGCGCCCCCATCAGTGCATTAAAAAAAAAAAAAAAATCAAACCAAACAGTGTGTTCTTCAAACACAATGGAATCAAACTGGAAATCAAAATAACAGGAAAATCTCCAAACACTTGTAAACTAAACAACACATTTCTAAATAATTCATGGGTCAAAAAAGATAGTCTCAAAGGAAATAAAAAGGTACACTGAACTGAATGAAAATGAAAATACAACATATCAAAATTTGTGGGACACAGCTAAAGCAAAGGAATTGGAATAGCTAAAATAATTTGTAAAGAAAAATAAAGTGGGAGTAATTAACACCAGGGTTTTGTTTTGTTTTCTATTTAATCTGTTTTTCCAATGGGTGTGTTATTTTCTTAAATTGAGGTATAATTTACACATACTAAAAGTCACCCTTTTATTTAAAAAAAATTTTTTTAGAGACAGAGAGCATGAGTGGGAGTGGGGTGGGGGATGGAGGGGCAGAGGGAGAGGGAGAATCTCAAGCAGGCCCCACAACCAGCACAGAGCCCGATGCAGGGCTCAATCTCAAAACCCTGAGATCGTGACCCGAGCCAAAAGCAAAAGTCAGATGCTTAACCAACTGAGCCACCCAGGTGCCCGTTTTAAAATGTACAATTCACAATGCACAATCTCTTCCCAAAAACAGAACAAGAGGAAATACTTTCCAACTCATTTTATGATGCCAGTATTACCCTGGTATTAAAACTAGACAAAGACAACCCCCCCAAAAGAATTACAAACCAATGTACCTCATTAATATAGACACAAAAATCTTTAGCCAAATAATAACTAGAATTGAGCAATATATAACAAGAATTACACACCATGACTAAGTGAGGTTTAGTCCAGGGATGCAGCAATACTACAATATTTGCAAATCAAGGTAATCCACCATATTAACCAGCTAAAGACAAAATCATATAATTATATCAATCGATGCAGTAAAACCATTTGTTAAAATTCAACAGGCATTCATGATGGAAAATTCTCAGAAAAATAGGAATAGGAGGAAACTTCCTCAATCAGAAACAGCTAACATTCTACTTGATGACGAGAGACTAAATGCTTTCCCCCCAAGATCAGGAAAAAGACAAGGATATTCACTCTCATCACTCTTATCTGACACAGTTCTGGGAGTCCTAGTGAGTGCAGTGGAAGGCAATAAAAGGGAATAAAAGACATATGTGGCCTGGAAAGGAATAAATAAAACCTCCTTTTTGTAAATGACATCGCTGTCTACAGAGAAAAGCCCAAGGAATCTACCAAAAAAAACCCCAACAAACAAACAAACAAACAAACAAACAAGCTCCTCTTGTATCTAATAAGTGAGTTTAGCGAAGTCCTAGGATTCAGGAGAAATATACAAAAATCAGCTGTATTTCTATACATTAGCAATGAACTCAATGACACCAAAATTAAAAAGACAATACCATTGACAATTGCTAAACAAAAAATGAAATACTTAGGAGTAAATCTAACAAAACATGGACAGGACACTTATGCTGCAAACTGTCCCCCCGTGGACACCTGCAACCACAGAGAGTACCAAACCGTATATACACTATGTTTTTCCTATACATACATACCTATGATCACGTTGAACTTATAACTTAGGCACAGTAAGAGATTAACAACAATAACTAATAATAAAAAAGAACAATTTTAATACATACTACAATAAAAGTTATGTGAAAGTGGTCTCCCTGTTTCTCAAAACATCTTATACCCTTTTTCTTGTGATGATGTGAGATAATAAAATGCCAGCATGATGAGCAGTGAGGTGAATGACAGAGGCATCGTGACGTGGCATGAAACTACTATTGACTTTCTTTTTTTTTTTTTAAGATTTTATTTATTTATTCGACAGAGATAGAGACAGCCAGCGAGGGAGGGAACACAAGCAGGGGGAGTGGGAGAGGAAGAAGCAGGCTCCCAGCAGAGGAGCCTGATGTGGGGCTCGATCCCATAACGCCGGGATCACGCCCTGAGCCGAAGGCAGACGCTTAACTGCTGTACCACCCAGGCGCCCCTACTATTGACCTTCTGAGATACATCAGGAGGAGGAGTGTCTGCTTCCGGACTGCGGACGACCGTGGGTAACTGAAACTGGAAAGTGAAATCCCAGATGGGGGGTGGGGGGACTACTGTACTATAGTAATGGATTGGAAAACTTGACATAGTAAAGATGTCAGTTTTTCCTAAATTGATATATAGGCTCAATGCAACTCCTATCAAAATCAGAGCAATGTATTTTTTTTGGTAAATGTAAATGAGATTATTCTAAAATTTACATGGAGAAGCAAATGAATTGGAATAGCTAAAATAATTTGTAAAGAAAAATAAAGTGGGAGTAATCAGTCTAACCAATTTTAATCAAGCCTGTGAGATACTGGCAGGTTAGACACATAGATCAAGGGAACAGAAGAGAGAGCTCAGGAATGGATCCACGTTAATATGCCAACCTGGTTTTTGACAAAGGCGAACGTGCAAAGTTCAATGGAGGAAAGGCAGTCTTTTAACAAATGGCGCTAGAGCAACTGGACATCTGTAAGCAAAACGGTAACTCTGATCTAAGCTGCATATCTTGTATAGAAATTACCTCAAAGTATATTGTTTGCTTTTTTTTTTTTTAATACTTTTGTTCTTTATTTATTTGAGAGAGAAAGATAGCGAGAGGGAGCACAAACAGGCGGTAAAGGGAGAAGCAGGTTCCCTGCTAAGCAGAGAGCCCGACATGGGGCTTGATCCCAGGACCCTGGGATCATGACCTGAGCTAAAGGCAGACGCTTAACCAGCTGGGCCACCCAGATACCCCCTTTTTTTCTTAATTTTTTAATTTATTTATCCAAGTGTATTGTTGACTTAAAAGTAAAACCTAAAACTATAAAACTTCTGGAAAAAACCCTGATAGAAAATTTCTGGGATCTAGTCTCAGTAAAGAGTTCTTAGACTTGACAGCAAAAGCATGACCCAGAAAAGGAAACACTGATATAGTGGACTTCACCACAATTAAAAACTTAGGCACTTCAAAAGACCCTGTCAGGAGAAGGAAAAGACAAGCTACAGACTGGAGAAAATATTTGCAAACCATGTATCCAACAAAGGACCGGCAGGTAGGATGTATCAGGAACACTCCGCACTCAAGTCAAAAAGCAAACCATCCAATTAGAACGCAGGCAAAAGACATGAAGGGATACTTCACTGAATCAGATACACAGATGATGGCAAATAAGTACGTGAAGAGCTGTTCAACATCATTAGCCATTAGGGAAACACACATCAAAACTGCAATGAGATGGGGCGCCTGGGTGGCTCAGTCGGTTAAGCGTTTGCCTTCGGCTCAGGTTATGATCTCAGGGTCCTGGGATTGAGCCCCGCATCGGGCTCCCCGCTCAGCAGAGAGCCTGCTTCTCCTTCTTCCCCTGCCTGCCACTCTGCCTACTTGTGCTCTCTCTCGATCTCTCTTGTCAAATAAATAAATAAAATCTTAAAAAAAAAACAAACCCTGGGGCGCCTGGGTGGCACAGCGGTTAAGCGTCTGCCTTCGGCTCAGGGCGTGATCCCGGCATTATGGGATCGAGCCCCACATCAGGCTCTTCTGCTATGAGCCTGCTTCTTCCTCTCCCACTCCCCCTGCTTGTGTTCCCTCTCTCGCTGGCTGTCTCTATCTCTGTCAAATAAATAAATAAAATCTTAAAAAAAAAAAACAAAAAACCCTGCAGTGATATGCCACCACTCATCTATCTGAATGGCTAAAATTAAAAATGGCGCCACCACCAAATGCCGGTGAGGATGTGGGGAAACTGCAGCATTCATTCATTGCTGGTAGGAGTGTAAAATGGTCTAGCTACTCTGGAAAACAGTTTGGCAGTTTCTTAAGACACTGCAAATGCAACTATCATGTGACCCAGTAATTGCACCTCTGGGCGTTTATCCGGGAGAAATGAAGGCTTATATTCAAACAAAAATCAAAACATGAATGTTTATAGCACCTGTATTTGTAATAGTTAAAAAGCGGAAACAATCCAGATGTCCTTCTACAGATAAATGGTTAAACTGTGGCACTTCCATACCATGGGATACTATTCAGTAAATAAAAAGGTATCAACTAATAAATGCAGCAACCTGAATGCATCCTCCCAAAATTATGCTGAGTGCAAAGCCAATTCAAAAAAAAAAAAGTTGCATATTGTGTGATTCCATTTATTAACAGCATCTGTGAAATGACAAAATTATAAAATTGAAGAACAGATTAGTGGTTGTCAGGGATTAAGGAGAGGGTGAGGGTAGAAAGTGGATATGCCATTAAAAGGACATGAGGGATTCTCCCCATGCTGGAAATGTTCTGTATCTAGACTTGTACGTATCAATGTCGGTATCATGGCTGTGATACTGTATAGTTTCCATAAGATGTTACTATAGGAAACCGGGTAAAGGGTACATTGGAATCTCTCTGTATGATTTTTTTTTTTTTAAGATTTTATTTATTTATTTGACAGAGAGAGAGAGCATAAGCAGGAGGAGCAGAGAGGGAGGGAGAAGCAGACTCCCCTCAGAGCAAGGAGCTCTATGTGGGGCTTGACCCCAGGACCCCGGGATCATGACCTGAGCCAAAGGCAGATGCTTAACCACCTGAGGCACCCAGGCACCCCTCTCTGTATGATTTCTTAAAATTCTATGCAAATCCACAATTACTTAAAAAAAAAAAGTTTAATTAGCAAAACACTAGTTTAAAAATCCAAGGATATAAAAGGCTATAGGCAATTACTATGAATTATCAAAAGCAGACTTAAGTATCTCAATTTTTAAAAAATTGAAATTAATTTCCGGTACTATTTATTATTAAGTCAAATTTTGGTTATGAATTGAGGAATTGAAGGGAAAGAAATGGGTTTTCGTTCACAAATCCCAATTCAATTTCCCGGAAAAAAACCCTACCTATCTGAAATAAACCTCAGCTCTTAAAAATTTTCATTTTAAGAAGGTTCTAAGAGAAATGCATTCCTTTATAGTTGTCTTTTAAATGTTATCTGGACCCCTCAGAAAAAAATATATGGCATTTTTAATCAAAGTGCTTTCTTCACAGAATAGCTTATTCCAGAAAAGTGGGTCACAAGTGCAGTTGGCGGGGGGGGGGGGGAAGGCAGGTAGAGATGGAGAAGTTGAAGGCATTTGTGGTAGAAGGAATGAAGCTGGGGGAAAAGTTGGGACAGCTGGCCGAAGAGACAGTGGCCAGGCTTCACACCAGGTCTCCTGGTGCGCCATCGACTTCTTCACCCTGCATTCTAATCCTCGTTCTGTCTCCTTTTATTGAACTTCAAGTAAATCACACAATCTCTGTGCCACAATTTCCTCCTCCTCAAAAATGGAGATAAAATTTTCTACCTCCCATCAAACAGGATATTTGCAAGGATAAATATCTGTACAGCTTGGAAATGTCTGAAAGAAAGGTCCCGAGAAATTGTATCTGCAAAGGTGGTTCATTTAAAACATTCAATTGAAGTCCATTTTATATGAACAAACTTGCATAATGGAAGACAGTAATTTCGAAGGAGACTGGAGGAAGGGAAAGACAAAATTAAATGAGATTTAAAGCAAGTCAGTATCTCGTCTACATCTCCTCAGTTGTCCTCAGGTTACTGATGGCAAATTCAGCGTTGCCAAAGGCATGTGGTGCCCCAATCCACTAGCAAAACCATCCCAACACAATGGATTTGCCACAGCTGACTTTAAACAGTAGAAAAACCGAAGGAGATAAGAAATCAAAATCTCACAAGCCTGCAAATCCATTTGGGACCTGGGGAGGGGTCTGCATCATGACACTGAAGGATGTTAAGAGCTTGGATATAAGCAATGCGACTCTTCAATTTCATTTTACCTGAACCGAAGCACGGATTGAAGTTTTGTCTGGTATTTTAGTTACTCACTCAGGTCTGTCCGCCTGCACTTGAATCTAAGCTCTTTGACTGCAAAAGTCACAATTCACATTCTTCTTTCTATGTCCCGTAGTCTGTAACTTTGCATGTAGTTGGCACTGTGCAAGTACCGAATTGAACAAATGTGTACAAATATTATCTATTACTCCGAGTTTAAAGGAATATACTTCAGGTGTTCCGAAAGAGAGGTCCGCCCCCCTGATAGTTATTTAGCCTAGCCTCGTAACTTATTGAACAAGGTTTTCATCAGTTTCTCAATTGATAAGAAGCTAGGTTATGTAAATGGAAGTTTTTACTTATAATCTGAAAAAAAAAAAAAAAAAAAAAAAAGCTTTCAAAGATAAAGCCTGAGCCTGGAAGGCCATGGGGTGAGAAACATGAGAAACTTTGAGCTTTGACTGACAGCAGGCATGCAGCCTGGCTCCTGCCAGTAATTTGTTATTGGATTTTTTTTTTTAAGTTTTAATTTTCTAATATTTACTCACCAGTATCCAGTCTTGACTTGATATGCTGATACCTTGGATTTTGTGGTATCCTTTTGGTCAGATACTAAAAAAATAAGAGAATTCACAATTAATTGAGTCAATGTCAGAACAAGGGTGACAAAGGTGGGAAAGAATCAGGTATTTAAAAAAGAGAACAGATGCTAAAATGTCATCAAACTTAAAGAAGGAAGGGGCTCAACTGTCCCTTCTATCGAGGACTCTTCGTCTCCACAGGTGAAGAGGTTATCTTGTTTGTGTCAAAATATGTCCGTTTTTTGTCAAAATAATCTCATAGCACTACGGAATTTGAAAAAAAAAAAAAGCCACAACTCTTAAAGATTATTTATGACATTGAGCCAAATTAGTCTCCCTCTAAGTTCCATCCCATCCACTGTCACAACCCAGAATAAGACACCCTCCAACCCGTGCCTCAAGAAATCTGTTAAAATAACTAAAGGCAGCTCTCTCGCCCTTCTTTTTTGTTTTACTCTTTGTACGATGATGTCTAGGCCATCTCCTCCGGCCACCCTCCAGATGGTATCCACCTCTCCCCTGGAAAGTAGCACTGGGACCCAGGACCCGGTTTGGCAGCCCCCCCCCCTGCTGCTTGCCTGGAGTCTGAGGCTCCACACATGTTACTACGATGGCATCTGCTCTCGGGGCAGCTGAGGCTCATCATGGGCCCAGGGCAAGTTCGTGGTCATCAAAAAATGGCAACGTCAGGTCTCCCTTGTCCTGTACTCTGGGAGTGAACTCTAAGTCCAAGCACAAGACATTTACGCAAATTAAGCTTCAGGGGCGTTTGTGAAAGCCATCGAAGTGAGGGATGGCTGGTGACCTGACATTTCAAGGTATAGCTTTCTTGCTCAGGCCTTTTTCTAGCCTACAAGTCTGAACATCGCACGCTCAGCTGCAGGCAGCTGTGGAACATGAAATTAAAACCTTTCCGGCTTCATCTTCCGCCCCTCTCACACATTTTCCCACGTGGACGTTGCCCGAGTGCTCCCCTAACTTGCTGTGCTCACTCAAGCCTCCAGGCTCAGCAAACGTCTGCCTAGAACTTGTCCTTGGGCAGAACCTTACTTTCTCTGCAAGCTGTCCGAGGTGGAATCGGGCATTTTCTTCTGCCTGGCTCCAGAGTATATCCTGTGTCATTGTTTATAACCCGCGCTTCTCTAGATTTCCTCCAAGGCAGGGACAGTGACTTACTCAAATCTGTATTCACCTGGGACCTAGCAGCTGGGAGGCACATTTGCTGATATGCAGTCAACAAATGAGCATCTAGCATGCAGAGTCTAGGGGCGCCTGGGTGGCTCAGTGGGTTAAGCGTCTGCCTCAGTCCAGGGTCCTGGGATCATGTCCCACACTGGGCTCCTTGATCAGCGGGGAGTCTGCATCTCCCTCTCCCTCTGCCTGCCGCTCCCCCTGCTTGTGCTCTCTCATGCTCTCTCTTTCTCTGACAAATAAAATCTTTAAAAAAAAATAGAGTGCAGAGTATGTTATACTAATCACCTGATTCCTTGGAAGAGAACACCAAACCTTATTATTATTATTTTTAAAAATTATTTTTATTTATTTTTTTAAGTAACCTCTATACCCAATGTGGGGCCTGAACTCATGACTCCGAGATTAAGAGTTGCATGCTCTACTGGTTGAAAGAAAGAAGAAGAAGAAAAAAATCAGGTGGAGAACACTAAACTTTAAAACCCATATCATTTGCCCTTGAAAACGCAGTTAACTACAACATGTTCTGCTGGCCAGAGTTTTAGATTTCAGAGACCAGGAAGAATTTTCTAAAACTGGGGGCACCTATAGAGAACAATCAACTTTTAATTTTGCCAAGAAAGGACATTAAAAAAAAAAAAAAAGCACAAAACCTCGTAACTACCATCTGCCATTTTAATACCTAAAAAGTAAGAAAGAAAAAAAAAATCCCAGAATAAAAAGATTGGTCCTTTAGTGTTATTACAAAACTCATGACATTGTCTGTGTTTTCCATTTTCCTCCAGGCAAGTGAACACTTAGCTTTGGGCCTCAGATGTGTGTGTGGAACCCCTGAGCTATTTTATTCCTAGAGAAAGACTGGAAAACTCCGGTCTACTTCTGACCAGTAATCTGCTATCTTTAAGAGAAACTGACTCTAATACCAATTCTAACTCCTTTCTAGATGAAGACAGAGAAGATTCTTAAGTGAGAAAAGGGAAATATGTAAAGACTGAAAAGGGGAACTTTAGAATAAGGTCCCCCAAAGAAAGGCAAATATCATAACAAAAACGAAAAAACCAAAAATGTAAACCAAAACACCAGGGAAAACATGTGTCTGGTAAACTGAGTCAAGAAAAGCTAATAGTAGAATTCCACCGTTATCTTAGTCTAAGGAATTTTCTGCCATTTATTTATTTATTTATTTATTTATTTTTGGGTACTCTGTACTTTCATAATTTCTATATGCTATTTCCTGTTTTTACTTTTGTTTTGTTTTGTTTTGCACTAGTTTCCTAGCAAAGTGTCTTTTGAAAAACTCCAGGCTAGTCTCTGCTGAACCAAGGGGATTTGTCCATACCTAAGCCAACATAGCTAAGAAGTGAGGGTGTCTCTGGGGACCAGGTGTGGTGGCAGCGGAATGATGGGGGGAGGGAGTGTGGACAGCTGCAGTCGCCGGACCCTTCCCGCCCCCGGTTTTCCCTTACAGAGACTAATGAGAAATCCATATGCTGCAGTAGAAAAATGTAGTGTCTCTTTTACATTTTCCCATTTTGGACCCACTTCTCGTTCCTGACTTTCTAGTGCCAACCACAACGTAAAACTCTCTGCTTCACTCGAAGCAGACTACCGTAGATTTTATGCAACTGCCATACTTTTCTCCTTAAAATTTTTGCTTTGGGGGGGGTGACTGTTTCTTGACCTACTGACCAACTGGCTTTTTTCAATTACGTAAACAGGGTGGAATTGTGGAAAGTGCAAGAGCCGAGAAAAGAAGCTGTTTCAAGGACTATTCATTCATTGAACAAAGCCTTACTAAGCACTAACCATTCAGGCAACATTTACTGCAGGAGTGAGCCGCTGTGCTGAGGACACAGAGCCACACAGCTCCCGGCGGTGTGGGGAAGGAAAAGAAGCCAACAAGGAGATACCATGCTGCATGATGAAAAGGCGACGGAAGCAGGGAGTGCAACAGGAGCTTGCAAGATTGGCACCTGATCCTGACCAAGAGTCAAGAACTATGTCCTGAGCGGTGACTTCTGGGCCGAAATCTGAGGGCCAAGGAAAGTAGTCAAGCTAAAGGAGTAGTGGCTGGAAGCCGCAGGGTTTCTGGGTAGACCTAGAGCATTAGGGGACATGGTGGAGTCAGATGAGGCTGAAGAGGCAGGGACAGCAGTTCCTAAAGGGCCTTGTATCCACACTAAGAAACCTGGATTTTTTTTTTTTCCTGTAGATGACTAGTTCTTAAATGGGCAATTTTGCTCCCGCTACTCCCGGGGACAATGGTCGGTGTCTGCAGACATTCTAGAACTGGGTGGTGCTGGTGGGGATGCTACCAGTACCCAGTGAGTAGAAGCCGGGGATGCTGCAAAACATCCCAGAATGACAGGGAAGTCCCCCACGGCAAAGGATGAGCTGGCCCACAATGTCAACAGGTGCCGAAGTTGAGAAACCCTGGTCCAGATGATTGGGGAATCACTGGAGAAAGTTTAAGGAGAAGTGATGGGATCATCCTTCCATTTTAGAAAGCTCACTCTGGCAGCATTCTGGAGAACGAACAGGATCGTTGTCAAGGATGGAGGCACGAAGATCGGTTAAGAGGTAGTTGTGCTAAGAAACATCTGTGGTGCTAAGGAAGTGACAGTAGACATGAGGAAGAAGAGGCTCAAGAAATCTGTAAAGATGTAAAATCAGTATGATTGAAAACCGACTGGTATAACAGGGGGAGGACAGTGATGATCATTCCCCAAAAAAGGGACTTCAGAGGGAAGCGTATATTGAAAAACATGAGTCATGTTGAGTATGCGGTATCTGCGGGTTATCCAAAATGGAAGTGGTGAGCTGGCTGTTTGGGTCTGAGATCAGGAGAGAAATCTGGGGTTGCAGAAATAAGATTTGGGGGTTGTCGGCATCTAGGCAGCAGGGGAAGCCATACGAATGGACAAAATCACCATCAGGCATTGCGTAAGACGGAGAAGAAAAACCCCAGTACTTAAAGTCAGGTAGAGAAGAGCACCATGCGTGAGGCTCACGAGAGGCCAGAAGAAAGCGGGTCATGAAAATTAAAGAAGAGTTTCAGGAAGAAGGGAGTGGTCAACCGTGATCAATGCTGTCAAGTCCGAGAACAAGAGGTCAAACGTGAACAAGCGAGCAAGAATGCAGGTCAAGTAAGAGATTAACAAAGTAAATTTGGATTGAACAAACCAGGACATTGTCGACGACCCTGGTGGATGAGGTTACAGTAAACTGACAGAAGCAGAAGCAAAGACAGCAGGTTGTATGAGATGGGGACGGAGGAAAGAAGAAGAGTAGCCAGATGGCCTTTTTTTTCCTTGAGAGTTGCTAAGGAATTAGTTTTTGTTGTTGCTTTGTTTTGTTTTGTTTTGGAAGAAAGGAGAGATTTGAGGATGTTTAGAGGCTAGACAGGAGGGGTTGGAAATGAGGCAGTAAGGTATGGAAAGGAGGGAGTGGGAGAGGAGGAGGCCCAGAGCCCAGGCGGAAGGGTCAACTTTGGATATGTATTTAAGGTAAAGATATCAGACAGGTGGTCATGATGAAGTTCATCGGAGGAGGGAGGAGGCTGAGAAAGTTCATTTTTGTGGTATTATCAGTGAGCAGTGAAAAATGTCAAAGACCCTTTGAGGGTTTGTATCCTAAGAAAGGGTCCAGAGATAATGTCCTCCCTGTCTACCCATGCCATCCCAGCTATTTCACTTCTACTTGGCTTTCAAGACCCAGCACAGACATATCTTCCGAGGAGACTCCCGTGAAGGCCCCGGGCAGATGGAAATCTCTTCCCTGCCCGGACTGTCACAGCACTTTGTACAAATCACACTCCTCACTTCCTGCACTTAGGACACGGCTCGACCTCCTTGATCGCGGTACCTGCTGCAGGGCCTCCCACCAGCGTGAGCAGTAAGGACTGCCTAATGGATGAAGATGAGCCCCGAGCAGCACACGGTGTGCACGCCAGCACCGCGCGGTGCTCCAGGAATCTGAAGCATAGGGAGCACTCACACACTGGGGGTGATGTGGGAGACTCTGTGGAAGAAATGGCATTGGAGCTGGGTTTTAAGGGTTGAACCTCTATGGATAAAGACAGCGAAAAAGGATGGAAAAAGTATTCCAAGCGGAGAAAATTATAATAGCAAAGCCACTTCAGAATCATGTTGAAAGAACCCCACATTGTTCGATTTGCTAGAGAAGGGAGAACAGTAACAATAATGAAGATAATCCCTGCTAACATTTACTGAGCACTTGACCATGTCGTCAGGCACGCGACTAAGCATTTTACCTACATTATCGCATTTAATCCTCACAACCACCCCTGATGTAGATATTAGTATTATCTTCATTCTACATATCAGGAAACGGGGTGCAGAGATGGAGTGACTTCCTGAGGCTAGTCAGCTGGTGAGAAGGGTGGAACCTGGAATGAAACTGGGCAGTCTGCCTCTAGAGCTTGCCCCCTTCCACACTCATTCCAGGGGCTCTGAATACCAGATCCACCAATGGGTTTTCTATGGCTCATGAGTCCCGTGAAACTACAAAAAATTTTGTGAAAGTGCATTTTTCTGGGGAAGGGGTCCGTGATTTTCACCAAATTTTCAAAGGGGTTTATAACCCCAAAAGCGTTAAGAACCATGGGTATATAAAATCCTGTGCTGTATGGTGGGACATGACACGCAGGCTCCAAGTAGAGAAGCCTTAATGTAGACTGAAGGTCTGGAGGAGGCCGTGAGGACAACGGAAGGTACCAAAAATACTGAGTTGTGAGCCACATCATTGCAAGAGTATTTTGGCAGATTACTAACACATGCAATGTAAGATTGGGCTTTATAAATACATGGATGTCGGAGAGGGGAGAAGAATGAGAAGTCAACAATGGGATTTTTCTGAAAGCAAATCACTAAAAAATGAGTGAGATTGTCTAAATCTCAAATTGTTCAAACATGAATGAGCTTTTCTGACCTCCCACCTCTCAAAATGAAACTCACAAGGTTGGTTGTATTTCAACTGCAACATATATAATAAGATTTACATTGAAAGGATTTTTAAAAATACCATTATACATTTTGTTCAGAATTTCCCTACTTATCTCCTTTGTATAGACAGGAGGTCCGTAAAATGAAGGAAATGAATTCAATCTTGAAAAGAGTATCATTTAAGGCAATCTCACATTTAACACAGGTCTTTGAAAGGCGAACTTTTTTTTTTAAATGGCAGTTTTAATCTGGTCCAAGTCTACTGATCTCAAACAACCACCTTGACCCTGTAAGCACGGGTAGCAGCCCCTACTTCGCTAGCAGCTACTCCCTATGGCTGACTGTATTTTTCAAGATGTTTGCAACAGAATCTCCATCTCACTTATACTGTGATGTTGAAATTCCTCCCATGGTGGGGTGGGGCCGATGTCTCCCTCTCCCCCAATCTGGATGGGCTCGTGACTATGATGAAAACACTACCTTACGACTTCTGAGGCTAGACCATAAAAGGCAATAGAGCTTCCACCTGGTTCTTCTGGGACACTTGTTCTTGGAACTCAGCTACCATGTTGTGAGGAATGCCAAGCCACATGGAAAAGGCCATTTGTAGGTGGTATGGCTGACAGCCCCAGCTGAGGTCCTTGCCAACAGACTGTATCAACGGCCAAGCCTTCAAGATAACTCTAGCCCCAGCTTCCGTCTGCCTGCAAAACCACGAGATCCCAAAGAAGAAGCACCTGGCTGAGCCTGGTCAACCTTCAGAACCATAGACATCATAATAAAATGACTATTATTTTAAGTCACTAAACATGGAGTGATTCATGATGAATCAATATATAACCAGAATATACATTCTAATGTAAAATTAGAATGCCTTCTGGGTATCTTTACTCCTCAATCCACTGCAACATGGCTACTATCCCCACCATTCTAGTATGGTTCCTATGGCAGCTAGCCAACATCAGAGATCCCCTCATTGCTGAATATAATAGTGACTTCCCATTCTTTAATTCACTTGACCTTTATGTACCATTTGACACTGTTAAACAGCCCCACCTTCCTCAGTTTCCACTCCCTTGGCTTCAGTGATATCTCTCTCCCCTGATTCTCCAATGACACATGGATCATTTCTGTCAGTCACTTAAACAACATGTTCCCCAGGATTCCATCTTCTCAATCTATAAGTTCTCTGAGAGCCAAACACTTAGGTTTAATTCCATTTATATGCTTGATATCCAAATAGGGAACTGTGGCCTGACTCTTCCTCCCAGCTCCGGCATATATTCATTTACTCATTCAACAGATGTTTACTGCATTTCAGGCAGTGGGACAATGCATACAAGGAACCTAGTTTATGTTCTAGAAAGTATGCCAGAAATAAACAAATAAATAATTATAGATTACAAATAAAATGATTACAGATCATGATCTACTGGGTGAAGATAGCATATTGAACACATGCATTTAATTTCACTTCCTTCCAAAACCTCAATTTTTGTCTTCTATTTTAAGGACATAAAGCTCAAAAAACCAGAGAGAGTGGGAGAAGTGACAGCAATAGATTTTTTGAATTCTAGAAAGCAAATCAACAGTGAAAATGCCTTGACTGATTCAAGAAAGTCAAAGGGAAAGCCAAGAACAATTCTTAAAAGGCTTGGGAATTGACAACCCCAAACACCTCCGGAAGTGGGGAGCAAAGGAGTGGCTGAAATAAGGAAGATTGGTTGAAGGCTGATTGAGAAGCAACTTGATCTCCAAATCCCTGTCTGCTGTGTGCTACTGGGTGACTGCCCCTCCCCCACAACGGTAGCTCTCTATAGATTTAACCCCTGGGAAGGATTTCTGGACTGGGCGGTCTTTAGAGAAAGGTAGAGATATCATTACTGAAAATAGGGGCATTACGTGAATGATGCATACTAATGTTGAGATTTAGCTCCCAGCTCTAATTCCTCCAGGAATTCAGATAGGCTTTTGCTCTCAGGAGAGTGAAATCATCACCAGCCTTAAAGGAAAGAGCTGAAGGTACAGATTTGGGAGGACAGTCACCCAAATCATGGCCCGGTGAGATCTTCCTGTAATTAGGCTCACCATCAGCAAGCCCCTCTCAAATATACAGATCCCAATCACCTGCTTAAGTTTCTAACTCAAAAACATAAGTTAATACTTTAGGATCAAAAGAAGCCTCAGAACATTGCTGTGAACTTTAGGGGGACACAATTCGCTTCACTTCACAGCAATGTTCTGAGGCTTCTTTTGATTCTAAATTATTAATTTATATTTTTAAGTTATGTCGAAGCCCTAATCTCCACTGTAACTGTATTTAGAGACAGGGCCTTTAGGAGGTTTTTAAGGGTAAATGAAATCATAAGGGTGGGGCACAAGTGTAATAGGACTAGCGTCTTTATAAAAAGGGACACCAAAGAGCTTCTTCCCCCGCACAAGTACGCACACAAAGAAATCTAGTGAACACACATTGGGAAGGCAGCCATCTGTAAGGCAAGAGAGACCTCTCACCAGAAACTAAACCGGCCAGCACCTGGATCTTGAACTTTCCAGTACTCCCAAACTGCCAGAAATGAATTTCTGTTGTTTAAGCAACCCCGTCTGTGACATTTCTCTGGCAGCCTGAGTTAACTAATACTAATCTCCAGCAAAACAAAAAGAAAAATAACAATAGGGAGGAAATAGACTATGCAGAGAAAAACATATTTCAAAAAACTATCATTAGAGAAATGAAAACACACACGCACACAAAAACTTGTCCATGAATATTCATAGTAGCATCATTCATAATAGCTCCAAAGTCGACACAACCCAAATGTCCATCAGAAAGAACAAATACAATAGGTATGTCCATGTCAAGGAATATCATTCCGTAGTAGAAAAGAATGAAGTACGAATACATGATGTAACACGGAAGAACCTTTAAAACATTAAGCTAAGTTGAAGCCAGTCACAAAAGACCACATTTTGCATGACTCCATTTATATGAAATGTAGACAACAGGCAAATATAGAGACAAAGTAGATTAGTGATTGTCAAGACTGGATGAAGGAGACAATGGGAAAATTGGGGAGTGATAACTAAAGGTTACAGAGTTTCTTTTGGTATAATGAAAATGTTCTGATCAGTGATGATTGCACAACTCTGTGACTATATTAAAACCACTGAACTGTATACTTTAAATGGGTGAATTATATCTCATAATGCTGTTAGTAAAAACGTTAAAATTTAACAAGTAACAAAAATTTTAAAAAAACTTTTGCTCTACAACCAGACCAAGTACTCATGTAAGAGTTAAAAGAAAATAATTAAGTTGACTTGTATTTGTCTGACATGGAAAGATCTCCAAGACTTATTGTTAAGTGCAAAGAGCAAGTCAAAAAGCCATATACATGATGTTACAACATTTGGGTAAAAGAAAACCACAAAATAAAACTCTTTACACACGCAAGTACACACGCATACACACACATGCACACACACACAAATGCACAGAGAATGTTTTGGAAAGATAACTGGAAACATATGATAGTGATGTAGGGAAATTTTCCTACATTATTTATAAAAAATTAGAAGTAGTATAGAATAAAAATAAAAGCAGATAGGAACTCCAGGAAAAGCAAAATAAGAAAGAAAATGTAACCATAATGATCACTGCTTTAGCAATAATCAATATCTACAGAGTCACAACCAAATGTACAAACAAAAACAACAGTAAAAAAATCCAATTAGAAATTAGGCAAAAGATACAAAGAGGTATTTTGTTGAAGAGGATTTATGAATGGCAAATAAGCGCATGAAAAAATTTAAGATGTTCAACCTCAGTATCCATTGGGGAAATATAAGTTCCCCATTATGTATGAGACGTCACAGTGTACCTATTAAAACAACTAAAATAGGGGCGTCTGCATGGCTCAGCCAGTTAAGCATCCAACTCTTGATTCTGGCTCAGGTCATGATCTCAGGGTCATCAGATCAAGCCGCACATCGGGCTCTGTGCTGGGCGTGGAGCCTGCTTGAGATTCTCTTTCCCCCTACCTCTACCCCTCCCTCCCTCTCTCTCTCTCTCTCTTTAAAAATAAAAAACAAAACAAAAAAACCCACAAAAAAAACACCTCAACTAAAATTTAAAAAACTGACAATACCAGATGTTGCCAAGAATGTGCAAAAACTGGATCTCTCATTCACTGGTGATGAAAATGTAAGATGGTACAGTCACTCTGGAAAAGAGTTCGGCAGTTTCTAAAAATCTAAATGTAAGCTCACATACAACCCAGCAACTACACTCCCAGGCATCTATCCCAGAGAAATGAAAATTAACATCCATAGAAACAGCTGTACCCAAAAGTTCATATCTTTATTTATAATAGCCCCAAACTGAAAAGAACCAAAATATCCTATAATAGTTGAATGGTTAAACAAACTGTTATACATACATATCACAGACTACTAATCAGCAATAAAAGGAATGAACTATTGCTATAGGCAACAACTTGGATATGTCTCAAGGACATTATTCTGAGTGCAAAAAGCCAATCTCAAAAGGTCACATATCATGTGATTCCATTTATGTAACATTTCCAAATGACAAAATTACAGAAATGGAGAACACATTAGTGGTTGCCAGGGGTTAGGATGGTGAAGCAGAGAAAGTGGAAATGACTAGGAAGAGATAGTATGAGGGAGACATTTGTGGGGATGTAGTAATGCTGTATTTTGATTATAAATCTAAACACGTGAAATCTTGATTATATTAAATCTACGCATGTGAAAAAATAGCCTAGAATTATACACACATTGTGCAAATGTCAATTTTATGGCTTTGATATTGTATTATACTCACATAAAGTATAGTCAATGGGGGAAACTGGGTGAAGGTACATGGGACTGTACAATTTTTGCAATTTCCTGTGCATCTATAGTTATTTAAAAAATGATTTTTTTAAAAGGACATCAGAGTCCAAAACAGAGGTCTCAAGAATAAAAAACACAACAGCAGAAATTAAATAGGATTAGAAGATAAAGTTAAGTAAACAAATCTCCCAAAGAGAGCAAAAAGACAAAGATGTGGAAAACAGGAAATAAAATTTAAGAAAATTAGAGAACCAGTCTTATAGAAGCAATACGAAAATAATGAATTCAAGAAAGAGAGGATGGAGAAAATCGGAGGGAGAAGTCAACAACAAAATAATTCAAAAAATTTCACAGAATAGAAAGACATGAATTTCTGGTGCCCACCAAAATGAGTGAAAAGAGACCCACTGAAAGGAATATATCTGTGAAACACAACACTGGTAACATAGAGAAGACGCTACAAGCTTCTAAAAAGTAAAAAAATCAAGTCAAATACAAAGGTACAGCATGGCTTTCAACTTCTCCACAGCAACACTGTATGCTCGAAGACTACAATGCAATATTTTAAAAAAACACTGATGGCTTCCAACCAAGAATTCTACACTCAACCAAACTTGCAGGCAAATAAGTGTGAAGGCAGAATAACATTTTCAGACATGCCTCACATTTTATTTATTTATTTTTTTTTTTAAAAGATTTTATTTATTTATTCGACAGAGATAGAGACAGCCAGCGAGAGAGAGAACACAAGCAGGGGGAGTGGGAGAGGAAGAAGCAGGCTCACAGCAGAGGAGCCTGATGTGGGGCTCGATCCCAGATCGCCGGCATCACGCCCTGAGCCGAAGGCAGACGCTTAACCGCTATGCCACCCAGGCGCCCCATGCCTCACATTTTAGATATAAATAAAAAAAGTTATTTCCCATGCACTCTTTTTCAAGAAACTACTGGAAAATGTGCTCCACTAAAACAAGAAAAGTTGGACATCTTCTTCAAGAACACAAATGTATGACCACACAGAGCATCCTGGCTCCTATCCCCCTGCACTCCTTTCTCCCACATTCCTGATCTCATTAATGGCATGGGCACTGATGAGTAGTCCAAGCTGGGAAACTAAGTCATCCGTTCCACTCTCATTTCTCCAAGCTAATCATGAAGGCTTAATGATTTAATTACCTAAATATTCCCCATTTCTGTCCCTACTTCCATGATGTTACTTAGGTCTATATCATAAATACCACCGAACCAATCAGTCCTGGCCTCTTCAAATCCTTTCTCCACAACGTGGCTACAGCCATCTGCCTAAAATGCAAATCTGACCACATCACTCAGTTACTTAAAACTCCTCAAAACCTTCTCAGATTCAGACCAGCAGGCAAGATAAGCATGTGGCAAAATGCCACTCTCCACACCTACCTCCCCCACCTTCATGGTAGAGATTATATTTGATCATGGTATTCTCCTGCAAAGCCTCACAACTTTCTCAACATAGCTCACTGACATCCACCATGAAATGAAATAACTTGCAACTCCTGTTCAGTATAAAGGCCAAGTACTTTAGCAACACACAGAAGGCCCTTCCAGACTTTACTCCAGCTCCTCTACAGGGAACTGTCCACTCTCACATTTCACACCTCCTCATCTTTGCTCATGCTATTCTCTCTACCTGAGATGCTTCCTCACCTGGCTCATCCCCTTGTCATTTCAGGATATCTCGAGGACCCTTCCCCCACTTCCTTGAGTTCAATCTTTCCTCTGTGCTCTCTCAACTTGTTCCCCAACCACATTGTATTCAAATTCTGTTTCCGAGTCTCCCTCACTAGACTGAATTTATTAAAGGACAAATGCCTTGTCTTACTCTCTTTGTATTTCTAGCAGCTACTGCAGTGTAGGAGTCCAATGAACATTTGTTGAAATTAAATGACCACAAATGCAGCAGGACACTAGAGGTGAAACAGACCAGAAAGTAAAAGGTCCCATCGGGAAGAGGGCAAACTAAGGTCCTATTTTTGCATCCTTTCCAAATGGCTTGATCTGCTTATTCCTACTCTTCCTGTATCCCCATAATCAGAAATGATGGCTCTTTTTGATTTTGCTCCTTTAGGGTTCGGGGTGTTCATTCACATGTTCGTTTTATTGTGTAACTGCCACGCCTAGACTGTAAGCCCTTTGAGGGAAGGGGCTGTGTCTTCGTGGACTTCGCTCCTCTGGGGGACAAACGCCAGCGCACAGGGAGCATGTGCGGGCGAGTGGTCTCTCCGCCCAGGATAACGGCCTCGGCTCGGAGTCCCCCAGGCCCGCCCCGCCTCCCTCCGCTCTCCAGACCCCTCCTCACGCCGGCCGCTTCCCGCCTTCCGGCCGGCGGAAGTCGCTAGCTGCTCTTCCCTGCCCACGTGGAGCCTTTTCCGGTGCGCCCGCCCCCTCCGGCTCTCCGATCCGGACCTGGCCCTCACCTCAGGATTCCCAATGTGCCTCCGGACAGACATATTTGCTCCAACCGACCACGCTGGGATTCTAGCCTCACCGGTAGCCTCTAACCCTAGCTTCTTACCCCCACAACCTCTCTCGGCCGCCTCCTTACAACCTCTACTCCGATTGGCTTCCCTTTTCCGGCTAGCCAATGGAGGCCCTGTTTACTCTCTCATTGCAGGGTCAAGGGAGAGCGAGGCGCCGCTCAATGGTTGCCACAGGCAACGGGGGGACGCCAGCCGCAGAGGCCTTTTGTGCTGTCGGCTGGGTCCCGCCGGCTGCTGCCTGAGCGCGGGAAGAGGGGCGCGGGGGAGGGGCAGGCTAGCGCCTGCGCGGGAGCGGATGCGCAGAGCCCAGGGAGGGGGAAGGGCCGGAGAGCACCGGGAAGGCGGTGGAGGGGGACTTCAAGGGGGAAACAAGTATTTCTAGCTAATGTGCAAGCACATGTATGACACAGGGCACCCTCCGCTCCTAAGGCCATCTTAAGCAAACATCTGGGCTACTTCTACAATAGGAAAAAGATACGAGGCAGGGTGGTTCAGCAGGAATGGGAATCAGTAGTTTATTATTTTCGGGTTAAGTTAATATGCAAATTATGCAAAATATCATGGGTAAATACAGTAATTATTGTAGCTTTAAAAGCTTTTTAGCTAGCTAGAGAACGGCAGCCTTAATTGCAAAGCGCACACACCATTCTGTGATTCATCATTCATTTAACAAATATTTAATAAGCACCTTATGAGAAGAGCTGCAGTAGGTTTTATGGAGGATGGGAGGATGACTAAGAACCAGTCCCGTTGTCATGGAAACCATTGTGACTCCTGCCATCAGCTGCCACCTGTTCTTATTCCAGAGCTGAAAATTAAGTCCTAGCACCTTTACAAGACAATCACACACACAGTTTGACTTTGGCTCCAAAATGTCCCACCAAATCCATCAAAATTATTATTTACTTTTATATGGGAGAATAACACAATAACCCTTTGTCCTTTGCTCTAAGTTGTTTTTCCAGGAATGGAGAAAGGTTACTCTGAACTGTTCATATTCACTGGCTCTCTGCTTGTGAATAATAAGCCTGCAGCTGAGCTACTTCAGGGTCTGTGCCGATGATCCCTTCAACGACATGGCCTCACATGCCCTGGTCCTCTCAGACACTTCAGCAGCCCACCCAGAGGGCCACACCTTGAATGGTGTTGCTTGACCTCTGGGAGCTGAAACTGGCCACAGCTGTCTCTTGCACATTCATGCCTACTGAGTTTGTCTGAACTTCCCTAGTGTTCTCCAGTCCTTTAATCCCTCTAAAATTCCCAGTTTTTCACCCCTCCACTAGAATGAAGAAGAGTTTAGGGGCTGCAAAAAATGGGAAGGGGAGCGGTGGGGAGGATATCTTACTATGCAGAGGCTTCTGGACCAGGCACTGCTACTTAGAACAAATGCTTACTGGTGTGGTGTGGAGGTGGGGTGGTGATGGAGATTATGGGTAGAATGAACAGAAGAAAGAGGAGAGAGTGAGCATGAGACTAAACTAAAAGATGGTAAAAAGAAAAAAGTCTTCGAGGCATTTGTAGGTTAAAAGAACAGTTATATACATGCGAAGAAGTAAGGAGTGCATCAAGGATGGCTATAATTTTTCCAATTTGGGGGACCAAGTAGATAAGTGATAATGCATGAATCAAGTTAAAGAACAATGGAGGTCAATAAATTAAAAGAACAGAAAGTACAAGACCCAACAGCCTATTGGAGTAGGAAGCTTAACTTCGTTCTTCAGTGTTTGGGCTCACTTCTCTGTATGGTCGTCTCCCTTTTTTCCCCAGAGGGTATGTGACTATCAGGTTTATTTGTCTCAGTACTCATTTTGGTTTGTCAAATTTGGACTGCATGTGAAGCATGCAGAGAGATTATAGAAACATGGGTCCTTGGGTCTAGTCATCAGAGATGCTGAATCTGTGTGTCTAGGGCGAGGGTTTAGGATTTTAAATACATGTTTTCCCACTCCTACTCCTTGATTCTGATGCATGGAGTCCAAGGGCCACACCTTGAGAGTCTCTGCTATAGAAAAACCTCTCATTTTGCCTCCATGGAATCCTCAGAAAGCTTAAGGCTATAAATCAAAAGGCTTTTAACATCATGAATTTCCCTTCAGGATTCCTTTTGGATATATAGCAAAACTGCATCATAATTAAAGCAAGGTGCTGACTGCTAATATGAAAAATAGATAAATGTCATAAAAAGATAATTCATAGAAGAAAAGCATTTAATAAACATACGAAGAAACGTCCAGCTAATAATGAAAGAAATACAAAACCATGCAGCTAGATCTCATTTTTCAACTAACAAATGGACAAGTTTTTGTTTTTCTCTCTTCTTTAAATGATAATGCTCAGTATTGGCTAATGCGTATATTAGCTCATACATTGTTAGTGTGAATATAAAGAAGTGTAACCATTTTGAAAAGTAATTTGAGAGTGGATATCAGGAAGCCCTCAAATCTTAATATTCTAAGAGTTTCTTCTAAGGAAATAATCAGAGAGATACACAAAGATTACACCCACAGATGTTTACTGGAATCTTTTTTAAAATGATGGGAAAAGTTGAAGCAACTTAATTGATCATCAGTTTAAAAATGATTAAAATAAGTGAGGGTATATCCATAAAAAGGTAATATTATGGAACCATAAAAATAAGTTTCAAGGAATAATTAAGGCAATGGAGAACTTTTCCTGATACAGTAAAAGAGAAGAGCTGGAAGCACTTTTTTACTTAATATAATCCTGATTTGTGTGGAGAAACATACAGGTATCCACAGAAAAAAATTGAAAAAAAAATTAAATGTGAGCCATCTCTGGATAATGGAATGTGGATTTTTAAAATTCTTTGTACTTTTATTTTGCAGATTTCCTTCAGTGACTAAGAATTAATTTTATACTTTAATAAGAACCTTCTCCTTCTAAGACACAAAAAAGCCTGATTCTGATTTCAGCCTGCAAGTGGTCTGTGGCCTTTGTCTGGCTTGTTTTAGACCTGAGCTGAATTCTGTGTAATTCTGCTCTGTGAAGTGCTCCAGCTCTCCCATTCTTGGCAGTAAAAGACCCTCCAGGCACTTGAGTGAGATCCTTGCAATCAGAGTCGTGATTGCTAAGAGGTTCAAGCTTTGTTTGTAAGAGAAGAAGTTCTGATTCTTTTCTTTAAAAGTTCCTACTTCCACTGATTAATCTTATTTTTTCATGAAGTTAGAAGTGCTCTTGTGAACTTCCATTTGTTTGATGTCTTCTTTTTTAACCCTGTAGGTGTTCCAAAAAGCTTTTAGTCTCGGCAGAATTGGTGGGAGCCCCAGATAGGTTAAGTGTGGCTGGCTTAAGAGTAGTTCATGTTTTAGGTGCCGCTGTGCTTGGTCAGTCCCTTCCCCCCAGCGTCCCTTCCTGGGAAATGACGTGGGCATTTAGGTGTTGCAGTCTGATTCTCTCCTGACCCTAAAACACTCTGGACCCATCTTCAGCCTGAATCTGGCCTTATGCCATCCAACTCTCCCCCCTCTGCCCCACCAGCTCTCAGCCTTCTTTGCTGAGCAGAGCCCAGCACCTTCCCCTCAGATCTGTCTCCTGACATTGCTTCTCAGATATGGGCCTTAGCTTTCTTCCTTGGCTTCATTTACTTTTGTTCCCTAAATAAAGGACTTCTAGGTGCTTAAGGAAGCAATTCTGTCCAATCCAGTCCAGTTCTGGGGTTCTTTCCCTTTCCCCCAAGAAATGGATCCGCACTTGCTGCAGCGAACCCACAGATCCACGGGCCCACCCTGTGAGAAAGTGCCTGAGGTCCTAGTAACAATTTAGTGTCTCTCTGCCTCAGAGGCACACCAGCCTCTGAGTGGAGGGCTGACCCTTGCCTGTGTCCAGCTTAGGCCAGAGTCGAAGTGCCTGGCCTGGGCCCAGAGGCATCAGCCATCCCTACAGCCCCTCCCAGGAAAGTAATACCCACCTCCCAGGATTTTTTTGGGATCGCCACCGGCGACAGTGCTTTCTGGCGAAACAAAAAATTGGCATCCTGGTTTTGCTTACCTACTGGGGTTGGCATTCCCACATGTGGAGTGCTGCAGCCACTTCTCAGAGCCACCTAGGATGCCAGGCTGTTGTAGGAGGGATGTATGATGTCCCTTCCCAGGCAGATCCAAGACTTCCTTTACCCACTTCCTTTGCCCGCTTCCTACCCCAGGGCATTCCGTTGTCACATGCCAAGTTCTGCTTCTGTCTTAGGATTTATATAGAACAGTACTCTGCCACAGCTCTAGTTCCAAGAGGACTCTGAGGAGCCAACCTGGATCTCAGAATGGTCTGCCCCAGGGCATGGAGGAGGAGTCAGTGGTAAGGTATCTATGTGACTCTGGGCACAGAGGACAGCTAGAGACCCCACGCCCCATGAAAAGGTCAGTAAACGTGGATCAGGTGTGTCAGATATTCACATTTTTCAGAATAATATAGAAACCTAGGTTTTCATGTGAAATCCATAGGCTACCAACATACAACCCCTATGCTAGACGCTACAAATTAATTCCTGCCCTTCGTGGTTTTTAAGTAATCAAGATCATACCCATGGTAAAAGACAAACATCAGTGGGAGTTCTGCTTTTATTTAGGATGTAGAAACCTGCAAGGGACATCATTCCTTTCCTATCAATAAGAATGAATAAGCTACAAAATCCATACATTTTCTTGAATGGATAAGCTGAGATCACAAGGCAGCCACATAACCAAATGCCAAAAAGTGGCCAGCCCTACTGAGGCGAAGAGGGACACACAAACTGTTTCTCATTTGGCAGAACACCGGAGAAGAGGTGAGTGCCATAGATGTGACTTTGAAGAAATCAAGCTGAAATTTTCACTAATTCCTAAAGGCTGAATTTGGGTTAGTCCATCAGTTTAGAACAACTGGGAGCCTGTGATGGTTCATTTTATGTGTCAGCTTGGCTAGGCACAGTACCTAGATATCTGGTCAAGCACTCTTCTAGATGTTTCTGTGGGTACTTTTTAGATGAGATTAACATTTTTTATTAACTATTTATTTATTTATTTATTTATTTATTTATTTATTTAGAGAGAGCATGTGTTCTCAAGCAGACTCTGCTTTGAGCAATGTGGTGCCTGAGGTGGGACTCAATCTTGTGACCCTGAGATCATGAGCCAAAATCAAGAGTCAGATGGCTTAACGGACTGAACCAACCCAGGACCCCAGTGGATGGGATTAACATTTAAATCACTTAGACTTTGAATAAAGCAGATTACCCTTGATCATATGGTGGGCCTTATCAATCAGTTGAAGACTTTAAAAGAAAAAGACTGAAATTCTCCGAGGAAGAGGGAATTCTGCCAGCAGATTGCCTTTCGACTACAGCTGCGATCTTCCCTGGGTCTCCAGACTGCTGGCCTACTCTGCAGAGTTTGGACTTGCCAGCTTCCGTTACAGCATGCAATTTCTTAAAATAAATGTCTCTTTTCCCCTCTCTCAGATAGATAGATAGATAGATAGATAGATACATTTATATTTGTATCTCTCTATATATTTATGTTGGTTCAGAGTGACAGACACGAGGGAAGTTTATGTTCACTTGCAAGGTCTTCTGCATGGGTGTCATTGGGTGCTCAAAAGAAAGAAGTGGGGGGAAGACAGGAGACCAGAGAGATTCCCCCCTTGGTGGTGTAGGTTTACAGGAGGTGACTGCTGCTGCAGGGGACAGGCACAAATCACCTATATCTTGTGACCTTTCTTTCATTAAAGCCAAAAAGTCTTAAGCCACTGGGGGAGGGAAAACAGACGCTCCGGCTCCCAGGTCACCAAGGGAGGGGTAGGAGCAAATCTGTCTGCGTCTGGGGGAGGGCAGGAAATCATCCTCCTCACTCTCAGGAGGGAAGGATAGAAGCAAAATCTGTTTGCTCTGTGGTTGGGGTGGGCCGAGTGAGGAGGGAGTAAGTGATCATGAAAACCTCTTGGGTCCAAGAACCTGCACCAATATGAAGCAGAGGTAGACCGCCACTGGGAGAGAAACAGGTACCTCTCTCCTGCCCAAGGCCCACCAAAGATACAAGACAGATTTTGGCTACCGTGGGGGAGGTGAGCGGAGGAGGGGAGTAACATTGAAAAGGTCTTACTTCCCAGGCCCAGAGGCACAGGACTGGCCTGAGACTGAGGCTAGACCAGGAGAATCAAGGACCACAACCTGCCTTCCAACACAGCCTAGCAACAAACAGCAAGCAGTCTGTTGCTGAGGAGGAAGCAAGACTATGGAGAGAAACCCTACTGACTGGTGCAAATATGCAGGTACCGCTGAAAGCCAATGGTAAAGTAGAGTATTGAGAAAAACCCTCCAGCAACCCGTTCCCCACACTAAGCACAAGGTGCACCAAGGGTAAGGATAGCAACAACTAAACTCAAACCAGCTCAAGTACGGACTAGATTAACTCACCCCCTTAACCCCCCCCCCCACCTGATAATAGCCTAACTGAAGAGGCAAGCCCACTTCCAGGCATAAACACTATTTACTTCAGTCTCTACTGGCTTCACATACAATGTTCCACATTCAATAACAATTCTGACAATATAAAAAGAAAAGAAAAATGGCGGGGCGGGGGGGAGAACTTATCATCGAGTGAAAACAATCAACAGAACAAGATCTCAACAATAAGGATCTATCAAACAGGAACTTCTAAATAGCTATGACTAATATATGAAAGGTCTAGTGGGCAAAGTAGAAAACATGTATGAACATATGGGGAATTGGGGCAGAAAAATGGGAACTATAAAAAAGGAAATGTGAGAGTTAAAAAATATAATATCAGAAATGAAGAATTCTTGTAGTGTGTAGCAGACTGCTGACAAAAGCATCCATGAATGTAAAGATAGTTCATTAGAAATCATCCCAAATGAAACACAGAGAAAAAGGTGGGGAAGAAGGGTACAGAAGATAGAATTTTATTTTATTTTATTTTATTTTTATTTATTTATTTATTTTTTAAAAGGTTTTATTTATTTATTCGACAGAGTAGAGACAGCCAGCGAGAGAGGGAACACAAGCAGGGGGAGTGGGAGAGGAAGAAGCAGGCTCGTAGCGGAAGAGCCTGATGTGAGGCTCGATCCCATAACGCCAGGATCACGCCCTGAGCTGAAGGCAGACGCTTAACCGCTGTGCCACCCAGGCGCCCCTAGAAGATAGAATTTTAAAACTGTGGGACAATATCAAGATGTTAGACAATAGGGCAAAATAAATATTTTAAAATAAAATGGCCAGTAATTTTTGTAAAGTGAATGAAGGTCAACACTACAGCTCAGAGAAGCTCAGAGAATCTCAAGCAACATAAATACCAAACCAAAATCAATATAAAATCCACTTATAGATACATCATAGTCAATCTGGTGAAAACCAAAGATTTTTCTTCTTTCGAAGGAAAATCTCAAAGACAGCCAGAGAAAAACGTTACATACAGAAGAAGAAAGATAAGTTTACAGCAAACCTCTTGTCAATAACTATATAAAGTGAAGACAAGAGAGAGACATCAAGTACAGAAAGGGAAAAAGAAATCTTTTTCTGGAATTCTATACTCAGTGTAAATATCTTCTAAAAATGAAGATGATATAGACTTTTTCACACAAACAAAAATTGAAGGAATTCATTGCCAATAAACCTGTATTACACAAAATGTAAAAGGAAATTCTCTGGCAGAAAGAGTACAGTACTAGTGAAAACTTGGGCATACACAAATGAACCTCAATGGAAATGATATGAGGATAAATATAAAAGATATTTTCCTTTTTATTTTTTTTAAAGAAAATTTACTTAATAGACATCGTAACAATGTATTATGAGATTTATAACATGTAGAATTAAAATGTATGACAACAATAGCACAAAGGTTAGGAAAGGAACTTGTACTGTTGAAAGTTTCTTAAACTCTTCATGAAATGGTTCATTATTTCAAGGTAGACTGTGATAAGTTTAAGGTATATATTGTAAACTGTTTTTTAATTTTAATTTAAACTCTTTAAACTCTAGAGCAACCACTTAAGAAGAGTCATAGCTAAATAGCCAATAGTAGAGATAAAATAGATAATAAAAATACCCAGTTATACCAAAGAAGGCAGAAAAAAGAAGAATAAAGACTAAATGGGACAAATAGGAAATGCATAGCAAGATGTTAGGTTTAAATCCAAGCATATCAATAGTTAAAATAAATATAAATGGTCTAAACCAGGGGGAATCAATCAACTATGACCGTCAGCTCAAATCTAGCCTGCTGCCTGTTTTTGTAAAATAAGTTTTAAGGAATCACAGTCTCATCCGCTAATTCAGGTATTGTTCTGGCTTCTTTCTTACTAAAGTGGTTGAGTCAAGCAGCTGCAACAGAGACTGGATGACTTACAAAGCCTAAAATATTTACTAACTGGCCCTTTACAGAAAAAAGTTTGCCAGCCCCTAGTATGAACACCCCAGTTAAAAGGCAAAGATTGTCAGATTAGATAAAGAAAACCAACTGTTCGTTATCTACAAGAACTATACTTTAAATATAAAAATACCCATTGGTTAAAAGTACATGGATAGAAAAAACTATACCATGCAAACACTAATTAAAACAAAGCTGGACTGGGGAAAGGAAAGTGTGTTCAACAAATGGTGCTGTGTAAACTCGGTATCTATATACAAAAGAATGAAGTTGAACCTTCCACTATATACAAAAATGAACTCAAAATGAATCAAAGACCTAAATGTAAGAGTCAAAACTATAAAACTCTTAGAAAACATGGGAGGATAGCTTCATGACATTGGAATTGGCAGTGATTTCTTAAATATGCCACCAGAAGCTCAGGCAACAAAATGAAAAATAGTAAGTTGGACTTCAAGGTTAAAAGTGTTCTTTGAAGATCACTGTCAAGAGAGTGAAAAGATAACCTACAGAATGGGAGGAAATGTTTGCAAATCATATATCTGATAAGGAAGTAATATCCAGAATATATAAAGAACTCCTACAACTCAACAACAACAACAAAACAAACAACTTAATTAAAAAAGGGGCAAAGACTTGAATAGATGTTTCTCCAAGGAAGATCTACGAGTGGCCAATAAACATCTGAAAAGATGCTCAACATCATTAGTCATTAGAGAAATGCAGATCAAAACTACAATGAGTTACCACTTCATACCCAATAGAATGGCTCTTAATAAAGGAAGGAAGGAAGGGAGGAAGGAAGGAAAGAAAAGGGGAAGGAAAGGAAAGGGGAAAGGAAGGGAAGGGAAAGGAAAGGAAACATCTTGGTGAGGACATGGAGAAATTGGAAGTCGTGCTGGTGGGAGTGTAAACTGGTGCAGTTGCTGTGGGAAAACAGTATGGTGGTTCCTCAAAAATGTAAACATAGTTACATATGACTCATTAGTTCCATTCCTAGATATATACCCAAAGGATTGAAGGGACTCAATCCAGGGACTCAAACAGATATTTGTGTACCAGTGTTCATACCGGCATTATTCACACTAGCCAAAAGCTAGAAACAACCCAAGTGTCCATCAACTAATGAATAGATAGACAAAATATGGTATATTTGTACTTAAAATGTTTAAAATTATATGCTTCCTGCTATGTATATGTTATCATAGTAAAAGAAAATACAGCAAAAGCTGAACTGGCTACAATGATTTTAGACAAAGTAGTCTTTAAAGCCCTTCAGTGAGTCTCCATAGTTTTATGGTCAAAGTCCATATTCTTTAGATGACATGCAAGGCCTTTGAAATTCTGTCCTCTGCCTACCATTTCATCCCAGTGTCTTACCATAGTCAGTGCTTTAACCATTCTGAAATACAGAATAGCTTCAAATAGGCCACATTGTCTCTTGCCTCTGAGTCTTTGTGCCTGCTCTTCTTTCTGTTTGGAAAGTCCTTTTCTCACTCTTCACTCTTCCTTTGGGATAAAGATGGAAACCATCCCTTTCTGAGAGCCTTCTCTTAACCCCTACCCCCATCCCAGCCTTCGGGAGGTGCTCTTTCTGAATGGCACCCCGTCTCTATCACACTGTGTAATGATGGGTGATTTCCTAGCCTGCTTCCTTTACTACGTTGTCAGCTCCTTGAAGGCAGGGATACCATGTCCTATGTTTTAAATTCTTAGTGCCTGCTATGGGGCCTAGCATATGGTAGGCACACAGTAAGTATTTGTCAAATGAGCCAAAGTCTCTGACAGTGCTCGTGGAGATACATGGGAGACCAGAACATGGGAAGTCTCCTCCTTTATCACACTGGTCATTTTTACCTTTTTTTCTGCTGTCTAGTGTATCAGGATATGGGAAATAATTGTGAAGCATCCCCCAAACTGATAATAAATATTATTCTGTGATTGTTAAACTGGTGAAATCCACACACAATGGATGTGAATAAATGTCTGCAAATGTCATCCTAAGAAACAGGATGTAACAGCGCCTGGAAATTTAATCAAGGCATGACGGAATGTGGAGGAAAGCTGTAACATAATCAATGGCCCTAACAGCTGAAGAAAGAATATGTGAGCAGAAGGGGGGTGGTCTGTAGGGAGTGCTGAAAAGCAGAGCCAAGGAACAAACATTTGTCATTATGTCTCCAGCCCTGTCAAGGGAAAGAGTTGTTTTTTGACCGTTAGACACAAATATGCAATCCACCCTCTATCCCTATGGATGCCACAGAGCTCATCCAATTCCCCCCGCTTTGTTCTGATTTCATGCTCACAAACAACCTCTGGATTATAATTTGGCTTTCCATGTAGATTTTCCAACAGGAGAGAATGCGCTGATCAGTCCACATGAACATCTGGTCCATTTGGCAAGGACTGTCCTCTTTGTATATGAATGCATTGGTGTTCTGGTTTATACATCAGTCAGTTCATATACCCCAGGGGCTACCGAGGTGCTCATTCTCCCAGCTCTCGCCGAGGCTGCCAGTGAGGTCCTGTTTCCCTTTGTTTGCACCTTCGCTCAGCACAGGCTGAGGACAAAGTATCTCAAATCAGCCGCGGCTCCTCC
Source organism: Ursus maritimus (assembly GCF_017311325.1). NCBI lineage: Eukaryota > Metazoa > Chordata > Mammalia > Carnivora > Ursidae > Ursus > Ursus maritimus. The sequence continues at coordinate 21,751,529 of NW_024425563.1, read as the reverse complement.
GGATTTGAGCCCATCTTGCTTCAGACTTATGTCTTCCTCATAGAAAAAAAAAAAAAAAAGGCTTTGGACCCACAATCCATGCTGATATGCAGGATCTTTCCTCAGGATTATCTCTCTTCTTCAGAAATCCGGCCTCTGCTGATGATATAGTTCTTATCTCCCCATACCACAATTCCTAGCCCGTGTGTTTATTTACCTAAGTAATCATTTCCAAGGGTCGAGGATTAGGAGGAATACTTTCAGAGAACATGGTTAGAGTTGAGCTGAGTCTGGCAAGGGCTTGCCCTGACAAGGACTCAGGTACAATGAGAATGGAAGAAGAAGAAGAAGGAGACCAGCCTTCGGTTTAGTTAGTCTTGTTGAAATGCATGCCTGGACAATTTCTGGAAACCCTAAGGCCTCAACTAACGATTTTGGTAGTCCTGTGGGCGTTCTGTGCGGTGCTTTGTCTCAATGGGCTGATTTGAGTTTTAGGAAAAGTTAGGGGCAAAGTGGCTGGAACTGCTGTAGGAGGTGCCAAATGGACCAATGCTGGCCTGGAGAGAGGCCTTGAATACATTTTCAGGCTGAAAGGAAGGTCTACAGAAAGTAGAAGGAAGGAAGATGGGATTGGTGAACCCTACTTTAAGAAAAAAAGAAACCCTGAAACTTTATAATTAGATGGAAGGAATTAAGCATTTATCCTTCCTTTCTAGCAGGAACTGTATTTCAGGGTACCAGTTAACCCTAGCCGATGAGGAAAAGCCCCACCAGAAGGATGCCAGCAGATAAATGTAGAAGGGATTATACAATAAGGAAAACACTATTTTGGAAACTCTAATGAAAATATGAATTCAGGCAAGGAGCTTCAATTGGTGTTAAAAAAAAAAGTGGTGAATGGTTATTTGGGGAGCTGGGACATGTGTAGTGCAGAAGCAATATATCACAGACAGCTTTCCAGTGGCAAGGTGGAAAAAAAAAAGCAACATGCAATGAAGGAGTCAGGCTGTCATCACTTTCATAACCGGGGATCAATCTTAGTATTACTAATAGACACTCAACCAGATATTATGTGTCCTCTGATGTGACTCAATATGGAGTATACAATATAACCTATGATCTATTCTAGACAAATAGAATTAACTTGAATATATAGTGTAGATATAACTTTTATTTTATATGAAAAACAGGAGATGGAAGAATGAGCTGAACAATATTATGAGGAAGCAGCCAGACAAATCCAGAGGGTAGGATATTCTGCAAGACAACTGACCTGGCCTCTTCAGCAGCCAGTGTCATGGAAAAGGGACTGTGCCGTGTTCCAAGAGACTTAAGGGACATCACAGCAAGATGTGATGTATGGTCTTGGGCTCGATACTGATTTGGGCAAACCGGCTGTAAAGCATATTTTTTAAACCAATGGGGTTGTTTTAATATGGACTGAGTATTAGATGAAATGAAACCTTAAGAAACAGCAAGGTGACTGAAAAGAACGTTTCAAAGAGTATAGTTAGTGATACGTCATTTTGACTAAAATATTACATACTACATACAAACAGAGAAAGATCCACAAAGACGGGATGTGGGTATTGAGATATAATACTTTTACTGAGATATTTTTTAATGAGGTATAATTCACATACCATAAAATTCATCCTTTTAGGGTATACAGCTCAGAGGATTTTGCTATATTCACAGGGTTGTGCCACTGTCATCACTGTATAGTTCCAAAACAGCTGTATTCGCCCCAAAAGAAGCCCCATACCTATTAGTAATCAGCCCCTAAACCCCTTTCCCCACCTCTGACGAGCAACAATCTACTTTCTGTCTCTGTGGATTTTCCTATTATGAATAGTGCATATACCTGGACTCCTATAGTATGTGGTCTTTTTGTGTCTGGCTTCATTCACTTAGCATAATGTTTTCAAAGTTCATTCACATTGTAGCATGTATTAGTACTTCATTCCTTTTTATGGCTGAATAATATTACGTTATATGGATATACCCCATTTTATTTATCTGTTCATCAGGGGATGGACGTTTGGGTTAACATTTTGGCTATTATAAATAATGCTGCTATGAACATTTATATACAAGTTTTTGTGTGAACATATGCTTTCAATTCTTTTGAATATATACCTCGGAGTAGAATTGTTGGTCACATGGCTTACATTTGGAGGAAATGCCAAACTCAAAGGGCTGCACCTCGTTTCTCAAAGGGCTGCCCCATTTCACATTCCCACCAGCACGGCATGAGGGTTCCAATTTCTCCGCATCCTGGCCAACACTAGTTATCGTTCATCTTTGCTGTCAGAACCGCCATACTGTACATGAAACGGTGTCTCATGTGGTTTTGCTGTTCATTTCCCTGAGAGCTAATGATGTGAACATCTTTTCATGTGCTTATTTGCAATTGGTATATCTTTGTAGAAGTGTCTATTTAAGTTCATTGCCAATTTAAACATTAGGTTGTCTCTGTATTGTTGAGCTGATTCTGGATACAAGATTCTTATCATATGTATGCTTTGCAAGTATTTTCTCCCATTCTGTGGGTTGTTTTTTCACTTTCTTAATGCGTGTGCTTTGAAGCACAAAAGTGTGATGAAGTCCAACTTACCTATTTTTTCTTTTGTCGCTTATGCCTTTGGTGTCATATCTGAAAAACCGTGTCTAATATAAATTCATGAAGATTTACGCCTATATTTTCTCCTAAGAGTCTTATAGTTTTAGCTTTTACACTTAGGTCTTTGATTCATGTTGATAGTTTTTGTACACAGTATGAGGTCAGTGTCCAGCTTCACTCTTTTACACGTGGGTATCCAGTTTCCCCAGGAACATCGGTTGAAAGGATGAATTTTCCCCACTGAATCATCTTGGCACCCTTGTCAAAAATCAGTTGACCATAAATACATGAGTTTATTTCTGAACTCTCAATTCTATTTTATCATCTGTATATCTATCTTTATGGCAGAACCACATAGCTTTGAATATTTTAGCTTTTTGGATAAGTTTTGAAATTGAGAAGTGTGAGTCTTCCAATTTTGTTCTTTTTTTTCAAGATTATTTGGCTCTTATGGGCCCCTTGCATTTCCATTTGAATTTTAGGATCACCTTGTCAATTTGTGCAAAAAAGGCATTTGGGATTTTGATAGGGATTGCACTGATAGGGAAGTATTGCCATCTTAACCCTAATAAATCTTCTAACCCATGAACACAGGATGTCTTTCCTTTTATTTGGGTCTTTAATTTGTTTCAGCAATATTTGTGTGGTTTTCACTGTACAAGTCTTGCACTTTTTTGTTAGATTCATTCCTGAATATTTTTTGGTACTATTATAAATGGAATTGTTTCCTTAGTTTTATTTTTTGCCAGTGTATAAAAATACAATTGATTTTTAAATCTTCTATCCTGTTATCTTGCTGAAGTCATTTATTAGTGCTAAGTGTGTGTGTGTGTGTGTGTGTGTGTGTGTGTATTCTTTAGGATTTGCTATTATGAGATCATGTCATCTACAAATAGAGATAGTTTAAAATGTTTTTTTTCCTTTCTAATCTGGGTGTCTTTTATTTTTCTTGCTTAATTGCCCTGGCTAGAACCTTCAGTACAATGTTGAATAGAAGTGTCAAGAGCAGACACCTTTGTCTTGTTTCTGATGTTAGGGAGAAAAGCTTTCAGTCTTTCACTATTAAGTATGATGTCACTTGTGAATTTCTTGTAGATGGCCTTTATCAAGTTGGGGAAGTTCCCTTCTATTTTATAATTTGCTGAGGTTTTTTTTTTTTTTTAAGATTTTATTTATTTATTTGACAGAGAGAGAGAGAGAGAGAGAGAGAGAAACAGCCCAAGCAGGGGTAGCAGCAGGCAGAGGGAAAGGGAGAAGCAGGCTCCCTGCTGAACAGAGAGCCTGACATGGGGCTTGATCCCAAGACCCTGGGATCATGACCTGAGCTGAAGGCGTCTGCTTAACTGACTGAGCCACCCTGGCCACCCCATTTGGGTTTTTTTAAAATCATGAAATGTCAAATGTTTGTTCTGTCTTGAGATGATCATGTGGTATTGTGCCTTATTCTAGTAATACAGTGTGTTACATTGATTTTCATGTGTTGAACCAACCTTACATTCTGTCATAGTGTATATTCCTTCTTATATGTTGCTAGATTCAGTTGTCTGGTATTTCATTGAAGATTTTTGCATCTAAATTCATAAGGTATATTGGTTTTTAATTTTTTCCTGTAATATCTTTATCTTGTTTTGGTATCAGAGTAGTAATGGCTTCCTAGAATGAGTTGGGAAATGTGCCTTCCTCTTCTATGTTTTGCAACAGTTTATGAAGGGTTAGTGTTAATTTTTCTTTAAACATTTATAGAATTCACTGGTGAAGCCATCTGGTTCTGGGCTTTTCTTTGTGGGAAGTTTTTGGTTACTATTTCAATTTCTTTACTTGTTACAGGTCTTTTCAAAATTTCTGTTTCTTCTTGAGTCAGTATTGAGAGTTTGTGTCTTCCTAGAAATTTGTGCATTTCAACTAGGTTATCTAATCTATTGGCATACAGTTGTTCATAGAATTTCCTTATAATCATTTTTATTTCAGTAAGGGCACTAGCATTATCTCCTCTTTCATTTTTGATTTTAGTAATTTGAATTTTCTATCTTTATTTTCTTGATCGGTCTGGTCAATATTTTTTTTTTAAGGTTTTTATTTATTTATTCGACAGAGATAGAGACAGCCAGGGAGAGAGAGGGAACACAAGCAGGGGGAGTGGGAGAGGAAGAAGCAGGCTCATAGCAGAAGAGCCTGATGTGGGGCTCGATCCCAGATCGCCGGGATCACGCCCTGAGCCGAAGGCAGACGCTTAACCGCTGTGCCACCCAGGCGCCCCATGGTCTGGTCAATATTTTATCAATGGTGTTGATTTTTTTTAAAGAACCAGCTTTTTGGTTTCATTAATTTTCTCCGTTGTTTTCTATTCTCTATTTCATTTGTTTCAGCTGTAATCTTTATCATTTCTGTCTTTCTGTTTGCTTTATGTTTAGATTGCTCTCCTTTGCTACTTAACATGGGAGGTTAGATCATTGACATGAAAACTACTTTTCAAATATAGCTGTTTACAGCTATATATTTCCATATGAACACTGCTTTCACTGCATCCCATAAAGTTTGGTATGTTGTATTTTATTTCCACTCATTTCAAAGTATTTTCTAGTTTCCCTCGTGACATTTTCTTTTACGTGGTTGTTATTTATGAGGGTGTTGTTTAATTTCCAAATATTTGTGACTTCCTTAGATTTCCTTCTGTTAGTGATTTCTAATTTCAGTCCATTTTGGCCAGTGAATATACTTGGTATTGTTTCAGTCCTTTTAAATTTATTAGGACTTGTTTTATGGCCTAACATATGGTCTGTCCTGGAGGATGTTCCAGGTGCATTTGAGAAAGCTGTGTATTCTTATGTGGTTGGGTAGAGTGTTGTGTAAATGTCTGTTAGATCTAGTTGGTTCATAGTGTTTCTGCCTTCTATTTCCTTGCTAACCTGTCTAGTTGTTTTACCTATTATTGAAAGTGGGTTTTTGAAGTTGCCAACTTTTGTTGAATTGCTCATTGTATCCCACAGGTCTCTGAGATTCTTTTCATTTTTCTTTGTTCTTTTTTTTCCTTTCTGTTCTTCAGACTGGAAAAGCTAATTGAACTGTTTTCAAGTTTGCAAATTCTTTGTTCTGCCCGCTCAACTTTGTTTTAGAGCCCCTTGAGTATTTTCATTTCCATTATAGTATTTTTCAACTATAGAATTTTTATTTGATTCCTTTTTAAAAAATACAATGTTTACCTCTTTATCAATATTTTCTGTTTGATAGACGTTGTTCTCAAACTTTCCTTTCGTTTTTTTAGACATGGCTTCTTCTCATTCTTTGAAAATATTTGTAAAGAACTGGTTTTAATCTTTGTCCTTTCAGCCCAATATCTGGGCTTCCTCAGAGAGTTTCTATTAATTGCTTTTCCCCTCTGGGTATTCATCTATATTCTTATTTATTTTCATGTCTCATAAGTTTTTACTAAGAACTGGACATTTTAGTTTCTATCTTTATTTTTTTTTAACTGGGCATTTAAAATAATATCGTATTATCCGGTAGTCTGGAATTCAGATTGGCAGTCTGGGATATAATCTGTAAATCTCCCCTCCCCAGAGTTTCTTATTGCTGTTGCTATTTGTTATTGTTTGTTTGTTTAGTGACTTTTTTTTTTTAAAGATTTTATTTATTTATTTGACAGAGATAGAGACAGCCAGCGAGAGAGGGAACACAAGCAGGGGCAGTGGGAGAGGAAGAAGCAGGCTCATAGCGGAAGAGCCTGATGTGGGGCTCGATCCCATAACGCCAGGATCACGCCCTGAGCCAAAGGCAGATGCTTAACCGCTGTGCCACCCAGGCACCCCATGTTTAGTGACTTTTTTGAACAAATTCTGTAAAGTCTGTATTTGTTGTATATGACCATTGAAGTCTCTGATCTATTAGCTTAGTGGTCAGCTAATAATAAAACAGAGATTTCCTTGGAACCAGTAAGTCTCCCAGTCCTTGCAGAGGAGCTCAGTGTGTATGTCGGGGCATGCCTTCAACAGTCAGCCAGACAGTTGAAATTTCTTCCTTTGCCTTCAGTTTCTGCTTGCACTGAGCATTAGATCAGTAAAAGTGAGCTCTTACTGTCGTTGCTGATCATGTGCACAGCCCTGGCCGTGAGCACAAGCCCACATATGTATGTGGCCTTCTAGATTCCCAGGAACATACAGATCTTTTTACAGTCCCTATGGACATTTTGTTCTCATAGTTTTCTTTTTTAAGCTTTTTATTTATTTTTTAATTTTTTTTAGAGATTTATTTATTTTAGAGAGAGAGCGTGGGGGAGGGGCAGAGGGAGAGAGAATCTCGAGCAGACTCCCTGCTTAGTGTGGAGTCCAATGTGGGGCTCCATCTCACTACTCTGAGATCATGACCTGAGCTGAAATGAAGAGTCAGATGCCCACCCAACTGAGCCACCCAGGTGCCCCCGTTTTTAGCTTTTTAGTTAGTCTATTATTTGCCCCAACCATTATCCAATAATTCAGGCAGCTGTGAAGTCAAACAATTACCTCTTATTGTTTTAAACAAATATCCTGGGGAGAAGATTTTCTGTACTGGATAAACCCTGAGTTAGTCAAATAAAGACAGCTTGCAAGTGGGGTCTCCCAGGGAGCCACCACGATAGGTCAAATAATGGCAATTCTTTATAAATGAGGCTTTAAAGAAGCTCTGACTCTGTTCTGCCTCTCTGGTGGCTGTCAGACTGCTGGTTTTCACTGTAATTGCAGACTATTTGTTTTCAAGGCTGCTATGAAGTTGCAGAGAGGTGCATGGGAATAGAGCAAGTTAGATGATCACAAGCTCATAATTCTTACTGAGTTTCAGCTGTTTTTCTTGAATAAATGTTCTTTGGATTGCTGTAAGCCTTTGTTTAATTTCCAGAGTTTGGAGAAATTGATTCTCGTGATTTTTGCTACTTTTTTCATTGCTTTTACGGAGGAGAGCATTTTGAGGTTCTTAGTCCACTCTTGTTGCTAACATCACTCAGCAGCGGTAATCTCTTGATGATGGGCATGTAGTGTTTTATTTTGTAGTTTTGGTTTGTCTACATTTCCTACTTTTCCACAATACACATGTGATGTGTTTGTAATAGTAAGTGGTCACTTATATAAAGAAAAAAAATAATATCTAAAACTAAAGTCCATGAAATTTTACTTGCCTTTAAGTAAATTTGGCTATTCAGACCAGGAACCATAAGTTAAAACCTTTATATTCTTTTAATTTTCCCTTATTAGTTTTTTTTCAGGTACCGTTGTCAATTTACCTCTAGTGACTATAGAGATAAAGCCTTTAACATTAAACGTGTGTCTGCTTTTTTTTTGTGGGGGCAGCAAAGAAAATGATGTGGTTGGTGACTGTAACTTTCCCAGTTAGTTTTGAGAGGGAGAACTCCTTGGGGTGGAGGGATCGTTGTTAGAGTGACCGACCATATGTCCTGGTTTTCCTGGAACAAAACCAGTTTATACCTGTTGTTACCGTATAATTATTAATAGCACCCACTTTACATTCTTGAAAGTGTCCTAGCTTAGATCATGAATTTTATGGCCAGTGTTAGTTATTGGCAGCAACAGGAGGTGAGGAAGCCAGCAGATGACTCAGGGACTGCTGCAAGAGCAGAAAACATGGGGAGCCAAGCTGGTACCAAGAATGGACCTGGAGATAAACCGTTGAAAGGCTTGAGCATGACTCCCCAACAAAGGCATGGAGGTTACCACTTCAGTTTCTTAAGTATCCCTTGAACTCCCATCTTGGGTGAGTTCGTGGTTCAAGCTGATTCCTCCTGAGTTACTACAAAACAATCACTAGATCCTTCTCCCACCTGCTTTGGCTCACAGGGGAGTTCAGGCCCACCTCCAGGCTCTTGCAGACATTTCCCGTTTATCGCTGGTAAGAGCAGCTATGCGGTAGTCCCTCTCTGAGCTCCCTGAGCCAGAGTTTGGCTTGAGATTTATGGTGGTGAGTTACCTGGTTGGAGGAAATCCTACTACAGTGGTCTTTGTGCTGTCAGTGGCTTGGTTGAAGCCTCTTTGGAAGTGCAGGGAGAGAGACTCACTGTGGCTGCAAGGACCAAGGTAAGTGATCAGGTTTAGAAGCACAGAAGCAGCGTCCTGTCACAGACTAGTGAAACCAGGTTCCTAGGATTCAGGGTGGCTCTTAAATGCAAAATCTGGCTGTGGTGGTTTCCTTTGGATGCCTCCGGTTTGTGGGCAGGCTGTATCTTTGACTAGCTTTTAAAATTTTGGAGGAGAAGAGCACCAGACAGGATTCTCCTAGTCTGGGTATCTGGGTGTTGCTCACTGGCAAAATAAAATACAAATCCCAGAATCCAGTGTGATTGCCATAGCAATATAAACCCTTTCTACAAAAGAAATATTTCAATGAAGTTGTAAGGAAGAAAGGGTAGTGTCATCCCCTGAATGCCTGTTCTGACCCTCTCCTGCAATCATGCAGGCATGGGCCTGGGGCATGGATAGTGCGAGGCTTGTTCAGGGAAGAACTGGTGATTAGATGTGAGGCAAATTGGCAGGTGGGGTCAAACCACTCACATAATATTAACCCATATTGGACAAGAACCAGCTGGAAGGAGAATTGTTTAAAAAGTATTCTTAGAGTACCTACAAAATTATCTGCCTCGTTTATGGTTTTTTCCTCTTTTATTCAGTTACTATATTGAATTACGTTGATTGATTTTCAAGTGTTAAGCCAATCTTTCATTCTTGGGATAAACTCCCCTTGGTCATGATACATTATCATTTTTATGTATTGCTACATTTAATTTATTAATATCTTGTGTGTTTATGTATCTATGTTCTTGAGGGATATTGGCCTGGAGTTTTATTTTCTTGTAACTTGTTTGGTTTCAGTATTGGAGTATTGCTGGTCTCGTAAATGAGTTGAAAGGTGTTCCCTCCTCTATTTTCTTAAAGCATTTGTGTAAAATTGGTATGACTTCTTCCTTAAATATTTAATGAAAACCAGTGAAGTCATCTGGGCCTATAGTTTTCTTTGTGGTAAGATTTTTTACACTCAAGTTATTGAGTTATAGTTTACATGCAATAAAATGCACTAATTTTAAGTATATAAGCAGGTGAATTTTGCGGCGCCTGAGTGGCACAGCGGTTAAGCGTCTGCCTTCAGCTCAGGGCGTGATCCCGGCGTTATGGGATCGAGCCCCACATCAGGCTCCTCCGCTAGGAGCCTGCTTCTTCCTCTCCCACTCCCCCTGCTTGTGTTCCCTCTCTCGCTGGCTGTCTCTATCTCTGTCGAATAAATAAATAAAATCTTTAAAAAAAAATAAGCAGGTGAATTTTGACAAATGTATTTATCCATTAACCACAGATGCAATCAATTCTTTCACACTTAAAGGTTCCTCTGTGCCCAGGTTTAGGCAATATACCTTCCCTTCACCCTAGGCTACCACTGACCTGCTCTCTGACCCTGTAGATTAAATTTGCATTTTCTTGAATTTCATTTAAATGGAATCATATGACATGATTGTTCTCATTGGTCATCATATTTTTTTGAGATTTATCCATGTTGCTACAGGTATTGATAGTTTTTTTTTTTTTAATTGCTGACTGTGGTTATACCACACTTTGTGTATCTGTTTACCTGTTCATTGACTTTGGGTTATTTTTAGATTTTAGCTATTAGCAATGAAACTGCTATGAATATTTATGTACAGGCTTTTGTGTGAACATATGTCTTAATTACTGTTTGGTAATTTGGAGTAGAATTGTTGAATTGTACGGTTAGTGTATATTTAAAAGGAATTGCCAAGGTGTTTTCTAGAGTGTTTGTACCATTTTATATTCCTACCAATAATATATGAGTTTTAATTTCTCCACGTCTTTTCCAACACTTAGAATTGCCACTTTTTAAAATTGTAATCATTCTGGTGGGTATTAGTGGTAAATTATTATAGTTTTAGTTTGCATCTCCCTGATGACTAATCATATTGTGTATCTTTTCATGTGTAGATTGACTATAGATCTTATTTTGTGAAAATCTCTTCAAATGCTTTGCCCATTATAAAATTGAATAGTTTGTTTTATTTAGTGAGTTGTAAGATAGAAATTTTTTTGTATTATGTGTTATTATATTACTTTGATACTATTATACTATAATTATATTACTATTATATATCATATATATATATTCTGGATACAAGTCCTTTGTCTGAAAAATGTGTTGTGAGTACTTGCTTTTTTAAAGTATCAATTATTATTACAAATTGTGTTTTTTCAAGGATTTTTTTCCATTTCATCTAGGTTGTTAAATTTATTAGCCTAAAATTATTTAAAATATTTATTTTATTGTCCCTTTGAGGTCTATAGGAACTGTGGTGATGACACCTTTCATTCTTGATATTGATGGTTTGTGTTCTTTATCCTGGACCAGTCTAGTTAAAGGTTTGTCTTTTCTGTTGATCCTTTCAGAGAAGCTTTTTTTTTTTTTTTTTACTTTGTTGGTTTTTCCATTATCTCTTTTCTCTTTTGTAAATTTCTGCTCTTTATTATTTTTTCCTTTTATGGATTATGGGCTTACTTTCCTTTTCTTGTTCCAGTTTTATAAGGTGGAAGCTTAGGTCATTGAGTCTAACTTTCCTCTTTTCAATAAGATTTACATTTCCCCATAAGCACTGAATTAGCTGCATCCCAGAAATTTTAATATACTGTATTTTCATTGTCATTCAGTTTAAAATATTTACTCATTTCCCTTACATTTCATCTTTAACCCACAGATTACTTATTTTTGTTAATTTTCTCCTATTTGGGGTTATGAAGGAGATATGAAAGAAACAAATTCCTGTTGACATCTGATTTGGTGCTAGACACCTGTAAGCCTAATTGCCTGCCTGTGTTTGTTGCCTTCTGCAGCATCCCAGTACAGCCAGCTCACCCCCAGGCCCCACAAGCACATGTGCCCTTTCGTTGCCTCTTTGAAATTTCACGCTGGGTGGAACCTTTTTCAAATCTTACACCGGTAGAACTTTCCCCTTGTAAAATGTTGCACACTCGCTGTTCACTCTCTCTATCCTGGACTTTCTCCCAGAGAAAGCACTACTCCCCACCAGTTACCTTGGGACTTCTACTCTCAGTGATTAAATAATATTTCTTTGATCATACCAAAGGATTACTGTCATGTTGACATCTAAACATAAAGTTGGAGTGTCTCCATGTCATGATGGAGTTGCTGTAATGGGGATTTTATGAGTTCTAATTGAATGACTTTGTGGTTAGAGAATACACTCTATATGATTTCTGTCCTTTTACATTTGTTGAAACTTGTTCTGTACTAGTTTATATATGTTTGTTTTTGTTTTATAGTAGAGACTATACCACATGAACCTGAAAGAGTGACCATTCCAAAATCATTGGGAACAGTGCTCTACAAATGTCAATTAGGTCAATTTGGTTAATAGTGTTGTTCAAGTCTTCTAAATCTTAACTAATTTTCTAATTTGTCTTGTCAGTTACTGAAAAAGGAAGGCCGAAATCTCCAACTACAAGTGTGAATTTGTATAATTCTTCCTTTAGTTCCCTTAGTTTTTACCTCCTAGATTTTGAAACTCTGTTATTAGACACAAACACATTTAGTTTTCCTATGTCTAGATGAACTGATTATTTTACCATTATGAAATGACCTTGTGGCAGGAAGAATTTTAAGGTGACCCACAATATTTCCTTTGTCTCTGGTATACATGACCCGAATAATCTCCAAGATTGTTAATGTGATGAATTTTAGTCCTAGCATTGGTTTATGTTATGTTGTCCTATTGACCTTCAGAATGGGAAGATGATCTGCATAGGCTTAACCTAATCACATGAAAGCAGAATTTTCTCCAGTTAATCCCAGAAGAGGAGTCAGAAATTTGAAACATGAGGGTGATTTAATCCCCTCTTCGCTGACTTTAAGATGGAGAGTACCACACGTCAAGGAATGAGGGAACTTCCAGGAACCAAGAGTGACCCCTGGCTCATAGCCAGCAAACAAATGGGGAGCTCACTTATACAACCATAGGAATTGAATTATTTTAGCAAAAGTGATCTTGAAAGCAGATATTTTCCCAGATCTTCCAGATGAAAACTTAACCTGGCTGATATCTAATTTCAGCTGAGTGATACCCTGACCTGAGAACCCAGTCATGCCATACCGAACTTCTAATATACAGAATGTGAACAAATACATGGGTGTTATTTGAAGCTGCTGGGCTTGTTAGTTATACAGCAATAGAAAACTGATAGAGACCTTTATCTCTGGCAATGTTCCTTATTCTAAAGCCTCCTTTTGGGGTGCCTGGGTGGCTCAGTTGGTTAAGCATCTGACTCTTGATTTTGGTTCATTCATGATTTCAGGGTCATGGGATCAAGCCCCATGTTGTCAGTGCAGAGTCTGCTTGTGATTCTCTCTCTCTCTCTTCCTCTGCCCCTCCCCCCTGCTCATGCTCACTTGAGCATGCTCTGTCTCTCTCAAATAAATAAATAAGTTAATAAAATCTTTAAAAAAATAAAGTCTGCTTTCTCTGATATTTATATAGTTGCTCCAGATTTTGTAGGATTATGTTTGCATGTTGTATCTCTTTCCATCTTTTTATTTTAGTCAGTTTCTTTATATATCGAGTGTGTTTCTTGTAGTCCTCATACTGTTGGGTTTTATCTTGTTATTCACTCTGACAATCTCTGCCTTATAATTGAGTATTTTCATTCATTTACATTTAATTTAATTATATACGTGGTCTGGCTTATGTCTACCATCTTGCTATTACTTTTCTATTGGTTTCATCTGAGTTTTCTCTTTTTCTCCTTTTCTACCTTCTTTTGCTTTAATTTTTGCTGTTCTTTTTTTTTTAACATTTCGTTTTGTTTACTGCATTACTAGTTATGGCTCTTTGTTTTATTTTTCTGTGGTTGTTCTATGTCTTATAATATCCATCTTTAACTTATTACATTACACCTCTAAAGAATATTATATTTAATATTGCAACTATAAATTTCTATATACCCCTCCTGTCATTTGTGTTTTGGTCATATGTTTTACTCCTATAAATGTAAATCCTACAATACATTGTTAATATTTTAAATAGTCAAGTACACTTTTTAAAAGAAATTACAAAAAAATGGGGAAGTGTCTTTATTTTAACTCATATACTTGCCATTTCTGATGCCTTTGTGTGTGCAAAGATAATACAGAGAATTCTCATAAGCCCCTCACCATTTCCTCAATTACTAGCATCTTACTCTACCATGGTACATTTGTCAATATTAGGAAACCAACACTGGTACATTTCTATTAATTAAACTTCAGAGCTTTTTCCATTAATATCCTCTTTCTGTTCCAGCATCCTGTCCAGGGTACCACAGTGCACTTAGTAAACATGTATCCTTAGTCTCCTCTGGTCTGTTATAGTTTTTCAGTCTTTCCTCGTTTTTCATGACCTTGGCAGTTTTGAAGAGTATTGGTCAGGTATTTTATACAATGTTCTTCAGTTTGGGTTTTTCTCTTTCTTTCTTTCTTTCTTTTTTTTTTTTCAAGTTTATTTATTTAAGCAATCTCTACATCTAACATGGGGCTTAAACTCACAACCCCAAGATCAAGAGCCACATGCTAAATTACCAACTGAGCCAGCCAGGCAGTCCGAATTTGTTTGTTTGTTTTTCTGATGTTTTTCTCATAGTTAGATTGGAGTTATGGTTTTTTTAAGAAGGAAGACCACAAAGGTGAGGTGCCCTTCTCATCACATCCTATCAGGAGGTACATGATATCTTGGTGGTATTAGCCTTGATCACTTGGTTAGGGTGATATTTGCCAGGTTTCTTCATGGTATAGTTAATATTTCTCCCTTTTCATAGTTTATTCTTTAAAAATGATTCACTAAGTCAAGGGAGGCAGAAATTAAATGCCACCTGTTGGAATGAGGGGAAAAAAGAAAATACATATGTGTGTGTATGTGTGTATATATATGAATTATTATGTAGAGACTTGTCTCTCCCCATTTATTTATGTATTTATCGATTATTTATATTAGTATGGACTCACATGTATTTACTTTGTATTTTTGGTTGTAATCCAATACTGTTATTTATTTTGTTGCTCAAATTGTTCCAGATTTTGGCAGTTGGGAACTTTTCAGGTTGGTTCCTATGTCCCTTTGATATGTCCCTATCCTTTTGTTTTTTGAGCATTTTCTTTCTGGTATTTCCAGATGCTCCTTTCTTGTATTTTTCCCACCCCAGTCTAGTATCAGTCATTTCTCCAAGGTGCCTGTTTTGATTTATTTCAATTCGAAAATGGCATATGAAACCAAAACCTGGCCACTGGGTTTGTTCATTACTACTGGGATGTCATTTGTTTTAGGCCCTCTCAGCAGACAGAACTAGGCAATTTACGTATATATACTAACTCATAAATACAAGTATATCTATACTTGCTTCTGAATCTATGTGTGTGTGTGTGTGTGTGTGTGTGTGTGTGTGTGTTTATGGCACGGCCATGAATTCATATTGATGCCTCTGACTCTAAACCGGTACTACAGTTATCATTTTAGCCTTCTTTCTTTCTTTTCTGTCACTTCCCTCTCCGACACTGAGAAACCTGGTTCCCACCATCCATTTACTTAATTGTTCATCTCCCAAATACTTATAAGACAATGTCAGAATTATGAAGCTGGACTCCAATAAGAAACAAATTTACCAACTAGAATGCAGTTTAAATGTACAGTTTCTTTTGTCTTTAGCCTTAAAACTTCCAGTCAAAATGCAGTTTCCAAAGTTACTTAGGTCAGCTCCTTTTCTACCCACACCCGCAAGTGTAGTTATATCATACATTTAGAATGCAGTTGGATTTCTTTGTCACACTTTACATTCCATCCTGAGATTCCCCCAACATTCTGGTAAATCTACATCTGTAATAACGGTCATGATAACTGTAGTGTTACTGTAATAGTAAGTCCTGAAATCAAGTAATATGTTATTTTCCCCCCAAATTATTTGGCTATTCTAATTCCTTAGTCTTTTCATGTGAGTTTTAGAATAAGCTTATAAAAATCTACAAAAATTGGCTGGGATTTTGATTGGGACTGCATCGTATCTATAGATCATATTTGGTAGAATTAACATGTTAACAATATTGAGTCTTCCAATCCATGAGCATCTCTTTATTTATATCTTCTTTTATTTCTTTCATCAATATTTTTTAGTTTTCCGCTTACAGATCTTGCACATATTTCTCAAGATTTATACCTCAGTCCGTTTTCGGGGTATTGCAAATGGTGTTCACATGCATTGTGAGTGGTATAATGGCATTGTTTTGTTTTAATTTCAGGTTCCGATAGTTTATTGCCTGTATATAGGAATACAGTTGACTTCTGTATGTTAGCCTTTTGTCTTGTAATGTTGCTAAACTCATTTATTGGTTCTAGGAGTGTTTTTGTAGATTCTATGGAATTTTCTACATGCACAGCCATGTTGCCTGTGACTAAAGACGGTTTTATTTATTCCTTTTTAATCTGAATACCTTGCATGTATTTTTTTTTTTTTGTCTTATTACACTAGCTAGGAATTCAAGTACAATGTTGAATAGGAGTGATAAAAAAGGACATCCTTGCCTTGTCCCAGATCTCAGAAGGAAAGCACTTAATCTCTTGCCATTAAGTATGATGTTAGATGTAGGGGCTTTTGTAGATACCATATTAGGTTAAAGAAGTTTCCTTTTACCTAGTTTTCCTGAGAGTTTTTATCACGAATCAATTCTGAATTTTGTCAAAAGATTTTTCTGTATCTACAATCATTTGTCATATGATTTTTCTCACTTAGTGTATTAATATAGTGAACTATATTGATTGATTTTTTAATATTGCTCCCTCCTTGCATTCCTAATATGAACCCTACCTAGTCATATGTAATATATATTGATTATATATTTATAGATTGATGAATTCAAATTTGCTAAATTTTGTTAAGGATTCATGTCTAATTCATGAGAAATATTAGTCTATGGGTTTTTTTTTTTTTCTTGTAATGTCCTTATCTGATTTTTGTATTGAGGGTAAGGCCCGTCTTATAAAATAAGTTGGGAAGTTCCTTCCTTTTGTATTTTAAAGAGAATGTAAAGAGTTAGTGTTATTTCTTCCTAAACTATTTAGTAGAATTCACAGTAATATCAGCTTCTCATGGAATGTTTTGGGTGGAGGAGTTTTTAACTACAATTTATTTTCTTTAA
Source organism: Ursus maritimus (assembly GCF_017311325.1). Lineage (NCBI taxonomy): Eukaryota > Metazoa > Chordata > Mammalia > Carnivora > Ursidae > Ursus > Ursus maritimus. Next base: position 21,734,719 of record NW_024425563.1, on the reverse strand, counting down.
TACGGTTATTAGACCTATTCTTATCTATTCCTTCTGTAGTGAGTTTTGGTAATCTGTATCTTTCAAGTAAATGGTCCATTATATAAAACGTTTTGGGGTGCCCAGATGACTCACCCAGGTAAGCATCCAACTCTTGATTTTGGCTCAGGTCATGATCTCATGGTTGTGGAGCATGGAGCCTACTTAAGATTTTCTCTCTCCCTCTCCCTATGTTCCTACTTATCTCTAAAAATAATAATAATAAATAAAAACTTTTGAATTTGGGGGCATAGAATTGTTTGTAACATTGCCTTATAAATATCAATGGGGTCTCTCTTCTTTTATTCTTAATATTGGTCTTTTTAATCTTCTCTCTTTTTTTCTTGGTTAGCCATGCTAATATTTGGCTTTTAAGAGAGAGGAGGGCATCTAGGGGCCACCAACATGCCTAGAAAATCATAGTATGTAGTGAACTGAAGCACTAACCTAAGAATATCTGTAGGTTTTTGACTCTCAATGAAAAATTGGATTTCTTAGTATCAGGAAGTCTACCCCTATTAATCCTGCTGGAAACCCCTGTCTCCAGATGGATCGTGAATTACTTGAAGTCTGAGTTACTATAGTTCATCTATGGGTGGGTCCCCTTAGACGTGGATCTGGAATGCTCTTGTGATAAGGGATTAATTAATGGTTCAAAGTTAGAAACTTGCTTAAGAGCTCATTCTTTGAGATAGGTAAAACCTGTTTTTTGGGAACATCAATGGAGTAAATAAATCTGTAGCCAACTCATCAGGAAGAAAAGGAAGAAGACACAAACTAACAATTTCAGGAATGAATGAGGGGATATCACTATAGCTCCCATAGACATTAAAAGGATAATGACATTTATGAAAAATGTATGCCAATAAATTTGATGATGATACAAACTACCAAAGCCTGCTCAAGAAGAAATAGGTAACCCGAATGGTCCTATATCTATTAAAGAAATTGAATTTGGGGTGCCTGGGTGGCGCAGTTGGAGGAATATGCAACTCTTGATCTTGGGGTTGTGAGTTTGAGCCCCACATTGGGTGTAGAGATTATTTAAAAGATAAACCTAAAATATTGAATTTGTAGTTTAAAAATCTACCTTTCCTACAAATAAACTAACCAACCAATTAACTCTTTAGGCCAAGATAACTTTACTGATGAATTCTACCAAAAATTTAAGGGAGAAAAATACTAATTCTATATAATTTTTTCCAAAAAACAGAAGAGGAAGAAACATTTCCCAACTCATCTTGTTAGGTCAGTATTACCTTGATACCAGAGTGGACAAAGACATTATAAGAAAAGAAAACTAGATGCCAATATCTTTCATGAACAGTCACAAACATTCTTAACATAAGTTTAGCAAAACAAATAATACACCATCAGCATTTACTTAAGAAAATACATCCACACAAAGCCTTGCATATGAATGTTCATAATAGCTTTATTTATAATACCCCAAAATGGAAACAACCTGAATGTCCATCTACAGATGACTGGATAAATGAATAGCTACTTGTTGGCTATATAGTTGATTCCACATAATGGAATACTATTCAGCAATAAAAGGAAGAAATTATCGATCCACCAACAGGGATGGATCTCAGAATCATTACGTTGAGTGAAAAAAGTCATCCAAAAGAGTATATACTGCACAATTCCATTTATATAAAACTCTAGAAAATTTATATAAAAATTATAGGAAATTTCTAGAAAATTTGTGTCAATCTAGTGTCAGAAATTGGGTCAGTGATTGCCTGGATGGGGGTTGGTAGGTAGGAGGTGGTGGAAGGGAAAGAAACGTATTATAAAGGGGAAGGAGGAAATTTTCTGGATAATGGTGATGGTTTCAGGGGTATATACGTATGTTAAAATTAATGAAATTATATGCTCTAAGTATTTGTGGTTTGTTGTACATCAGTTGCATTTCAATAAAACTGTTAAAAACTCACCAACACCACCACCACCACCCACCCCCCAAAAAAGGAAATAGGAGGGAAGGCTGAGGAAAGCTTTGAAATAGACTCAGTCTCTCTGGCAGTCCTCCATCCCTGGCCCACCCACTTGCCTAGTTCTCATTCTTGGATTTCCTAGTGCCTTGATCCACCCTCATTTATCTTAACTTTTATTTCCTATTGGTGTATCAGCAGTTTATGGGGTTGGAAGTTGGAGAGGATATTTCTTTTCCTTAAGCCCCTGTTCTGTCCCCAGTTTGCCTTCTGTCATTTCTAAAGCTAAGACCATTTCCAGAGCAACTTTTTGCTTTCTCTCTACATCCCGTATATAGACACTACCCCTATAGGCTGAGCCCCTTCCACTGCCTCTCTATAAAACCAAAAGTTTAGTGGTAGCAAGAATTGGCAGTCTGTTAACTTTTTTAGTGTTCTTGGGTTTTTAGCCTTGAAATTCCATACTTGAATTTCAGAAGCATGAAGACAGTCTCACCTCTGAAGATGGTCCAGGCCCCTATATCCAGGACTTTGGACCCCATCTCTTTTTGGGGGGAGGGGTGGCAGAAGACCTCTTATGGTACATATTCAATTTTCTTTTATTTTTCCAGGAATCACTTTAACCAATCCCACAGCCTCCAGCTGCTTCATCTTGAGAGCAGAGAGTGCTACATTAATAGCAGGCAGCCCTCCCAGTGCAATTTATGGCTTCACGGTTCTGAAAATTACAGTCATTTACAGTCTTCTCCATTAGTGCCCTGACCCCATCCAGTTATGTCTGCATGTTTTTGGTTCCTGATGCCTAAAGCTTCTTTTTGCTTTACTACCTGATCTCTCCAAGCTGAAAAATTTCCTTTACCATTTCCAGGGGAACTTCTGTAGACCTGTTCAATATTAAGACCAGTGGATCACCTTTGTTTGTTTTCTGTTATCGGGTTCACTAATTCTTCTATTACAAATCCATAGTTTTCTAGAGTTAGTTCTCTGATAGAGATTATCAGTGAATTCAGATTCTTTCCAAAGTTCTATTACTTAAACTAATTCTGTCTATCTCTCTTCTACGAGTGGGATCATTTTGCTTTGGACCTCTCCCACCATCAGCCTGACACCAATGTCAAACCCCAATGTGGCTTTGTGTGGCTTCCCTTCAGTGAATCTTACTAATTATCCTCCTGTTGAGGCTGGCCCGGAGGTTTAAAGGAGCCCTACCTCCTAGCAAGCTGATCTCAGCAGCCATTAAAGGCGAGTGAGGGATGCTTTAGTAGGGATGTTCTGAAACTTCAGCGTGCATTGCTATCACTTTGCGGGTCTGTTGAAACACAGATTGCTGGGCCCCATCCCCAGAATTGTTGAGTTAGGGAGACCAAGCATTTGCATTTTACCAAATCCCAGCTGATGCTGATACTGCTGGTCAGGGGGCTACCCTCTGAAAACCACTGCTTTAGTCCCTTCTCGCAATTGCCCACACCCTCCTTTATCTCTCTCTCTCTCTCTCTCTCTCTTTCAATTCTAGGTAGTTAACCTAGAATGTAATATTGGTTTCTGGAGTAGAATTCAGTGATTCATCACTTACATACAACACCCAGTGCTCATCACAACAAGTGCCCTCTTTAATACCCATCACCCATCTAGCCCATCCTCCACCCCACTCTCTCCATCGACCCTGTTTGTTCTCTATTGTTAAAAGTCTCTTATGGCTGTTCCCCCTCTCTCCCTTTTTTCTTTTCCCCCTTCCCATATGTTCATCTGCTTTCGGTCTTAAATTCCACATGAGTGAGATTATATGGTATTTGTCTTTCTCTGACTTATTTTACTTACCACAATACATTCTGGATCCAGCCATATAGTTGCAAATGGCAAGATTTCACTTTTTGATGGCTGAGTAATATTCCAGTGTGTAAGTGTGTGTGTGTGTGTGTATCTCGCATCTTCTTTATCCATTCATCATGGATGGACATTTGGAGCCCTACCTGATATGATATCCAACTGTCCCTATTCATCTTTCCTTTGTTGTTGGCTACTGCTTTTAGCCCCACACCTGTCCTTTGTGCTCATCCCTGGACTTGGTTCTCCTAGTTGTTTTTTACTCTAAGTCCTTTGACCTGTGTTGGTGGCTCTTCCTGCTCCAGGTCATCCAGATAGGATCCCTTCTCTAGTCTAGCCTCTCAGGGTTCCAAATTAAATACCAAAACCCTTAGCCACCTTGCAGGCAGTGTCTAACAAGGTGGTCTAGCAAGTCGTAACCCCAAAACCTCCTGACTATATTTGCCCAAACTATTTCCCCTCAATCATTGCCTTGCCTTGAAACTAGTCGATTAGTGTCTGTGGATTTTATGCTAATAACTCTGGACTTCCCCTCTTAAATCTACCATTTCATGTCATTACCGTGGGCAACAAGACGGAGGCTCCCTGAATTTATTTTTACTATTATTCTTCTATTAATGGCTCTCCAAGTGCACATTTTGATAGCACCCTCTGAGACAAAGGCTAGGAGATAGGCAAGTGTATCCCAGTTTCTGTTCTTCACAAATTTCTCTCATTCCCTCTGTTAAGTCTCTTGCATGTCTGATCACCTGTCCGAACCTAGAAACAGCTAAAATACCTTCCTTCTTCCTATTTTCATTTTTTAAAGCAGTTAAATCTGTATTTATCCTTTTAAGTACATTTCTTTCATGTAGTCTAGTCTGATTTCTAAGATTTCAACCATCCTAAGTAGTGCCTTTTTTTTTTCCTTTCTCCCTTGAGCCCCTGTTATTTTTCTATTTGCCATTTCTAAGCTAAGACTGTCTCCAGGGCAACGGTCCTCTGCTCACTAGCAGGTCCTCAGCTCCTGCCCCCCTTTGTGAAGGCCCCTTCACTCTTTATGTGCAAATTGGATTTCCAGAACCTAATGCTCCAGGTGCAGGCTGATTGTGTTTCTTTCTTTTTCTTTTCTGTTCTTTTTTTTCTTTTGCCTTTGGATTGTAATTACTTAATTTCTTCAACCACCCCAGACCAAGAATCTGTATTTCCAATTTAATTCTCCCATTTGACTCCACCCCTTCTTGTTCCCTGTCCTTTAAAATCCATCATACTCGTCAAGATAATTTATTAAAATTTCCAAAGGGCCCCCACCCAGGAGGGAGTGCAGCAGTGGTGTCCTTGGTTATCCAGCGGTCAAGCTGTGGATGCCCAGCTGGTTGCCATGACCTGGTCTTTCCCTGTCTTTTTTTTTTTTTTAATGAGATATAATTGACCTATAATATTGTATAAGTTTAAGGTGTACAATATATAAGTCTGATATATATATATTGCAATATGATTATTACAGTAGTGTTAGCTAATCCCTGTGTCTTTTAATAAAGTCCTCCTGGGGGTAATTTTCATTTCATCCCAGAATGCATGAAAGGAAGGACCCATCTTGTTGCTTCACTGGTTCCCAGTTTCTCAGAATGATGTGATCTGTGATAAAGTTTTTTCTGCCTTGTGATAATGGGGACGGGGAGGGGGGGAAGACCAGATGCCAGCTAATGGTCCTTTTCTAGGGAAGGAATGTCATTTCCATTTTGTCCTTCTTACTTTTCTGGTGTTAGAGAGTCTTTATTTTTATGACCCTTTGTTGCTCTCCCATATTTCATTAAACCTGTGAACTCAAAACCTCTGGGCTCCATCTCTCTCCTCCCCCAATTCTGAAGCTGAAAGCTGGCTCACTAGAGTTCGCTGTTTGGAGATGAACTTCCCCTGACCCCAGAAATGAATCTGCTTCTCCAAGAACACTAGATTCCTACTCCTACCAAGAGACGCTAATCCAGACCCCGAGCCAGGGCAAGATCCCATACTTTCCACATGAGATGTTACCCAGGAATGCAGCTGCTCTAAGGGTTTCATGACCAGTCCTGAACTTCAGTCCCTAATGCTTACACTCAACATCAGTTCTGCCAACCCCTCCAGATGTTAGTCCTGTCCTCAAAATCCCAAATTTTTGAATTCTGAATCCTTGCCTGGTTTCTTCTTCTGGAAAGTGTCTGGACACTGTAAAAAACCCCCAAGAACATCCCTTATCCCCAGCCCTTATTCCTTAAAGAAGTACTTCTTAAAATTTTCCACTGAAGCATTCCTAACAGCAGAAAAGTTTGAATTCACGTGAAGGAGAGAATGAGAGGCAGCCCGAAGGGCTTATTGCAAGCAAGGAATTTTTATTTTAAGAACGCAGCTCTTGCATTCTACTTCATGATGCATTTGAATTTGTATTAATATGAAGGTGTTTAAAATTATTTACCATCAAGCAAAAGTGGTCTAATGCTTCAGAAGTGCAATATCTTTATCCTGGGGCTCGAATCCTGGTGGTGCATAGAAGCCACCACACAAGGGTTTCAGCCATCCCCATGCCGCACCCTCAGGTTGACTCAGAAATCCTTTTCTCATCCCTAGTCAACTTCCTATGTCATTTCCTTCAAGTACCCATTTCTACAAAGTACTCTCTGTTTTGGCAAGGAAAGTATTCCCCTTGGATGGCATCCTCTTTAGTTCCTCTCTAGACCATCTCAGAGAACGCTGCTGTGTTGGTATCTTAGCTTAGGCTGCTGTAACAAATACCAGAGGCTTAAACAGCAGACATTTACTTCTCACGGTTCCGGAGGCTAGGAAGTCCAAGATCAAGGTGGCGGGAGACTCGGCGTCTGATGAGGGCCCACTTCTTGGCTTGTAGATGGCCACCTTCTCATGGTACCTTACATGGTGGAGAGCTGTAGTCTCTTCCTTTTCCTCCTCCTCCTCCTCCTCCTCCCCCCCCCCCTCCTCCTCCTCCTCCTCCTCCTCCTCCTCCTTCTTCTTCTTCTTCCTCTTCTTTTTTTTTTTTAAGATTTATTTCTTTATTTGAGAGAGAGAGAGCATGAGTGGGAGGGGCAGAAGCAGAGAGAGAGAGACTCTCGAGCAGACTCTGCACTGAGCCTGGAGCATGATGTGGGGTTTGATCTCACTGCCCTGAGATCACCACCTGAGCAGAAACCAGGAGTCGGATACTTAACTGATTGTGCCCCCCCAGGCACCCCAAGTCTTTTCTTTTGAGGAAACGAATCCCATCATGGTGGATGGCTCCACCTCATGACATCATCTAACCTAATTACCTCCCAAAGGCCCCACCTTCTAATATCATCACGTTGGGGGTTAAGGTTTCAACATATGAATTTTTGGTAGACTCATTCATACCAGTGGGCCAAGGAATGCCTCTCTTCTCCTGTACACTGTGCTCTGTTAGGAGAACATCGAAGAATATTGCCTTGGGCTCAGTTATTCTAAAGATAAAAAACAAAACAAAAACAAAATAACTTTCCCCCCCCAATTCCGAAAGCAATACATTGTAGTAGTCATCTGCCGCTTTTGCCTGCCAATCTGGCTTTATTCTGATATCAGATCCTTTTCTTTTTTTTTCTTTTTTCTCCTTTTGAGAACTGATCTTCAGTGTGGGGCTGAGCTGAGACCACCCTCCCCTTGCTCAACTCCATGCAAGGTCCTGTGACCCAGGCGTGGCTGTCATAGACCCAGTGCTCAGGGAAGGTTATGTGTCCTACGCTGGGTCATTAGGAGTTGGTCCAGGACTTTTCCTGGTGTGTCTTTTCCTCTGGAGTTGCTAAGCTAGTAGCCTGCTCTGTCATCATCACAGGGTGAGAGGCAGTCTGAAAATGAAGCCAACACAGAGGAAAAGAGGGCCCATACTTGGGAAAGCCCCATTCTCAACAAATTCATCAGAGTACCTGGATTCAGGTTTGCTTGAATCAACCTCAGACTATGCAGGCATGTAAACCGATGAATTCTTCCTTTTCTTAGATTAGCTTGAATTGGGTTTCTATTACTGGCAATCACAAGAATCCTGACTAATGTAGAAGTCTCTTCGTTACAAAATAATATATTATAGAAGTATGTAACAAAGTGAAGTAGAAAGCGAAAAGTCTTTTGTGGTCTCATCCCTATTCTTGAGAATTTAATGTGCATTCTTCCAGATTTTTTCTAAACTTATACTAAATATTTTTATATCACTTTAAAAGTCAGCTTTATGGAGGTATACTTAAATACAAGGGTATTCAGTAAGTTTAACTGTATATTGTATCCAGCCATTTCACCACCATCACAACCAAGACACAGAACATTTCCAACATCCCAAAAAGTTTTCTGGGCCACCTCTGCAATTAATTCCCTCTCCTGACCCCCTGGTCTCTGGCCACCACTGATTTGCCTTCTATCTGTAGATACTATTGTTTTACCGTTTTTGGAATTTCATATAAGTGGAATCATATGGGTTGTAGTCTTTTGTATCGGACTTCTTTCACTTAGCATAATTGTTTTAAGAAACATCGACACCGTTGCATATATAGTATTTCATTCCTTTTTACTGCAGAGTATTATTCAGTGGAATGGGCATTCCATAATGTATCTCTACAAGGTGAAGGGCATTTCTAGATTTGACTGTTACAAATAAAGCTGCTCTGAACATTCAACAAGACTTTGTGTGAACATACATTTCTATTTCTCTTGGGTAGATACCCAATATCTGGGGAATTGAGTCATACATTAAACATATGCTTAACATTACACGAAACAGCCTGTTTTTCAGAAGGGTTACATCATTTCGCATTCTCAGCAGCAATGTTTGAGAGTTTCAGTTGTTCCATATCCTTGTCAATACTTGGTATTGTCAGTCTTTTTAATTTTAGTCACTTTGCTGGGCCTGAAGTAGTATTTCATTGTAATTTCAGTTTGCGTTTCCCGAGTGAGGAATGATGTTCGGCATCTCTTCTTGTGCTTCTTTGCCATTCATATACCTTCTTCGGTGAAGTGTCTGTCGAAATCTTTTGGTCTTTTGAAAGTGGGTTGTTTTCTTCTTGAATTGCAGGATTCTTTAGGTATGTTGGATACAAATCCTTTCTAAGTTATAGGTATTGTAAATACTTTGTCTGTGGCTTTTGGTTTTCATCACAGTGTCTTTTGAGAAGTGTTCAATTTTTTAAAAAAGATTTACTTTTTTTTTTCGGGAGAGAGCACACATGCACTAACAGGAGGGGCAGAGGGAGAGGGAGAGAGAATCTCAAGCCAACTCACCACTGAGTGGAGCACCTGACGCAGGACTCCATCTCACAACCCTAAGATCATGACCTGAGCTGAAACCAGGAGTCGGAGGCTTAACCAACTGCGCACCCCAGGTGCCCCAAGAAGTTTTAATTTTGATAAAGTCTAATTTATCATTTTTGTCATATTTTATATTTTTATGCCCTAGTTAAGAACATTTTGCTTAACCAAAGCCCACTAAGAGTTTTTTCTTATGTTTTCTTCTAGAATTATTATAGCTCTTATAAGTTTAGATCGTGGTCCATTTTGAATATGTTTTGGTTATGGTGGGGTTCATTTTGAATTAAATTTATACATGATGTGAAGAAAGACCCAGATTTTTTTTTCTCGTGTGTGTGTGTGTGTGTGTGTATGTGTTTTGCATAATCCAATAGACCTCTGTTTTGTTCCAGTACGATCTTCTGAAAATATTTTCTTTTCACTACTGAATTGCCCAGAAACTTTGTTAAAAATCAAATTATTATATATATGTGGGTCTATTTCTAGACTCTATATTCTGTTACATTATTGTACAAGTCTATTTTTACACCTACATTACCTTGTCTTGATTAGTATAGCTTTAGAGTAAGTCTTGAAATAAGATAGTGTAAGTGTACTAACTTTGTTCTTTATTTTAAAAATTGTTTCAGCTAGTCTGGGTCCTTTACATTTCCGCATAAACTTTAGTATGTGTGTCGCCGAAGTGGATGCTCCACATAAACTTTAGAATCAGCTTGTTATTTTCAACAAAAAGGTCTGCTCAGATTTTTACTGTGATTGTGTTAGATCTGTAGGTCAATTTGGGGAGAATTGATATTTTAACAATATTGAGCCTTTTAATCCATGAACATCATATAACTCTTTACTAATTTAGATCTTTCTTAATTTTTCTCAGTAAGGATTTCAGTATATAGATCTTATAATATTTTAGTTAATTTATCCCCAAGTACTTCATAATTTTAGGATGTTACTGTAAATGGTATTGTTTAAAACTTCTGTTTCTGATTGTTCATTGCTAGGAAATATACATACAACCTTGCATTCTACAATCTTAATAAACTCACTTCTTGGTTCTGGTAGCTTTTTAATAGTTCCTTTAGTATTTTCAACATGTACAGTCATGTTGTATATAAATAGAGGCAGTTTTACTTCTTTTCAATATGTGTGATTTTAGTTCTTTTTTCTTGCATTATTTTACTGGCTAGGGCCTCCAGTACAATGCTGAATAGAAATGTGAAGAGTAGACATCCTTATTCCTGTATTAGTAGGGAAGGCATTAAAAATTATGTTAGAGACAGGTTTTTCTTTTTGGGGGGCCGAGGAAGTTCCCTTCCCTTCCTAGTTTGCTAAGAATTTTTATCAAGAGTGAGTGGGGTTTGAGTTTTGTGAAATGCGTTCTGCATCTATTGAGATGGTTTTTCCTTTTTAGTCTGTTATGGTGAATTCTGCTGTTTTTTTTTTTTTTTTAACGATTTTATTTATTTATTTGACACAGAGAGAGAGAGCCAGCGAGAGAGGGAACACAGGCAGGGGGAGTGGGAGAGGAAGAAGCAGGCTCCCAGTGAAGGAGCCTGATATGGGGCTGGAGCCTGATGTGGGGCTGGAGACTGATGTGGGGCTCGACCCCAAGACCCCGGGATCACGGCCTGAGCTGAAGGCAGACACTTAATGACTGAGCCACCCAGGAACCCCTGTTTTTTGAATATTAAAACAAGTTTACATTCCTGGGATAAACCCCATTTAGTCATGATGTGTTACTCATTTTATATACTGTTAGATTCAATTTGCCAAAGATTTGTTAGGGATTTCTGCATCTATGTTCGTAAGGATATTGGTATTTAGTTTTCTTGTAATGCCTTCATCTGGTTTTGGCAACAGAATAACGCTGGCCTCATAAAATGAATTGGGAACATCCCTGGCTCTTTTATTTCTAGAATACTTTGTATAAAATTGGGATTATTTCTTCCTGAAATATTTGGTAGCATTCACCAGTGAAGTCACCTAGGCTTGCAGTTTTCTTTGTGGGAAGGTTTTTAACCATAAGTCCAATTTATTTGGTAGACATAAGGATATTCAGTTGATCTCTTTCTTCCTGAATGATCTCTGGTAGTCTGTATTTTTCATGGAATTTGTTTATTTCATTGAAGTTGTTGGATTTATCAGCATAAAGTTGTCTATAATGTTTCCTTTTCACCCTTCTCATGTCTGAGGGTCTGTATTCTCTCCTCTTTGATTCCGATATTGGTAAGCTTTGTCTACTTTTTCTTTTCCTTGATTAGTGCAGCTAGAGTTTTATTAATTTTTTTGAACTTTTCAAAGAATCGGCTTTTATTTTCATTGATTTTCTCTATTATTTTTCTGTTTTCTATTTCACTGATTGCTCCTTATTATGTCCTTCTTTTTATTTACTTTGGTTTTCTTTGATCTTCTTTTTGTAATTTCTCAAGATGGAAGATTAGATTTTTGATTTGAGACATTTCTCCTTGTTGAATATAATCATTCACTGCTATAAATTTCCTTCTTAGCACAGCTTTAGCTGTATCCCACAAATTTTGATATGTTGTGTTTTTATTTCCATTCAGTTCAAATATTTAATAATTACTCTTGTGATTTATTATTTGACCCATGGATTATTTAGAAGTCTGGTGTTTAATTTCTAAATACCTAAGGATTTCCACATATTTTTCTGTTATTGATTTACAATTTAATTCCATTGTGGTTAGAGAACTATATGTCATATGAATTCAATCCTTTTAAATTTATTGAGACCTGTTTTATGATCCAGAATATGATCTATCTTGGGGAATATTTCATGTTCAGTTGAAAAGACTATGTGTTCTACTTTGGTTAGATGAAGTTTTCTTTAAATGGCACTTAGTTCAAATTGATCGATAGTGTTGTTCAAGTGTTCTATAGTCTCATTTTCTGTCTACTTCCTCTATAAATTAGGAATATGAAAATTCCCAGTTATAATTGTGGATTTATCTATTTCTCTCCTAAGTTCTATCAGTTTTTTCTTCAGTTATTTTGAAGCTCTCTTATCATACACACACACACTTAGAATTTTTTTCAAAATTGACCCCTTTTTCATTATTGTGAAATTCTTCTTAATCTGTGGTAATATTCATTGTTCCAAATATTTTATATATATATATATGCATATATAAATATATATATTTATATATATATGCATATATATAAAAATATATATATTTATATATACAGATTTTTAAATGAATGTTTGCTTGGTATACATCTTTCCTTCTTTTTATATTTTTTAAAAAAACTCATTTGCCTATTTAAAATCTACAATTCAGTGGTTTTTTTGCTTATTCACAGAGTAATGTAACTATCACCACTATCAATTTTAGAATATATTCACCACCCCCCCAAAAAACTCTATACCTGTTGGCAATCATTCCTATTCCCCCACTTCTCCCCTAGCCCTCAGCAATCATTCATCTTTCTGTCTCTATAGATCTGCCTGTTCTTCCTGTTTTGTAGAAATGGAGTCATACAACATGTGGTCTTTTCTGTTTGGCATTGGTCACTTAACACAATATTTTCAAGATTCATCCATGTTGTATCAAGTATCTGTACTTCAGTTCTTTTTATTGCCAAATAATATTCCATTGTATCATATACCACATTTTATTTATCTATCAATCAGTCAATGGACATTTGAGTTACTTGAATGAACTCAGTGGATTTGCATTGAAGGACTTGAAAATCCCTGACAGGCATAATGTTTTGGGACAGACATCGTGGGAATGGGGGTAGAGTGGATTACCAATGGGCAGTAACCCCTTCTACAATCGTAAAACTTCTGTGTTCCATCCCCTCACTGTCCCCCTTTCTTTCCCTCTCTCTTTTTTTGAGAAATGAACCAGCTAAAGAGATGAGTAAGTCATGGATCTGACTTTATTCATGCCCCAGTCTCTCCAACTTAGTACCATGCTGCATTCCCCACTGTTGAGACGACGGAAGAGAAAGTCTCTGAAATACCAGCCTAAATTCAATGAAACCTTTTCAAATAAATAATTCATTCAACTGAAGAATTTCCAGTAGATGAAAGGGCATAGTATGGCATCCAGGACTCTCACACCAGGCTGTCTTTTAGCTACTGCCAAAAACAAGGGAATGTTTCACTTGGAAGTTTTCCTTGTTCTTATTTTAAGGTAAAGCTTTACTCTTACTTGCAGGCTATGGGGTTTCTAATATTATCAAAGTGAACTGTGGAAACCAGTGATCCTACAAGGTTGACAACAAGGGCCAGGACAGTACTATCTGATCGGCTGTCCAGGGACGTCAGAGTTTGATTTCTGGTATACCTTTAGTGGTGAAGGCTCCCACTTTCTATACAGCTGGTATCAACACAGTGAAGAGAAAGAAGTTAACTTGCAGGCATGGGAAAATGAGACTCTCCAGGCGTGCTTTGAGCAGAGCTAGATTCCCACAGAGCACAACAGAGCCCTGCCCAGTGGCCCATGTGATAAGCCATAGGTTGCAATTTTTCATGATGGGAAAGAAGGAAGAAGAAAGAAAAGCCCGTGCATTCTTTTAACTGCAGTGGCTGATAAGGGATTAAAAAAGAAGTTTCAAATCTGTGTTTCACAATTCATCCTTGCATTTACTGGCTTGTTCAGATGCTCCTTGCTCCTTATCTGGTCTATAGCAATAGCTCGCAAATCAGTGCCTCTTCTTTCAGGATCCGTGTTTTCCTCCAGCTCTCCTCCTCTTGAGAACGAAAGATGTCAATCCCTACCCCACCTTCCCTTAAGTCATAAAAGTCAGGTCTGCTGATTAGGCGCAAGTGGAAAGTAAAAACTTAAAGTACCCCTTCCAGCTACCCCACACATGCTCACTTGTCTCCTCACTTGCATTTAGGGGCCCGGCAAGGAACAATTCAGGGAATTGAAGGGGTAACATAATAGAGTTAAGAGGGCTGTATGGAGCCCTTCCTAAAGGCATTCCAGATTTAAATTTAAAACAAAAACCCAAAAAACAAATTTCCCTGTGGACCAAATTGGTCCCTAAGCTGCCAATTTGTCACATCTGTATCTTTCCAGGCATTTCTAATACATAAAAAATATATCAATATTGTAAATATAAAGATATTTAGATATACGATACACAGATGTTTTTATGTAAGTAGGATTGTAATAGACATGCTGTTTTGAACCTTGCTTTTTCATGTTTCTCCAGAAGCTTTAGGTGTTAGCCTCATAGGTAGCACCCTATAGATGTACATTTAGCTTATTTTCGGTTAAAAAAATTTTTTTTTCTAAGTAATGCAGCACTGTTCATCCTTGAACACATGTCAAGGAGTATACACATAGGATAAATTTGGCAAAGTGGAATTGCTGGGTCAATTTTGATAGCCGTTGCCAAAATGCCCTCCAAAAAAAAGTTGTATCTATTTAACTCCGCCAACAGTGTTCCTCTGTTTAATGTTTAACTTTTTCTTCTGTATGTGTCTCATTAGTTATTCCCATCAGAATAGTGGCCCTCATTTCACTGGTCCAGAGTGAACTACCCACAGAAAGTTTCTTTACTCTGTTTATTGAAGAACGGGAGGAACATAAATATGTTTTGCCTACGTATAAAGTTAATGGCCTGTGGTAAAGAATGTAGACTTCTAAGCAGCCTTCCATGTCGTTTGGCTTAGGAAACACTGGGTTAGTGTGCTCGACACCTGGCATGGGTTTGGAGGAAAGAGGTGGGCCTTAGTGGGCAGTGCCTGCCAAGCTGGACGACGGCCTCTGTTGCCTAGCCCTCCTTTCTTGCTCAGGGCACACATCAGCAAGTCTGTGCCCAACTGTCTCTCCTCTACTAAGGAGGGACTGAAGCCTGGGGGATGGGAATGTGCTTTTCCCTCATGGAGTGGCGATTATCCTAGTTGGACTTCCAGGTGGGGTTGGAACCTCCTTTGAGGACAGGGCCACACCGTCATAAGCTTCACTCACCTTTCTTCCTCCTGCATACTCTCATGTCAACTTGGAGAAAGTCTTGTTTTGCCCAGTGATAAAGGCCCCATCCCTGTGCCAGCGGTGAAAGAATGCTCAGAACAGCAAGGAAACTTCAAATATTAGAGATTCGGAGAGACAGAACCTTCAGTAGTAAAAGATTTGCTGGCAAATGTTTCTGCAGAAGCTGGGTGGTGTTGCTCCAGTTCTAGCATCTTGGACCTTCCTCAGTCATGGGATCTCTGGGCGCCATCTTGTTTCCCTGCCCCTCTTCCCTATTCCCTGGCAGGTACTTGCCCCCTGCCCCTCTGAGAATGCCCTTGGACTTCTGTTCACAGTTGTATTATTCATTCATCACTTTGTTATCAGTTTATGTGCTTATCTGTACCACTGGATTGGGAGCTATTGAAGATCTTAACAACAACAGTAATAGCAGTTCCAATAATATAGTACTTCCTATGTGCCTGCTACTCTTTGAAGTGCTATATAAATATTAACTCGTTTAGACCTCAGGCATCCCACACAGTATTTTGGTATCCTCATCGCCAGCAACTTTTTTTTTTTTTAAGAGGGAGTGGAGGGGGAGAGAGAATATTTTTTTTAATTATTTATTTTTGAGAGAGAGAGAGGAAGAGGGGCAGAGAGAGAGAGAGAGAGAATTTTAAGCAGGCTTCACCCCCAGGGTGGAGCCTGATGGGGGGCTTGATCTTACAACCCTGAGATCATGACCTGAGCTGAAATCAAGAGTTGGACGCTTAACAGACTGAGCCATCCAGGCGCCCCTCCAGCAATTTCTTGAGCATTCTGATGGTGACTCTTTTAATTTAGATCTCTCCTCCCCCACTTATCCAGAAAGGGTTTTGAAAAAATGTACTTTTTATTGGTTTACAATACAAAAATATTCATAGCATACATATAATAGAACAGATTATACAGAATAACAGCAGGATTGTTTTATTTCACCTGACATCAAGGGTATTTATTTGGCCTTCTATACCATTAGTTTAAATTAGAACAATCTGTTTCCATCCACTACTGTAGAATAGTTGTGTGTTTTCCCTTTAAAAAATAAATTAACTCAGTAAGCATTAATAATTTTTAAAAAGTAGGGGCTTGAACTCCTAGGGCTTGAACTCACAACCCTGAGATCAAGACCTGAGCTGAGATCACAAGTTGGATGCTTAACTGAATGAGCCACCCAGGCACCCAGTTCCACAAACTTTTGGATGAGTAGCTGGGTTCAAATCCCGGCTCCACAAATTACCAGCTCAGCAACCTTGGGTAAGCTCCTTCATCTTTTGAAGCCTCAGTTTTCTCATTGGTAAAATGAGGACGATAATAATTCTTTTTATATGTTAGAATTAAATAATATGACATATATAAGGAGTTTAGCACAGTCTGGCACATGGTGTGTTTTATTCATTCTTATTATTATAAAGTGCTAGGTTGGCACAAGGGAGTCAGAAATGAACAAGGTGCTGTCCCTGTCCTCAAGGAGCTCAGTGATGTGGTAGGAGAGACAAGACAGATATGCTAGTATCATCACAATACAGTGTGATAAGAGCAACTGTTGAAGTGTGTGCAAGGGACACAGATATCACAAAGGAGAGAGTGATTGTTCTGTGGGATGTTTTCAGGAAAGGCTTGCAAGTGGATGTGACGACTAAGTTGAGTTTTGAGGAATGACTTTTTTAGGTAGCGAAGTGGGGAAGAATATATTTGGTAGGGGGAAAGAACATGTGTGCATGGAGAACGTAGAGAAAGGAAACCCACACTGTTTGGGAGGAAGTACAATTAGTAATGTTTGGTTAGATTATGAAGTCTTGGGTGGGACAGGTGGAAATGGTAAGAGAGAAGATTCTAGAGGAAGGGCCGGTGTTTTGCATGTCAAACTAAAGAGTTTGAATTTAGCCTTGGCAATAGGGAGGCAAGAAAGAGTTTTAAGAAAAATCACTGGCAGGTGTGTGAATGATGAATTAGAAAGATGTGATGGTGGAGACCTGGAAACCAATTAGAAGGCAGTAGTCCAGGTGAGCGATACTGAGACCTGAATAAGGACAAACAGTAGTGGGAACAGAGGAGAGCCAGACGAATTCAAGAGACACTTGGTAGGTAAAATGAAAAGGAGGGGGAAGGAAGGAATTTGCTGGCGTCTATACCCAAAGCTGCCAGGCTCTTTAGCCTCATTCCATTATGTCACAGGTATTGGTGATTGTGTGTGGGAGACTGGAGTAGATGGTAGTGTCATTAACCAAGATAGAGAATATAGAAGGAAACACAGGTTCTCGGGAGTCCGTTCGTAGTGTGGGAAGGAGGACATGGAGAAAGGCTATTGAATTTAACTTAGCCCTTGTTGAGTATTAGATGTGTGTGCGCATTCATGTGAAGATGAGCACAAGGCAGGCGAAAATATGCATCTAGAGTTTGGGGTAGAGGACAGGGCTGGAGATGTAGACTGGGGAGCCTTTAGGGAGTTAAGAGTGGTTAGGTTCTATGAATGGGTGAGATATAGAAGGCTCACCAAAGATCTCTACACAGTTAATAACTACCCAAATATCAGTCCTTTGGCCTTCGGTTTATCACATAAAAGATGAGGCCCTATAAAATTTTATTCTCATTTATCCAATCCATTAGATTCTTCTCAAAGGCACAGCCTGCCATTTCATACCCTTTGCAATAGGTGGCGCTGACGCCCGGCAGGGAGAAGGCCGCTGCACAGGTTGGGTTGGGGGCGACGGGCGGGTGCACGGAGGTGGCGACGCTCTAGCCCAGAGCCGGGTATTCGGTGGCTTGGTCGGGTCTTCCCTGGGGACTGGGGGTAAGGCCCAGAACCTCTGGCCGCAGGAAGCGCATGCGCAACCGTTTCCCCCAAACATGGAGTCTTGTAGCCCAGGTCTTACCTGAATCAGGTAAGAGACGGGCGGGGGAGAAGTGACCCTCCACCCTCACCCTCCCAGGCCACCCGAAGAGTGGGTATGGCTACACTTGGGTATGTGGATAGTGTGCGTGGAGCACACGCCCACCCTGGGGACCAGGCTTTGAGTGACAATGGCCCAGGAGGGCGTGAGGTTATGCTGGGGCGTGCAGGACCACGCTGGGGTTCGTGGGTGGCTGCACGAGGTGTGCGCGCCACACGGCCACGTGGGCGAGGTCCTCGGTCGTCATCTCCCAGAACCTCGGGGTCGGCCGAGAACACAAAAGTCCCCTAACCCTCGCCGTGACTCCCCTTGCAACGTCAGTCGGCTTGACCGCCCCACCGCCCCTCCAGGGAACCGGGACTCGAGTTCCTGGGAGGCTGCGCCTCCCACTCCGGGACAGCCGTAGTGGTCGTGGTCGGGAATGTGGCAGCCACAGGGGCCTGGGCGAGTGTGGGGTGCGGGGACGCGGCCACACGGCGCAGGGAGGGTAGTTTGCCCTGGGAGTTGGAGCCACTCGCGGGGCGGGGTCAGGCAAGTGTGGTAGTAACGGGACTCGGGAGGCAGCGCCGCAGGAGTAGCGTGGGTGGGGGCACTGGAGGGCACCGTGGGGGAGGACAGCTGAAGAAGGTGTGAGGTGATGATAGCAATCGAGGAAAAGCGAAACACCTGCTTCGGGGTTGACTCATCCAGGCTGGGGGAATAATCTGTGGAAAGGAGTTAAAAAAAAAAAAAAAGTGAGTTGTGTACCGTAGTCTTCTCTTCCCCAGGCAGCTAGGAAATTGCTTGTCTGTCTGAAAGAAAGTAGCTGTTTTCCTTAGAGGACTGTGGTGAGCGTCAGATGAGGTAATATATGTGAAAGGCAAAGAGCTATAAAAATGCAAGAGACAATTTTATTTCGAATCCTTCAACCTATTTATCTTATCTGTGTGAGTGTGTAAGATGTACTCTAGGTATGGACCAGTGGGATAGGGCCAGGTGTGGGGTTATGGGATGTGCCCAGTAACGCAGAGGGTGTGTCAAGATACTTTAGGGGGGGTCCAGTGACACTGTAGTCTATAGGAACAGCTCTCTGTCACTTAGGTTCATTTTATCTGGTTAACAGATTATTCAGCTTTTGCTGCTCTACCACACATCTTTTGAGCTCTTTGCAGCCAAAGACTTTTACCCAAAAATGAGCCTGAAGAGGAAAACACCAGTCACTTTGGGGATATGTTGATTACATTTGGCTGACAGGGAGGTTTATGTGATTGTATTGATGATTTCAATTTGTGTTGCCCTTGGCATGAAACATGTTGTACGAAGAGTTGTGCGCTGAGGAACACCCAGGGAAAGACCTAGTTCTGGATCTGACCCTTCAGTAGAGGGGTCACGCTGGCCAAGTTCCAATTCCTCTCTGATCCTTAGTTTCTGTCAGATGGGAAAAAAACCTTTAAGGTCATTCCTGCGTTCTTCCAGAGCTTGAATACCTGCCACAGGGTTACCCAGCCCCTAGTGACGGGGAACTTGTCACGTCCCAAAATGGCTGAGCCACTCAGTCTCTCCAGACAGACCTGACTGTTGGAAAATTCTTTATGTTGAATCGACATCTGTTTCTCTACAATTTGCACTCATTGGAGCCATACAGAATAAAATGTCTAATGCTGCTTCCACAAATATTTGAGGACTGCTAACACATTTCCTTCTTCCACTTACTCCACAAGGCTTCTTTTCTTCCAACTAAACATGCCCGGTTATTTTAAACAGGGAGGCAGTGTGGGGTAGTGGAAAGAACGCTTTGGAGCCAGACACATCTGTGTTCAGTTCCCAGTCCTTTACATACTAACACTCAGTGCTCTGAGCTGCTGTATCTTCCTCTGCAAAATGTGGATGAAGATAATCCTCTCGCTGAGTTATTGTAAGGATTAGGGATAAATTGGTGAAGATCCGCGCTTAAAATATGAGAGCAGTTATACCTTCAGTGACATAATTTGCAATGCATTTTAGGTGATCTGAACAAATTCCTGTTTATGTGTCTCTTAAATTGCTTTGTAAAACAGAATAAAATACTTTCTGTGAAGTCTGACTAGCAAAATAGAGGAGGATTAATTTATTCCCGGTGCTTCTCTAATGACGTTCTGCAGTCTACAATGGCATTTTTGGAGCCATATCACATTGACTCACTGTCACCTAAAGCCTTAAGTGTCTAACACGTGCAGCTGTTCAACCAAATTTCTCCCATGTCGAACTTCTTCCATTTATTGGAATCGATAATTATAGATGACTTTTCGAAGTGGCAGTCCCAGTTCTGTCTCATTGTCTTCTAAATATCCTTGTGCTTGTCATAGGACGAGTCTCAGACCGGGGTTAGAAAAATATGATTATTGAACGTATGGTACCAGCCCCGCTGATCTCATACCGCTGTTGTACAATGAACGCTGAGCTTTCGACACTAATTTTTGCACAAATCCAAGGTCTTGTTATGTGGGACCATCTTAGAATTGGAATGTGACAGGAGTGTCTGATAAGCCGCTGGTTGAGGGAATGCACTGCATGGGATGTCGGTGGAGTGTGGTGTCTGTATCCAAGAACTGAAAGAGTGTACTGAGAGCGAGCCGGAGGCAGACTTTGGATTTATGTATGGTTACATGTTTTCTCAGGCGCTTGGGCTATTTTATACCTTGGGCTAGATTCTCCCTGGTGGAGGAAGCTTCTTTCTGGAAATAAGGCAGGCACATTTAGGAAATTCATTAACCCTTTGGCGCCTGGGGCATTATTGCTAGCATTTTCTCCCTCGACTTTGGAGAGCAAATTCCCGGCTTTAGCGAAGCCGACCTCTCATAGTATCCTCTGCATTGTTCAGACTCCTTTGCCTCTGCACGGGAGGGTCTTCCGAACGGGAATGTTTTCTTCGCCTACGCAAGTTCCGGGTTTGAAGTCCTCAACCCTCGATGACTCCTTCTCCAAGGAAGTTTTTCCTAGCCACTCTGTTTCTCTCGAGCACCGGACTTAAAATTCCCGTTGTCTCCATGAGCTTCCTTGGTCCCCTCTCCACCCCTCCCCCCAGCAGTTTCTCCTATCTGCCCACTTGTTCTGTGGCTTTCAGAGTAAGATCCTTTGTGAGTGCTCAGTCCATTAAATACAAAAGTGCCTTCATCTTGGGTGCTGGTGCTCCTGGTGTGGTGAGAATGAAAGTGTGGAATCCATAGGACTCATTGGTTCCATTGACAACAAATACGAAAAGAAAATAATGCAAAGGTTGTTATTGTTGTCTTAATTAAAATGGGAAGACCTTTACTCCATTGAGAGGACTGATTTAAATTTTGCTAAGTAATTAATTCAGTCCTTAATAGGTAATCCTCTACTGTTAAAGGGAGTAACTTATATTTTGGTAAGTAACCAATTAAGTCCATAAAGGGTTTGCATCCATCTGTGGCTTCTCATTTTCTTTAGGACAAATTCCAAACTCCTTAGGATGAAATACTCATCTGTAGCCTAATTTTTTGCCTGTTGGCTCCCGACCCAGAGGACTTGCAGTTTCCCCAAAGGTTGTGCAGTCCTGTGCCTCCGGTGCTTTGCAAATGCCGTCCCCTCTGGTTGGAATGCTCTTTGTCTCTCCGGTAAACGTCTATTCATCATTCAAGACAACCCTCCCCCCTCCCCTTAATTACTTCCTCCCCTGTGCGCCCTCAAATTCTTGTACTTATTCATGCAGTATTTATTAGGGGTCTGCTTTGTGGCTGGCACTGTGGCGGACTCTGGGGATACAAAAGGTGAATAATACTTGGGCTCGGCCTTTGAGGGCCTTACATGTCAGGGGGAGGGGGCCAACCTGTCACAGAATGTTGCCAGGAAATTAAAGGGAAAATTTAAGCAGCGTCAGTTCTTGTCCGTCTTCCCCACCGGATGGTCAGCATCTTGTTCTGGGGCAGGGGCCATTTCTCATTCATCTTTGTATCCCCGGCTCTCAGCTCATTGTAGGTGCTTAAAAAAAGCGTTCGTTTCATGACCCTGTTCATCGGACACCAGAAGTGTACCCTGGATTGCGCCACACGTTTTGATGACAGCTCACAAGTGGTGGTTTCTCCTATGTCTGGTTGGTGGCCCTTACCTCCCAGTGCAATGTTAGGTGCTGGGCGGCCTTGGGTGGGCTCGGCTGGACTAGCCTTTTGCGATTTGTGCTTGTCTGCGCTCTGGGCTGCGGAATGGCCCGGGCTGGCGGGCGTGAGTGGAAGGAGAGGCCTGCAGCGCCCCCGCTGGAGGGAGCCGGCACTGCTTGGGCTGCCTGGCTCACTCGCATCCCGCGCGCGCGTTCGTCAGAGTTTAAGTTTATGGCCAGAAAATGAACGTAGACACTGTGATTCTCTACACTTTTCTTTTCAAAGGCATAATGTATGCCTTTTAAAGGATTATAGATGAAGAAGAAAATTCCTTCCCTCTTTCCTGTACCGCTGGGGCCCTTGCATTGTGATTCAATCATACATCTAAAAAAGGGGGAGTTTAAGTCTCATAATTGTGAAGATCATTCTTTCTGGCGCGGTACGGGCCCTTTGCTGGGAGCTGGTGCCTCGAGAGGGCTGCGGCGGGCCTCTGGCATGCGGGCCACGTAGTGCTGCTGCAAAGGAAACGTGCCTGGAGCCGTGGCCATGGCCGTGGTTGAGAGAGAGAACCCAGACTTTCCCCCCCAAGTTTTGCCCTTCTTGCTGCCTAGCCACTGTCCCCCGAATCAGCCGATGAGATTGGTAATAGTCCCAGCAGAGGTTATCATTCCCTACCTATTTGGCTGTGTACTTGCTGGTTACCCATAGTTAGGGACCTAGAAGGTGTTGGGCACTACCGCTGCTTTGGACTGGTAGTAGCGTAGTTCAGAACCCATGCCTCGGGCGTGGTGCAGACCGAGAGGAGGTACCACAGTTGGCTGCCCTGAGCCCCACTGCACCTGAGGTCGCGTGGCCACCTCTGGGGTTGGGGGGACTGTGGGTGGTGGTCTACAGTTGGGGGTGTATGTTGGGATTTCGGGATCTGTGGTCTTTTCCTGCAGCGTTAACTCAGCAGAGGAGGATTTCTGCTGCAGAACCTGGAGCTGGGGGGGGGGGGGG
>NW_024425563.1:21693198-21711712 GCF_017311325.1 Ursus maritimus | reverse complement strand
AGCGGGGTGCTGGCGGGGGTCGACAACCCTAAAGGTGCCCCCTAGAGGAGCTGCTGTGAGAAGGATGCTCCATCCCTGCTGCGGCGGCAGGGCTGCGGGGAGGGGCCGCGGGGAGGGGCGGTGGCTGTGGCGGGAGGGGCACTGCGGTGCCGGTGGGCGGGCCAGGGGCGGGGCACGGGTGGGCTCTAAAAGTCGGTGCCCACTCGCTCGGCACTGCCGCGGCAACCAGGACATCTCGGCGCTTCCTCTGCGGCAGCCGCACCTCGCGCATTGCCGCAGCGCACGCCCCGGTGGCTGTTCGCTGCTTGCCGCGGCCAGCGCCACCCTCGCAGGCTTCAGGCTGTGCCCGGCTGCCAGCCGGCCTGCCCTGCTGCGGGCGCTGCGGTGCGCAGTGCTCCAAACCGGTGTGCCGGGCGGCATGGGATAAGACGCGGCCATGGTACGCCGAGATCGCCTCCGCAGGTGGGTGCACGCGGCAGGCGCGAGGGGGTGTGGCTGGCTCAAAGCCGCCGTCCTGGAGAGGGTGCAGGTTAGCTGGTGGGGACTCTGCGTGTCCGTGCCAGGGCTGCCGGACCGGGACTCCCGCAATGGAGGGAAAACCCCCACCCGGGGTGGGGGGTGGTGACACACCTGCCTGCTCTCTGAGCCCTATCTGCCTACTTGGGAGGGGATGTCACTCCTGCACGCAGTAGAATATTGAGCTGGATATCTCCCAGATTTGGTAATTCTGTACCGTGGTATCGCTCTGATGCGATTTAGGATTTTTAGACCCCAACGTCGCCGTGGCGCAATTTAGGATTTTTAGACCCTGGCGTCACCCTGGCGCGACTTAGGATTTCTAGACCGCGGCTTCGCCCTGGAGCGACTTACGGTTTCTAGACCGCGGCGTTGCCCTAGTGCAATTAAGGATTTTTAGACCCCGTCTTCGCCCTGGCACAATTTGGGATTTTTAGACCTCGGCATTGCCCTGGCGCGATTTAGGATTTCTAGACCTTGTTATCGCTCAGGTGCGATTTAGGATATTTAGACCCGGCATCGTTCAGGCATGATTTAGAATTTCTAGATCCCGGTGACGCCTTGGCGTGATTTAGGATTTTTAGACCCCGGCATTTCCCTGGCGTGATTTTGAATTTCTAGACCCCCGCATCATCTTGGCATGATTTAGAATTTCGAGACCCTGGTATTGCTGTGGCGCAATTTAGGATTTCTAGACCCCGGTATCGCTGTGGTGCGGTTTAGGATTTGAAGACCCTGGTATTGCTGTCGTGTGAGTTACTGCATAGGTGTGACTAGAACTTGCAGTTCCATATCACCGAGGCGTAAGTATTTTTCAGATTTCTGTAATGAGAAGCTAAGTGAGAATGATGATGTGATCAAACCGTCATAATCTTACACATGAATTGTTTGCACTGGTTTACAAAGTAGTTCCCAGCCTGGCCGCGATGCTGGAAGGTGGCAGGTTTGGTGGTATTAAATGTATTTTTTCCTCTTTACAAGATGAAGAAATCAAGGCTCGGAAGGGTTGATTAATTTCCAGAAGGTTTGTTACTTGGGTTTGCTGAATTTATACTCTTGACTTGTGGCTCATCAAGTAATGGAGATTTTGGGCAAAAAATGATTAATTCCTTTTGGCTACTGACTGCCAGATTGCTTCCGTACTAAAAATCCTAAAATGTCGTTAGGGGCATTTTTACCGAGTAATTAAACCAGAAAACGGCTTCTTGAAAGGTTGCCTCTTTTCTTTCTTGGAGTGAAAGAGAAGGAAGGTATAGAGGGTGGGGGTGTCCAGGAGTAGAAAATGCACAGTCGTTGGCCCCGTGGCTCCTCCCCCTGTCTCCCTCCCTCAACTCCCCTCCACCCCCCTCCACCCCACCCCCCTCTACCTTCCTCCGCCCCCCCCATCCCCCCCATCCCCTCCCTTGCAGGGAGCCTTCTGCTGGCTCCTCTAGTAGCCCCTCCCTGGCTCTCTGCTGAGTCATTGCAGGTATTTGTCCGCTGGAACCCCTGAATGAATGAGATGAGAAGCGGGGCGGGGGTGTGTGTGTGTGGGGGGGGGCAGAGTGATGAAATGTGAACGTGCAAATGCAGGAGCTGAAGTACGCGACAGATGATAGCTAATGATATCCAAGCCTGATACTTTTTGTCATTTTTCAAGTAGATAGATACTGGGATGTAGCCTGCTACTGTTGCGGGGTAAAAATGGTGATATAATGATGTTTGGGGGCATTTTTGGGGTTATCATTTATAATATTAACTTGAAAGATGCAGCCAAATCATTGGGTCTGTTTTCTGGACAGCTACTTTGGAGAAAGGGGGAAAAAAAAAGACTGCCCTAGTGATGCCAAAAAATAGAGGCGCTGCTCAGAGTCTTTAAGGCATGTGGTTATTTGGGCACTGTGGGACCACAGCCTTACTTGTTTTAGAGTTAAAAAAAAAAAAAAGTATTTTGTCAGCTGGATTAGTTTGTGATGGATGGGCATTGTGGCCAGATTACAGGCAAGATGGTGGAAGGGTGTGTATACACACAGCCATCTCTAGCAGGGCTTTAACAATTCATTTCCCTAATTTATAGCTCTATTTTCTTGACAACTCTTATTTTCGTTTTAGAAGGTATTTCCATTCTGGTTATTTTAGAGAACTTACATTCTACTGATAATTCTTTTCCTGGTGACTATTAGCAGTCGTAAACTAGAAACGGAGGGAATGGTCTCTAATTCCTGTTTATTAGCACTCCTCATTGTGAATAGACTGACTTGGACCTTTGAAGTCCTGGGCATGAGAATGTTGGGTATGCAAACCAGTGCTTTCCTTCCAAAGACAAAAGCAATTTTCAGATGTTGGGTATGCCCCATTTTTTTTGAGGGGTGTGCAGGGTGGGGGTAGCAATCCTAAGAAATTAAATGCGTGGGAGCTACCTCAAGAGTCTAAGAAAAGCAGGAATATAATCTGCTGCCCTGAGCTCTCAAGAGATTAGATATTGTGGGTCACGACAAAGCTGCTTATGGTGAAATACACAGTGTACCTCGCTTCTTACTTTCACAGACTGTTTACCTGGAGCAGTTTCTCAGCACAGATCCAGGGGGTAGTACCCAGTGGGGCTTCACTGGGGTCTGAGAGTTGATAAATATTAAAAAATCAAGAACAGCTCTCTGCTTAAGGACATGTGATGCTTTTTTAAACATTAGTAAAAAATGACACACATATATGTCTCTATCTATTTAACATTTTACTGGTGGGGGCTGGTGGGTGGGTGGTAGAGCTTTTAGAATAAATATGAAGGAAATCATCTTTTTCTAGGGAAGCTTTGATAAAAGCTAATGAAAAGGTGCACAATACTTACCTTCCTTTTACTTTACATAAAAACCTCTTCAGGTTTTAGGAAAAGCATAGTGGGGGGGGAGGGAGCCGAGGGATTAAAGTGGGAAGGGGGGGAAGATTACATATTAAAATAATATTTTTTTTTCCTTAAAATTAGAATGGTGAACAGATATGGCGATTGCATAGCAGGGAGAGGTGTGCTTACATTCTTCTTGGTAAACTTTCTGCCATGGTTCATACGGAGGGCAAGGTAGTCACTGCATGATACAGAAATTTCCCACCCCATCTTACCAATTTGGGGCTTGTCAAAGCACATACAGCATCATCGGACTGCTTACCCCAGGTCTCTGATTCTCTTACAGGATGAGGGAGTGGTGGGTTCAGGTGGGGCTATTGGCTGTGCCCCTGCTGGCGGCCTATCTGCATATCCCCCCTCCCCAGCTTTCTCCTGCTCTTCACTCGTGGAAGTCGTCAGGCAAATTTTTCACCTACAAGGGACTGCGCATCTTCTACCAAGGTAAGAAAGGACTGTTGGAGACCCTGCCTGTGTAATAGGTTCCATGGGTCCCACTGAGGTCCTCATTTTGTGTCTATTGGTCTCTGTTTCCCCTTAGGGAGGGAGGGGGAAAAATCCCTTTTTCTGTGTAGTGTGCTTGAAGGAATGGGTTAATTCCCCTCAATAACTCCATAGCAGGGAAACTCAAAGAAAACTGTTGGGGGAGGATGGGTGGGGGCTATGGAATTGAGATTCCGATTTCTGTAGAACTGACTTCTCAGTATCATTTTTCTTCATTGCCTCATTTGTATTGATAGATACCAATTTCCTCTTTTGAGCGCCCCTAGTGTTCAGAAGATAGCCCTACCACTGGTTCTGTTTCCCCTCCATCCCTAATTTCATTTTATTGTTTTCTATAAAGATTATTTGTTATATGTGTAACTAAATGTGATTCAAGCCTTATACCTCTGTACAGATTAATGTGGTAGTGATAATTATTATGACTGCTGCTTATCAAGCAATTATCATATGCTAGTCACTGAATTATGTTTTCAACCTTTGTTATTATCCTTAAGATTAAATATCTTTACAACAGTACTTGGAGATGGGTGCCATTAACCCCGTTTAATAGGTAAAGAAACTGAAACGAGATTGGAAAAGATACCTTTTGGGCGGGGGTCAAGAGCAATAACGAAAAATGTTTGTCATAAACCGTTTTTCATTATTGCTCCTGACCTCCTCTCATTTGCTATTCAACTAAGTAAGTATATACTTTTCTTGATACTGGTCATTTAGTTTCTAGTTTTTCAGTGTTTTAAATAGTTAATGTTGAAGGGAGATCTTCATGTATATGTTTATTTTTTTCTATATATTTTCAAATTATACTACTTGTAAATGGAACGATTTTATTTGCATGGATTCTCAAGAGTAAGTGTATTTTCAGATTGCTTCTAATGAAATTATTTTTGCAAACCTTATCAGATCTCATGCCACTGGCAGGATGTATAAATGTGTTACTTTTAATCTAACACTTTGAGCAAGGCATTTTACTGTTTAAAATTTGGCTAATTTAAAAGATGTATCTGCATTAAAAAAATGTTCGTGGCCATATTGATTAATCCTTTTTTATACTTGTTAGAATTGTTAATAGTTTGAGCATTATGTTTTCGATATTTGATTGGCTCTTCCCCAGGGGAAATAAAAAGTGCTGGACAAACAGGATAAACTATGGTGTCCTCCAGGTTGAGGAAGAGTTGCTATATTTTAGAAAATTTTTGTGAGGCCCTTAATGATAAGGTACAAAGAATCTGCAGTGTTTAGCTTGTGACTGTATACTTCTGTTCAAGTGTACTTTTGACTGTGAAAAACAATTTACATATTGATAATACAGAATGAAGAAATGGAGAAATACTTTAAAAAAATCTAGGTGAAATGAAGCAAACTGCCTTCCAGTATTTTCATATAGAGTGTGCTACTTACAAGTTTTTAATATACAAAAGAAAAGAGTCAGATGCCTGTTTTTATATAAAGCAGTAAGCTTCCTGTTTAAAAAGGAATTTGTTATTTTTATTTCATTAATTTAGGCAGGGTTTCTCGTCCTTTATACCAGGTTACTTAGATGTGAATATTCAAGGTTACTTTCCTAGGCCATTGGCCTAACTGACTCTGCCCTTCCTCCCAGACTCTGTGGGTGTGGTTGGAAGTCCCGAGATCGTGGTGCTTCTGCATGGCTTTCCGACATCCAGCTATGATTGGTACAAGGTATGAAATCAGATTTCTAGATCTTACTGTGTCTTTAAAAATCCAGAATCAAGGATTTTGTTGTCAGCACTGGAAAGTTCTTACGTATTTGAATTGCCTAATAAAATAGGATTAAGTGTAGACCTGTTTCTCATTTACTGTAAGAAGAGTTAAAACTCTGGTGATCTGGGAAGGATCATTGCCAAGTTAAAAACTGCTGGAGTTTCCCTCCGTGGAGATAGGAGTCAACCAAGAGGATCGTCTGTGGCCTGTGGTAGTTGCATGAGATTTTCCCTTTATCGAAGTCTGTCTGTTAAGCCAAGATAGGAATGAAATTCCTGTGCCGTAGGGCGCAGGATCACAAAAGCCAGATCATCTCTTTCTTTCTTCTAGATTTGGGAAGGTCTGACCCTGAGGTTTCATCGAGTGATCGCCCTTGATTTCTTGGGCTTTGGCTTCAGTGACAAACCAGTAAGCAGCATCTAGAGGGGACCAGTGTTCGGTGGGGTAGGGGTGGACGAGGACAGAGGGTCAGGCTGGCGGACAGATCTGCACTCACGACTTCCCTGTATATCTGGGCTGTCTTCTCCTCAGAGGCCACACCACTACTCCATCTTCGAGCAGGCCAGCATTGTGGAGGCACTTTTGCGGCACCTGGGGCTCCAGAACCGCCGGATCAACCTTTTGTCTCACGATTACGGAGATATCGTTGCTCAGGAGCTGCTCTATAGGTCAGCGAGGTCATAGAGTTCTGTACTATGCACAGGTCTCACTGGTTTAAGATGCTGGGAAAAGTAAATTGTTCCTGGGTTCTTTCTAGCCCTTTTCCCTCTTGGGAGTTTGTCTTCAGCTGCTGGATCGGTGTATGTGCACTCAGATGTGTTTCCCTCACCTGTTCTAGGTTCAAGCAGAATCGATCTGGTCGGCTTACCATAAAGAGTCTCTGTCTGTCAAATGGAGGTAATTGCCGTGGTGGTGGGTGGAAGGTGAGGTGTAGCCTCGAAGGGCCACAGGTAGATATCACCTCGACATCTGAATGGTAATCTGCTGAGACTGCAGGCAGACACGATGAAACCAGAGGCCCTTGACCTTTTTGTGCCATGAACTACTTTGGTGGTGTGACGAGATTTATTGACCCTTTCTCAGAATGTTTTTAAATACAGAATAAAATGAATAGGATTATAAAAGAAACGGATGATATCAACATACAGTTCATAAAGAGCTGTGTTATAGTACTAAGTGCTTCTTTGTAAAAGCATCACGTAGCGAGGTCTCTGGGTAGGTCTGGTGAGCACCGTGCTCGGGAGGGAGGCGCGCAGGTGACATCTTGCACTGTCTGCAGCGACCGCACTGGGTTGTACGAACAATGGTGCTGAAGCCACAGGTGCTTCTGATGCTCCTGTGGTTTGTTGCAGAAACTGAACTGCTGGCAGTGCCAGTTTTCGGGTAGAAATTAGTGAACGTCTGATTAGACCTTTTGGAGGGGTTTCTTTTTCTTTGTGTGCCATGAAGCGTAGCTTGTAAATCTTTGCATAATCCACATATCCCCTGAATACCATAAGGGCAGACTGGGACAGGAATCTGTCCCTTTATCAGCAATGCTCAGGGCTTTCTCCCATTGACTCTGGAGAAAAATGGAAAAGGAAAAACTCTCATTCCTCCCACCCTGCCCAGGGACCTACAGTCCCTGAAAAATCGGTGGTTTCTTTTGTAGCCCAAACCATTAACAATACTAGGTGCTCTGAGAGATGGTTGGAAAGGCCAGGGGAGTCGGGGCGTCGTCATCAGCATTACGGATGGTCATGTACCTTATCTTTCCCATTTCTCTACTCTTACGGTGGGGAAAGGAATCCCAGTGGGACAGAATTCGACCTGTTAAACACAGAATTCCTTGGAGAAGTAATTAGATGACAGAACTGAGTTGTATCTGTAATCCTGTTTCTGGCAGTGATGGCCCCAAAGGTGACAGTAAATAGGACAGTCTCTAATAATGGACTTATATTTGGCCTAAAGTTATGAGTAAATGACTAACATAAGTCTCTCTTTCTCCTGTAGGTATATTTCCTGAGACTCACCGTCCTCTCCTTCTCCAAAAGGTTTGCTACTCCAGTCACAAAATCTTTAGTTTTTAAGATTTATACCAACATAAATAATGCTGGGACCTGTATAACGGCCACACCTGCTGTAATGGGCCAGAGTTAAAATCCTCTCTTCAGGAATGTACATTAATAAAGTTAGTTTTTTCCTTCTTATGCTGGTAAAGCAGTGGAAGCGGCCCCTAGGTAAAGCCTCGTTCCTGAGAGTAAGAGATCAACAAATGTTTGGAGAAATACAGCTATCTAGAGATTTGTGTCATATGCATGATGTCTGAACAGATCAGACCCTAAAGTTGAATACATCAGTTAGAAGGCTTAGGGATTTAGTGAAGTGTAGAAATGTAATCTTAAAGGGAATTACAAATAGATTTGTCTTCCGTGAGAGAATGGGTGGGCGAAACAAAAAACAGAAAGCTAATAAACATTTCAGTAGAAGGACATTTGACTGAAGTCCTTTTTTAGGTCCTAATGTAAAACTTTTGTCCTGGTTGGTGGTTTTCTTTCTCTAAAATCTTTACTTCTTTACCTACAGCTTCTCAAAGATGGAGGCATGTTGTCACCCATCCTCACGCGATTGATGAACTTTTTTGTATTCTCCCGGGGGTAAGTCATTGTCAAAGATTGACGCACTATAGCCTGGGAACAATGTAGTGAAAAGTTGCCATTGAAATTCAGGGCCAAATCCTAGGGTTTGATACTTTAAAACAAAGATGATGGCCACCTGCCAGGGAAGTAGTAGAAGGAATTCATAAATCAGTTAAGGGTCAGACTGCGTGACCTGTGTGAGGTTCCAGTCATATTTGACATTCTGGATTCTTCTCACATATGTCTTCTGCACTCTCGGGCTCTTTCAGTCTCACCCCAGTCTTTGGGCCCTACACCCGCCCCTCTGAGAGTGAGCTGTGGGACATGTGGGCAGGGATTCGCAACAACGATGGGAACTTAGTTATCGACAGGTAAGAAATAATACTTTGCTTTGGTTTCCAGAGAAGCTCTTTTTTGTGGGGGGGAAGTGGGGAAAGGTAGAGGATTGCTTGTTTTGTTCCTTGCTGGCTTGTTCCCTCCCTCTCTGACCTGTGAGGCAACCAAGAAGTCACGCGCTGTTCTTTTAAGAAGAAAGAAGTTGAGAATAGTGAGCCATCAGTGTAAGCCCCGTGGCACACAAAGGTTAGATAACCAGCTGCCAGTCCTAATGCTAATTCCGTTTCTAACTGGCTGATTGACTTTGGCACATCCTACTCTGGGCTTTTTGTGAATATTAATGCGTCAAACTGTCTAATCATGGTTGTGAAGGGAGCCTAGTACCTCTCAAAAATACGTCTTTCTTTTTCATGTCTTTTCTGTAGCAACAGGGACTGAGAAGGAGTGCTCTCCGCCTTATACAAACAGTGCTCATGAATGAGACTGCGGCAGCTTTCCTTTTAGGAGGCCTTTGTATTCCGCTACCAATAACGATTTCTGGTTCTACTCTTGCTGACTTCTCTGTCCTGTAGTCTCTTACAGTACATCAACCAGAGGAAGAAGTTTAGAAGACGCTGGGTGGGAGCTCTTGCTTCTGTAACTATTCCCAGTAAGTATTTCGGCCTTACATCTTGATAGGACTGAGGGATTATGGGGCTAAAATAATGGCCAGATTCAGCAAATAAAAATACAAGACACCCACCTAAGTTTGAATTTCAGATAAACAACAAATACTTTTTTAGAATAAGAATGTGCTTTGCACTATTTTGATATATTTATACTTAAAAAAATCATAAATGAATGAAATTCAAATTTAACTGGGCATCTTTTATTTAATCTGGCAGCCCTGCTCCGCAAATCTGGAACAGCAGTGACACGCGTTGTAGGGTGAAGTGTCTGAAACAGTGAGACGCTGCTGCAGGGGCGCTGGTGTCACTGTCAGGAGTGGGGGCGTGGCTGGCGTTTGCGCCGCGCAGCGTCCGTGGCTGCCACGTTACATGCTGAGTGGCTGGGACAGAAGGCGGTTTAGATCAAGAGGCTGTAGGTGGTTTCTGCTCATTTGTCTCTTCAATCTTACAGATTTAAAAAGAAAAAAAATCAGTGCAGTGTCTCATACATAGTAGTGCTCCAGAAATTAGTGGTTGATTTAAAATGTCAGCAGTCACTTGTAACTGGAGAGAGACCTAAATAATGACGGTATCCTGGATTTACAGGAAGAGAACGTGGAGAGTGAGGTTTAGTCCTTTTGGTTCAGGGACAGAGGAGCTGGAGGAGGGACTGAGTGTCTGTATACAGCAGAACTGTCCCAAATGGACTGTTGGCTGATTCCCAGAAGTTCCTTTTGACCTACTTCTTGAAAGCAGCTAGGTTTTCTAGCATAAATCAGTGGGACTACATCAAACCAAAAAGCTCTGTACAGCAAAAGAAACCAACAAATGGGAAAAATATTTGCAAACCATATTTCTGATGAGGAGTTAATAGGCAAACTATATAAATTTATACACTCAATAGCAAAAAAAAACCCAATTAAAAACTGGGCAAAGAACATGAATAGATGTTTCTGCAAAGAAGATATAGGAAAGGCCAACCAGGTATATGAAAAGTTCAACATCACTGGCCCTTGCAAATTAGAACCACAATGAGATATCACCTCACCCCTGTTAGAAAGGCCATCATCAAAAAGACAAGAGATAAGTGTTGGTGTGGATATGGAGGAAAGGGAACCCTTGTGCACTGGTGGTGGGACTGTAAATGGGTATGGCTACAGTGGAAAATAGTATGGAGGATTCTCAAAAAATTAAAAATAGAACCACCATACGATCCAGTGACTCCACTTCTGGGAATATATCCAAAGGAAATGAAAACACTAACTTGAAAAGATGTCTGCACCCCCTTGTTCATAGCAGCATTGTTTATGATAGCCCAGACATGGAAACAGCCTACATGTCCATCAGTCAATGAATGGACAAAGCAGCTGTGAGATACACATACCACACACACACACTCTCTCTCTCTGCAGTGGAATATTATTCAGCTATAAAAAGGCAGTCTTACCATTTGTGACAATATGGACGGACCCACTAGGCATTATGCTCAGTGAGATAAGTCAGAGAGGAAGACAAATACTGTATGATCTCACTTCTTTGTGGGATCTAAAAAAACCCCCACTAAACTCAGAGGAAAAGAGACTAGGTTTGTGGTTATCAGAGGTGGGGGGAGGTGGAAACTGGAGGAAGGCAGTGAAAATACACAAGCCTGTTCCTGAAGCTCCGAGGGTGTGAGGCACAGCATGACCACCGCGGCCAGCAGGAGAGCGGGGACAGCGGATCCTGAGTTCGCATCACGGGAAGGGTTTGCTAATCATTTCACAATATACATACACCAAATCGTCATGCTGTGTGCTTTAAACTTACACAGAGTGACTATAGGGCAATTATTTCTCAGTAAGACTGGGAAAAAACCTTTTTTTTTTTTTTTTTTTGAGGGAAGGAGAATAGATGTGAGAGCTTTAGTAATTCATTCCTTTCCTCTTTCCTAGTTCATTTTATCTATGGGCCACTGGATCCTGTCAATCCCTATCCAGAGTTTTTGGAGCTGTACAGGTGAGTCTCCCTCAGGGGTCTTTGTTTTGTTCCTCATGGTGACAGTGGTGAACAGGATAGCCACTGTCTGCCCTCACTGGCTGTTCATCCAGGAAACATTAGAAAAGGATGAACTGGGGAATCTTATTTATTTTCAGAACTGTAAAGATGAAAAATTGTTGTCTTGATTTATGCAGCCTGTTTTCACTGTCATGGTCACTACCTGTTCCCAGGTGTAATAGGTAAGAAAAAGCTATCCTATGAACTAAGGAGTGGAAATAGATCTTAAGAAATGTTTGCTTTAGTCTGATCGTAGAGCTGACTCCACCTCAGCTGTGAGCAGACCACAAGGAGACGGAGGAGAGCGCACTGTGGAGAAGTGCCTTCTCGTCAGTTGTTGTTTTCTCTAGGTTCTTCGAAGGGGTTGGAATATGAAATCTTGACTAGGTCGCATAAGACTGTCCCATACCTTCACGTGGCCTAGCAGAAACAACCCGTAGTACATAGTGTGCATTTAATTTTGAACAAAACGCCCTCCCCCCATCTCCCAGGATTAAGGAAGGTCTTCTGTTATCTTTACTTGGATAGCGAGTTGCTGAGTGGCCCACTTGTTTGATGCCTCATGCTTCTCTACGGAGCCGGAAGTCATCCTGCTTGGGCAGGTGTTACAAAGTGTTGTTATATGTTCAAGTTGTTGTCTGTTGGATTATGAACATTTAAGAACTAGCCTGTTGATGTCATAAATGGAATTGGCAAGTTTATCTGCCTAAGACACAATTCCGAAGTAGAAGGTGAATAAGCTCGTTGTTGGTTCCTTCCAGTGTGGTATGTCCGCAAGGGCCTTTACCGGGGCTGCCCACTGGCTTGCATCCGTCCCCTCCCTCCAGCCTCAAGTTCACCTACATGCTGTTCTCTTCCACTAGGAAAACGCTGCCGCGGTCCACAGTGTCGATTCTGGATGACCACATTAGCCACTACCCACAGCTAGAGGACCCCATGGGCTTCTTGAATGCGTATATGGGCTTCATCAACTCCTTCTGAGCTGGAAAGAGTAGCTTCCCTGTATTACCTCCCCTATTCCCTTATCTGTTGTGTATTCCACTTAGGAAGAAATGCCCAAAAGAGGTCCTGGCCACCAAACAAACACTATTCTCTCACAAAAGTCCACCTGACTCACACTGGTGATCAGCATATAGTAAAAAGCCCGCAGACGCTCCGGCTAAGGATGGCCCTAACAGTCCACCTTCCATTCTTCTCACATCTGATTGTACGGACTTGCCTTTGCGCTATTAGGAGCTTCTTAAAAGTCTTAACACTTCTATGGACTTTTCTGAAATATCTAGAAATGCTCATTTCTGGCCCATCCTTGACTGGAGTCCTATAGTAAAGAATGAGGAGAGGGTGTCTCCTTACCTGTGCTTGAATGGCTTTAAGGGCACATGCGTTTTTAAGTTCTCTAAGCAACACAGCTTCAAGTGAGAGTGAGTCCCCCTTGTCATGACTTGGGATTTCGTTTCATCGGCTGCTTTTAATTATAAACATTTTGTTAAAATAGGTTTTGGTTTGAATAATGCAGTATTCTAAGTATACTTTAAGACTATGATTTACCTACACGTGTTATATGTATTTTATAAGGATACTAAACCAGCAGATACTCTGGCAGAGTAGTGAACCTTATTAAACAGGTTTAATTTCTGATTACACTGAATTAAATCCAAACTATTTACAGAAGTTCCTACAATTACAGGATGCTAAGGACCAGTAGCATCCGTGCCAGAGATTTACTGTTATCAGCTAATTCTAACAGCGAGTAACAGTCTGACTCTTCATACCTCAGTGCTTCGAGGCATGTCCCTCCCGAGCTGGAGGGGAGGGGATCGTTGTATAGTCCCGGTCACCGTACCGAATGTACAGAGATTCCTTTTCTGACAACTGCTTAACTTCTCACTGGTTGTCTCAGAGAGACTTCCTCTTGGAGCTCAGTCATTCCTGTACTTTAGAGACAGGAAAGTTCCAGAAACTTTAAGAACAAATTCTGAAAGACCTATGAGCAAATGGTGCTGAAATTTTTTTCTAAGCCACAGCTTCACTGTCTTAGTCGAAACAGGAGGATTAAGTGATTATTTTAAATTTTTTTTTATTAGCAACTTCAAGTATAACAACTGAAACTGGAATGTTTATTTTCTATTAATAAAAATGAATTTTGACAAAAGTGGACTCTGGCTTCCCCTCCCCCACCACCCCTCTGGGATAAAAGCTTTCCAACATTGTCAGGAGCTTTCAGACACACATTAAATTAAAGAATATAATG
The DNA here is from genome assembly GCF_017311325.1 of Ursus maritimus. Classification (NCBI taxonomy): domain Eukaryota; kingdom Metazoa; phylum Chordata; class Mammalia; order Carnivora; family Ursidae; genus Ursus; species Ursus maritimus. The sequence continues at coordinate 21,698,209 of NW_024425563.1, read as the reverse complement.
AGGTTAAGCAGCTGGGGTATAGGATAGTATTTGATTTGCAAGATCACCCAAAGCTGTACTATCATACCAAAGTTGACCAAGTGTAATTAAAAAAAAAGAAAAAAAATTTACATGCACAAGGACAGATATTTGCTTGATCTGCTGGCTCAGGGCCAAATATTTAATTTGCTTCTCCAAAGACATTAATCTTTAAAAGTATGATTCTGGGAAATTCATGCCACTAGCCTAAAAGCCCACTGACAGTGAAGTGTGCATTGACTTCATCTCGCCCAGTAAAAATTTATCCAACAGAAGCTAAGATAACATCTACAGGTGTTCCCTCTTTGCTTCTGACAGTCACCTGCATGGTCACTCCATCTGCTAAGGCCAGCCTGGACCTCACCAATAAGTCATAGCCACCTCTGTACACACCTGAGAGAAAAAAGCAAGGAAAACTAGATTAAGAACTTAAAAACAAGCTCTGAATAATGAAATATATCATGCTCTGCCTGCATTTCCTTTCTATTATTTTAGTTTAGCTTTTCTAGAGATCTGTGTTTATGGTGAGAATTGAATCCTGTGTACAAATTTTAAGTAATCTTTTATATTCCCATGATACCAGGCACATAGAAGGTATCCAGTAGTACTGATCTGGAGTACTCAGAGGCGGGGAATTGGTGGCATTGTATCTGTGGGAGAGACTGAAGGGTTTTAGGCCAAATTTACCTCTTCAAAGAACAGCCTGCAAATAATTAAACAGCTAAGACAAATTATTCACATTGACAGGGCTGCAAACTGTAACCCCTATGATGGGGTAACGGGACGGCAGGTGCACATCCCTTCCTATTTTGCAACCAAAGGGGGGAATCTAAGGGAAGTTTCTTACCGGCCAGATAGAGGGAATGGGAATTCTTGTTCTCGGGTACTTTGTCCGACCTCTCACATGGCTGCATGCCCAGAAATGTGATGATGTTGTTGACAGCTTCTGTGTTTGAAGACACGTGCAGTAGTATCAGGAAAGCTCAGCCTAGGGGCCTGCCTCTGTCCCAGCAGGTGCTGAGGAGGGCAGCCACCAGCCTAGAACCTGGTTGACTCAATTAGATGATGAAGACAGGATCCTGGCCTTTTCAGCAAAATGGTTTATGAAATATTTAGAGAAAGGAGAGACTCTGAAATAATAAATATGCCCGTTAGGTTTTATCCTGCAATACACCGATAGCAAAATCGTTCTCACCTTCGAGAGTTTTGGTAGAACTGAGGGCAAAGGTCTCCTCTTTCTCAAAGGTGTCTCCCACCTCTTCCCAGGCAGCAGCAAAATTAGGCTTCAGTACTTTCTGAATGTGGTCTGACACAGTCACCTCAAGATCTTCCAGCTAGCAGGTAACAAGCAGGAGTCAGTAAAGGAAAGTCCTTCAGTACACCACAAGGACAGAAGGGACCCGTTAGAATGGTTTTATCATTCGGTGTTCTATCCTCTGCAGGAGCCTAGGAAAAACTTTACCACCAAAATAGTTTAAGTTCTGTGGTCTACATAAACCTAACGATGTAGGCCTTAGCGAAGGAAAGAAAGGAAACAGGACATCTGGCAGGAGCTGTATTCGGGTCAACACCTCTAACCCTGGGGTATAAAGCAGTCACGCTGCCGTCCCTACCCTTCGAGATCCGGCCAGACAGGGCCTTCCGAACTTCACATGCACTAACAGCCTGATGCCTGGTACGCTTACTTGGCCCTCCATTCTGTAAGGCTTTTCAGTCCATGATGTGGCTACATTAGAAGCAAACTAAACGTACTAAACAATAACAGAAAAAACCCAATACTTCAAATAAAACTCATTGATCTCCATGAAAATCATGTAATTGTTTCATCTCTTAATTATCCCTATTATAAAGACATCAAAAAGTGAGTTTTGTTTTAATCCGTCATTAAGTGGTAAATCCCAATTCTCTTGGGCATGACACACTCCTCTTAGAGAGGAGCATCAGTCCAGGTGGTCCTCAGTTGTGATCTTTCGAGAAGAGTAGAAGCCCCTCAGTTCCTGTCAGATGGCGCTAGCAACATGTTCTGTGCAGGCAGAAGTCACCCGGTGGTGCAGGGGTGTTGGAGTGAGTGTGCGGGGGAGACTCACCACGTACTCATCATCATACCCCTCCTCAGCTGGAACCCCGGTGTCAGGGTCGCAGTCCCGGACAGTAAACTTCATGGTGCAGCTAAAGGTGCCTGCAACTGAGGGAGAAAGAGCAGGCGGGCCTGAGTCAGGGCTGGGGCGGGCACAGCGCCTCCGTGAGGGGCGGAAAGCACCGTCGGCTCGCGGCGCTGGGTTCTGTATCACCAAGCAGAACACGTGCGGGCTCTGCTTCCCTCGTAGTAGCTCCCAGAGCAGCCCGCAGGCTGGCCAGCAAGGCAGCCTCACAAGAGGACTTTAAAAACCACTCCCCACCGTGAGTTAGACGTGGGCAACACTGTTTTCGTATTTGTATAAAGAAAGCAGCAGGGGAGAGAACTTTGAGGGCTTTTTGCCCTGCCTGTCAAAAGAGTCTACATGTTGAAAAATGTAAGAACCATTACTTTCAGGAGCTGACAAAGCAAAAAAAACCAAAAAAACAAAAAATGATATATATATGTGTATATGTATGTATGTATATAGATGGCAAAAAGCACACAGGTCATTAAATTAACACGTCCATCAAGACTCTCTATCAATATTATATCTTTAGATTGTGGACTGACCGTGGGTCCACAGGCCACCAGAATGAATGCTTTATGTCAACTTGCAGCCTACAGGAAGCAGGTCAGTAACGAGGTTCTGGTAGTGGTAGAGTCAGTGTCTTGAAATGGAAAAGCAAGTGAGCCTTATTGTTCGGGGATGACTGGTAGAATAAGAAAGAAATGGAGATTGGGGATACATTTTTGGAAAGGGAAGTCTTCATGAAGATGAGATCTTCTGAACTGTTGGAAGGAGGGGATTAAGTCTGGATGAAGAAAAGGCATTTAGGGTCACGTACAAAACATACTAGAAATTGGGGAGTAAGAGAGTTATTTGGGCAATAGGAAGGACAGGAAAGAACAGGCTCCGAGGTAAAGACCGTATATGACAAGCTGGGTAATGGGACTTTCATCTGCTCCGTCTCAACTTTAAGCTCCCTCCCTCCCTCCTTCCAGCCAAGTATGTGGTAAATGTCAGTATGTGTTGACATTTGACATTAGACATGTAGACATTAGATCTAACGTGTCAGATCCTTAGGTGAAAAGATGACTGAGACATGACTTCTGTCCCCAAGAGCAGACTGTCTAGGAGTTAAATAAGAGTGTGTGTGCGTGTGCGTGCGTGTGTAAGAGAAGGAGAGAGATCTGCCTGTATACCTGTGACACTATGACTCCATGCCATAGGTTAAGTTTTCATAGGGGGCCATGTGGGAGTGCAGGATTAACAGCGTGGGGAAATCAAAAAATTTGAAAGAATATAACAGTTTGACAGGATCTCAAAGGATGCAAAAGACATTTGCAAGCAGAGGAAGGTACAAAAATAAAAGGAAAGCAGTCAGAAAGGCCACGGGGTTAAGTGGAAATGATAAGAGATACACTAATGCATGGGTGCTGAGGAGAATTTGTTTAGGAACAAATTTGAAATACCTTCTATTTCAAATGAAGGAGACCAGATATTTTCCAACAGGCCCTGGTTTGCTGAGGCAGTCAAGAGATGGGAATATTAGAAATAACTAAAGCCACCGGTGGGAATCCTATGAGGAACAGGTCTGAGTTCAGAGAGCAAATGAATTTAATAGGATACCTTGAAAACAGATGATGGTAGTGGGTTGTCCCATATAGGAAAGAGTGTACCTATTAAGACTACAGAATCTATTTCAGTGCAATAGGAGTTGGTCGAAGAATGATTGTGGTTGAATTAGGGTAGGGTTTTCTGCAGGAGAGCAAAGGAAGAAGGAAGAAGTGGAAGTTAACACAGACCTAGAATGGGTTAGTTGAAGTATTTAGAGAAAGAGGAGAGATACGGGATTACAGTAGGGACAGGGGTTATGATCAAGCAAGAATGAGAGGCAGGATAGATACTGAGTAATGCAGTATTTTATGAATCCCAGTTTGGTTCTGATTAAGCAGGGAGGCTCCAGGCAAATGAGCAAGAGGGATAGGAGACAACTGGGAACGTGGGTAGATCAAAGCCTGGGGCAAACTGGTTGAATTTTATGTATAAGTAAGGACATAAGACACCTAATATATAAGTAAATGACACAGAAACAGATTAAGGAAGCAAACAGGAATAGTATTAAAATGTTTCTGAAACTTTGTGACAAATTTTTAAATGGTTTGGCTGATAGAAGGAGAGGTTACAGGGCATCTAAGGTGAACTGCAGTAAAACCACTGGTAGCAAACTATTGATGTTGCTAGAAAGGATGGCTAACAGTGGATGACGAGGAGAGGGAGTGAGGGGGCCTTTTCATGGCAAAAGAACAATATTGAATCCATTGCCGTAACAAAGATAAGAGCGTCATGAGTGAAGCCAGGCAAATAACCAAAGGGAATACAGGCAGAATGCCCTGGAGACCTACATTAGAATGAGGCTTGTCTTAAGAGGACTGCCTGAAATGAGAGCTAGCTACTGAGGAGACGTGTGTGAAAGAACACAAAATTAGAGAAAAGAGAGATGCTGGAAACGAAGTCAGGAGAGAGATGTGGGAGTTAGGCTGGGGCGCAGGACATGCAGTGTAGCAGATGGCAGAGTGGAAAATTCGGTAGGGAGCTGCCAGGTCTCAACCACTGGAGGGGAGACTGATTAAATAAGACATGGGGCTATGAAGACATTCCAGAAAGCTTTGTTGAAATAATTTAAAGGCATTGGCCAATGGGGCCGAAATTAGAAAGAAGTAGAAGGGCTACATGTACAACAGACTAACTGTAGCAGTCCGTGAAGGTCTGGACTGAACTGAGAAGGAATGGAAGCCGTACACAGCGTGTAGGAAATCCAGGACACGACTCGAGCAGTAAGTGCCAAGAATGAGGAGCAAATACCCACCAGG
>NW_024425563.1:21672511-21693192 GCF_017311325.1 Ursus maritimus | reverse complement strand
TGCTGAATCCCCGGGAATGCTCTACACATGGCTGGAGGGACTCTGAAAGAGAAGGTTTTTCTCTAGGACAAACGAAGGGGAAAAGGAGGAAAGGTACAAAAAAAAAAGCAGCATTAAGTTGCCCTCAGATGGAAAGGAATCGGTAAGGAATGACATGATGGCTGGAAGGACGGGACATCATTCCTGGGCCACAAGTCATGACGCAGTATGAAGGAAAGGAGAGACTAGAAGCAGAGAAAAGGAAATAGTAGGGGAAGGCCCACAAGGCACAGAGCAGGTGAGGGATAAAGAAAGTCTAGAATGGGGCATCTTGTCGGAGCTCGAAACACGTCATTGGTTACGTTTTGGGTGTTGTAAGTAGGAGAAGTATAAAGAAAGTGTGAGGAGCAAGGACTTGAGTAGGAGGCAGGAGTGGACCAGCCCTCGGAGTACCCATTTGGAGGGAAATCGGGAGTTGAAGGACTTGGGCGATAGGGAAGTTGATGAGAAGCTACTGCTGCTGGCTTTCCAGATCCTGGGCTTGACTTAGTAGAGTGCATGGAGGTGCTCTGTCTGGGGAAGCGCTTACTGTGCTGTGGGGAATGGCTGAGGAGGATGACGGAGCGCATCTGAAGACAAGTGTCGGGCACCACGCCTTCTGTCAAGAGGCGACAAGTAAAAGGAGGGCTGGGGGGGGGCGTGTGTAGTGTCACAGTTTACTTTGTGAAATGCCGTTGAAGTTGGCTGCTCTTTGAAGCTACCTGCCATGTGAGGATTGACTAAAAGTGACAGACACTTCCTGAGCAGACCTGTATGAAAATAGCACAGAGGAGGAGAGAGAGAAGCTGGAAGCTAGAAGCCAAGAAGGGAGGGCACTTAAGGGGTGGAGCGGAATAGAAGGTGTGAGGAGGGAAGGGCACACAGGGCCAGGACGCGGGCGCTGGGAGACGGTAGGGCTGCACAGTAAGCAGAGAGCTGTGCGCTAAGGGAGAGTCCAACCAAAGGAGGAGAGAGGCTGTGGAGAGGAAGTGGCTGGATAGGAAATGGTGCCATGAGGGATGCCATGTCTGAATCTTCCTCGAAGCCATAGTGTGACCAACAGAGTGAAAGGTTAAAGGGTCTAAGTTGGATGGGTGTCAGCCATGGCGGGTGGCAGGAGTCCTGTGAAGGTCGGGGTTGAAGTGAGGGTGCAGGTGCATGTGGAAGAGCGTGGAAGGAACGAGGAAGAGGAATGGGACGATAGCTGAGAAACGATACCAGGAGGGGAGCTGACCAAACAAGTGGCTCTGTAGGTGACAGAGGTGCTCGTTTGGGGTCAATCCGGGGAAAGAGTGGGAGAGCCTGCAGAAGACGCAGGGGCGCCTGGAGATCAGCAGGTTTGGGCAGGAAGGATATGGTGCGATGCTTGTAGCAAAGATGATGATCACATGAGAAAGAGAGACGGAGTATGTCAAGGAGTGCTGTGGGAAGAGCAGTGGGGAGCAGGGGGGCGGCAGGGGCAGAGAAGGTGAGGAATAGAGTTCCTCAGAATTGGAAATCCCATAACATCTCATAATGGGTGTGTTTGGTCAAATGATGGGCCTTAAAGCCAAACTGAAACCACTATATAGGACAAGAGAAGAACGGGGCCGGAAGGGGAGTGGGAAGTTCTAGCGAGGAGGACCGGAAGGACAAGGATGAAGATGCCCCTGGTATAAAGGGAGCGCAGCACACGGACCCAGGATCGCTGTGTGTGTAGTGTGTCTGCAGCAGGGATGCCGAGTATTGAGAGATGAGTGGCTAGAAATCGTGGTGGGAACCCAACTGGAGTAGAACCTCATTTGTCACTTCTGTGTACCGGTGGTAGATGAAGTTGCACTGTGTGGAACTAAGATGTGGCAGCGCGAACTACCGAAGGGAGATACAAATAATTGTCATGTGAGCGCCACATGAAATGTTCTGCTAGTGGGGAGAGAACCTGGTGGAGAGCCGTTCAGGAGGAGACCACGTCCACTGAATGAAGTGGAGATGGTGGCGGAAGAGGCGGGTGGTGCTCAAGAGAAGGTGGCATACTTCTTTAGGGCAGGATAGGTCGTAAGGAAGCAGGGATGGGAGAGCAACGTGGTAGCTGTCCCCAGATTAAAAGGTCACCTGAAGAACGTCAGGCATTGACTGGAAGGAGAAGGCCCCACAGTTGGGCCAGAGGTGCAGGGGTGGGGAAGAGGGGTTATTAGGGTCAAGAGGAGCATCGCATAGAGAACAGCTGTCAGTAGCTGGCACGGTAATAAGAGAAACCACATGCACCGCGAAGACCCCCAGAATGGGGGATCTGTTGGCCATGAGGATGGGCCTCACTGGCCTATTATGTTGGGCATAAGGCCACACTGCAGGGACTCATGTGTACACTGGGAGAGAAGGAAGGCCTGCGAAATAGTGAAAGTCTGAAGTAGACTCGATCTTGATGCCTTGGTGGGAAATGTTTAGCAAAAGGACTTGGCTGAGGGGAATACTGAGAGCAGTGCTTCTCCCACGGGTTCTTCCGCCCCACCTGAGCCGCTGAGTCTGTGTCTTCACAAGCTGCAGTTTGAGAACCACTGCTTTAGATGAAGGCAGATGAAGAGCCATTCTGACGAGTCTTTGCTAGCAACCTGTCATGTTAGCACCAGCTGACAGAGAAGCAACTGGGGAGACCTGTAAGAAAGGACAGGAGACACCGAGGGAATGGAGGCTAGGATAACACCAGGGGCCACGTGACTCACGCTAGGGTGGGGAGCTTGCAGGAGCGTAACCTGGCCAGGGGGAAGGTCACTGAAGACGGCTGGAGTGAGGGACACCGGGACGTGCAGAGTAGGGACTTTGTAGCATGGTTTCATGTTAATCCAGACCACGACCACTGAAAAAAGGAAGGAGATAGTGGCTACAAACAGGTGAGGAAGGGGAGCTGTTCAGGAGGTCGTGCGGAAGGGGAGGGTAGAGAGAGGCCACCGGGGATGGACCCGAAATCCAGTCCGCAGTCTGAACGGTGAGGGCCGAACATGAGGTGTTTATCCGGAAGGGAGTCTGAACCTATGGGAACGATATGTGCATACGTGGTCTCTGAATGGAGAGGGGATCTGAATAGAAGGTTGTTTTTATGAGGCAAAAATCAAGAAAAAGGAGTAAAACAGCACAGTTAAAACTGCCGTCAGATGAGAAGATATCACTGAATACGGACATGGAAATAGTCATGGACACTAACCAGAAGTACACGGCACCACACTCGGGCCAGACATCATGACGGAAAAGGAAGGAGACCGCTTAGTCGCTCTCCAAGGGAAGGGCTTGTCTGAAAAGTAGACACTTGGTTTTGAGTGAGGGAGTGGGGATCAGAGGGGAGGGAATCTCAAAAGGCCACCACTCATCACTCTGCAAGGTTAAGATACACAGGGGAAACTGGAAAGAATGTGCCGTAACAGGATGTTAAAGACACACTCAGGAAGTAAGGCGACATTAGGGTTTGCAGAAAGTGAGAGAAGCAACTGAGGAGACTTGTATGAATGAAGAGCAAAGGAGAGAGCAAAAGATGGAGGCTGGAAACACTAAGGGGGGGGTGTGGGTTAGGCAAGGACACAGAACATGCAGGTAGAAAAATAAACACGGAAGGGCATTAACGAGGGCTGAATGGAAACACAAGGAAATAGGAGTTGGACGTTTGTCAGATTTGTGTATTAACAAGAGAGAGTGAGGTAAGGTGGCAAAGTTGGACCTGGAGGAGCTCAAGGTTTTGCTGTCCAGGATGCTGTGCCAGAAAGATCCTGGAAGTAACGTGTCTGGTCAACATAGCGAAAGGTCAAGGCTGAGACGCACGGACATAAAAGGCAAACCAGTAGCAGGAATCCTATGGAAGTTCACGCTGAACCAAGAGGAAGAGAGGATGCAGTAAAGACTGCAGGCCAGGGGAGACGGCAGGGGCTTGAGCAGTGCGCGCCCAACGTCTGTCTGTCCCGAAGAGACGGCTGAAATCTGTAAGAAGGAGAACGAAGTAGGCGGTAGCTGGAAGCAGGGCCGCAGAAGCTGCGGCAGCGTGTTCTCTGGGTGAGATACGTACGAGGAGGAAAGGGATGGACGATCGGAGGGAAGATTCCTGCAGATGTGAAGGGAGGGTTTGAAGAGTGGCAGATGGTTGAAGGATGGTGGGCTAGGCACGTACTTCAACCAAGGTTATGATGGAATAAGAAGGGGGAGAGGGTTTGTGAGCAGAGAAAAGGATCACTGTATGAATTAGAGAAGACTTGATAAATGGAGTGTCAAAAATGCAGACCAGGTTTAAGGGAGTTTTATTAAGATGAATTCTAAAAAGACATTGCTGGCAACCTTAGAATACAGCAGGATTGACCAGTCGGGGAGTGTTGGTGAGTGGTTTGTCTGTGGACGAGATTATTTCTTGAGTGGTTAGAAGTCATGAGGGAAGTAAAGCTCAGGTACGTACCCACCGTTAGGACACACCGCAGGGTGAGGACAGATGGGATGTGGGGTGGTGCAGTACGGTAGAGTAGCGATGATGGGACAGCTCAAGTGGGTAGTTAGGGTATGGTAGAGCTGAACAAGACACAAAAGAAAGGAGTTTAATTCCGTAGTGGGTAGTTAGGGTATGGTAGAGCAGAACAAGACACAAAAGAAAGGAGTTTAATTCCGTAATGGGAGCATGCATGAACTCAAGCGGTTTCTCAGTAGTCAGAGTGACAAAAAGGCAAATAAGATGTGGCTTAGAGAAACCCAGAATGGAGAAATCTGTCAGATCTTAGAAGAGGTCTAATTGGTTAAAATGGTTGGTGTTAAACGTTGCAATGAATGGTGTATATAATAAGAAGTAAAGGCCTGCATATGATAGAAGTCGGAAAGCAGATTAGCTCTCAAAGTCTTGACGGGAAAAACTTTTTAAAGAATTTACACACACACACATACACACACACACACACACACAAACGTGTTTGTGTATACATGTATGTATTTAAAACCCTCGAGGATAGCATTATGTTATTTAAGAGGACATAAATATTTATTAAAATTATAAATATAGAAGTACCAAATTATATAGTGGGGGAGAGGTAAGTGATTCTGAAGTGGTGCAGAGGAAATCTCAACTACATGTGCAGTATTTTATTTCTTTAAAAAAATCTCAATCAAATACAGCATAAAGTTAGGATATAAAGAAGTGGGTAGTGGGTGTATGGATCTGGGAAGGATGGAAGAATTTTCATTAAAAGACTTGGTTGATAGGAATAGTTAGGGGGCAAGATCAGGACGAATCCTGATGCAGAGCCATGGATGGCAACCTGTTTGACCAACAGGAGAGCATGGCGGGAGGGTGTCTGCTGAGGGGATGATCTGGATTTGGTAAGAAGTGGGTGGGTGTCTTTAAGGGAGTACACCTCAAGAGAAAAATACTGTGTCCCTCACTACGATTAGAGTTGGAAGCTGAAAATGTGACAGATGTTAATAATCTATGACAGAGCAAATAATCAAAGGCCATCAGGAAGAAGTTATTGAAGTACGACGTTAAAGTTTGCTCAGAAATTAAGGTATCACATTAGAACTGGCTGGAAGTGAGAGGAACTATTGAGATTTGTATTTAAAAAGAGAGAAGGACAAAGTAGAGAAGAACTGAGGCTGAAATCTAAGAAGAGGGAGCGTCAGATCTAGCTCGGAGCAGAGCATGCAGTCTTGCAAAATGGCAAACAAGGAAGGGCATTAAAGGCCAGGATGGGGAACACAGAGAGAGAATCAGAATTGGAAGTTCAGTGAAGAGTTGTATGTGAAGCCAGATATTGGTCAACCAGCTGAGGAAGGAGGTCAGGATGTGGCTAAGTAAGTATTGGAATATGATGTGTTGCTGCCCAGAAAGCTTTGTTGGAAAAAGATTGGAAGCAATCGGTATAGTCAATAGAATGAGAAGCTAGAGAGAGATTAAACGGGTTGGACTTAAAATGGGCCAGAGGGGGATCTTCACAAAGTCCAGACTGAATGGAAGGTAGAAGCAGACTCAGGACAGAGTGTAAGAAATAAGATCCGAGAAGGGTGAACTGTGAGTGCGGAAGAGCAAAGCTGTGCGTGTCCAGAGGAGGTGACTAGGTTTACGGGAATGATCCAGGTGAAAGAAGAAGGAACGATGGAGGAAAGGTAGGGAGTTTGCGGCAGCAGGAAAAAGGGAAAATGGAGGAAAGGAACAGAGGAGCAATGTTCAAGTTGCCTGCAGATGGAACACCGTTCCCTGAAAAGTCCTACTGATGGGAGAAATGGCTGTTGCTCCATACGTGGGCCAAAGGTCATGAGAGAATACAAAGGAAAAAAGGATGGCAAGTGAGCACAGAGGCACTGTAGGAATGAAGGGAGCACCTGAGTAAAGGCCATGGCAACAAGACACAATGGGTGTGAATGAAAGAAACAGAGCAGCTGTCACATCTTGGCAGTGGGTCCGGAATGGGAGAGGCTCCAGGGCTTGAGCAAGAGTAGGAGCTGGGCAGGCTGGCCCTTGGAGTCTTAGTGGGAAATTTACAGGAGTGAGTGCTTCCTAGGAGTGAGTGAGTGCTTTCTTAGGAAAGGTGAGAAGGACATGGACTAAGATAAACCCCAATAAGCCATTGATGGGAACCTTAAAAACATCACCACTGACTTTTTAGAAGGTGTGGATTAAACACTTTTTCTGTAGAACAGATGAACAGCTTACCGGTTGAGGAGTGGTTGGGGCTCATGGCGAATGCTTAAGATCGCGTAGGGCAGATACGCAAAAGGAATGATGGGAGACCTGCCTAGAAGTGAGGTTCAGTTTGCCGAGAAGTTAAGGAATCGTGTAAGGACTGGCTGAAGGAGAAGCAACGGAAAAGACTTGTGTGTAAAACAAGAGGAAAGAGGAAGGAAGAGAAAATGCTGGTCGGAGGGGAGGTGTGAATTAGGCTGGGCCGGGGATATGCCGGGTTCAAAATGGCGAATACTATGGAGACCGGAATGAGGGATTCAGGTATCACCCACCGGCAACTACGCACATTATCAAAGTACTTGTTACCATGAAAAGTTTTTATCTCCATATCCCCATGTACTTGGGAAACTACGGTGAGTCAGCTTTCTTGTTCGCACGCAAGGCTGTTCAGGATAGTGTATGCTCTCTGTGGTTGAAGCTCTTCTGCCAATAGGCTTGCTTCCTATGCTCACGGTCTTCCAGTGGGTTGTGCGTTGTTTCCATCACTTCCCCTACAATACGCGTGGAACAACTCAAGCAACTCGCCAATCGGTAAGTAAACGTTTCCTGAAAGTTTCTTATTTATATATTTCACTTAAAAAACGTACGTGACTTTGTTATTTATCTTGAAAGCCTTTCATTATTCCTTGCCGCGTAAAAGGAGAATGCATTTACGGACGGTCTTTTATCTTAGCATGGGCGCACTGTGTACTACACATAAACAAGCACACTAATGAATGGATTACACGTTAAAGAATTATGCAGTTGTCCTTTAAAATGGCTTACGTTATAAGAAGTACTTGAAAGTTCCTGTAATAATATTTTTGTGGTAGTTGAGAAAATATGTTGAATTTTTTTAAAAAGGAGATATTAAGGGCTTTTTCAAATTTAAGATATAGCAACATAAGCATTTACTAATAAAACTTGCTACTCAGCATACTTTAAACCAAGGATAATGAAAGTTGCTTATACTTATAAAGCAGTTGAGTCGGAGAGAACTGTGTGGTGAGGCAGTTCTCAACAGAAGAGAGAGAGGAGTACAATGGGACCTATGAGGGACAGTATCCAGAAAAGGATGTTTGCATAAAAAAGCGTGGCTGATAGAGAAAAAGGTTAGAGACGGGTCCCGTGAAGTGGGCCTAAAAGGAGGAAAGTTGCAGGGATCCTACCAAGGAATAAACAGAAGCAAAAGCAATTCAGCAAACTCTGTAGGAAAGACGAAATACGGAAACAGATTGAGCAACGGGTGTAGAATAAAAAGAGGAACCAAACCGGGAGTTATTAGTGAGAATGACACACACTCAGTATGCGGGTGGTTAATAAAACATAAAGCTGGGGGGGGCAAGAAAATGGGTGGAAAAGCAAAACGTACCTTCAGATGGGGAAGGTCATATGCGGAAGGACATGGTGAGGCAAGGTTTGGCACTAACTGTAGCTAACAGAACGAGGAAGAATACGGATGATGGAAACTGAGTCAAGAGTGCGCTGTATGGGTTAGCCCACATTTCAGAGTAACTAGAGCAAATACAAGGGAGAACAGCTTCCCGTAAGGAGACCCAGAAACGAGCGCAGGAGAAGTGGCGCGTCCGTTGAGGAGACGGCTACAGGATTAGAGACTGGCAGAAGATACTGAAGAGCGTGGCGGCGGGATGAAAAGATGTCAGAAGGCAGCTACAGGCTTTAGCGTGGACTGGATGCAAAAGGCAAAGGGGAAAAGATGGACTGAGTTGCATATTTAATCCGGTTCTAAACAAAGGAGGGGAAAGAGGTCCAGAAATGGGTCAAGAGGGACTCAGTGGACATAGGGGCAAGGGTGTCATGGAAGGGCACTGAAAAGTGCACATCCATACCTAGAACGGGCATCGAACTTCATGAGAACAACGGTACTAGGCAGATTCCGGGCCGGGGCGGGAGGGCAGGAAGAGGCAGGGGGCTGAAGCACGGCAGGGAAGGCAAAGGCAGGCATCGGGGGCCATGCAGATCTGGGCCGACAGGACTAGAAGAGTCTCCTAGTCACTTTTTCTCAGGGACAAAAGTGTCCTCAGTAATAGAGGAAATAAACGAGGAACAAAAGAGGAAATTGTATGACTTAGTACTACGTACAGAGACATGAGAAATGAGAGTACAGTGAACCCGTGTATGCTGGGGAAACAGGAAGAAGGGACTAGAGTAAGGTGGCTGGACAGAGGATCTTGCAAAGCGCATCGCAGTATGTAAATTCAGGAGCTAGGAAGGCTAGAGAGAGAGGAGAAATGCTGAACGGGAATGAGAGGGCGATCCGGCTAAGGAGGTTACAGTGCATTTACGTTCTTAGAGCTGAGTTCAAGGGAGGCTCCAGTTTTCAACAAGACCTAGAAAAGAAAGAAACAAAGAGTCTGGCAGAGAGAGTGGAGTAGACAAACGAAGGATGAGAGGAAAAGATTAGAGAACCTCCTGCAGACTACGAACCGGACAAGAATGAGAGCCTCAGCGGGTCGATTTCCGAAGGCCTGTCAGAGAAAGGAAGGAGCGCGCGCTCTGAGAACAAGTAAAATTAAACGGGAATGAATGAGGCATGGACACGATATTGAGTAAACAGAAACAAAAGTAACACTAAAGAATGATTCTTGATGACGAGGGAGAACAGACCCAAGAAATAAAAAGTATAACTGTTAAGTGGCCTGGGGGGTGGAGCACATCAGTGTCGGAGCAAACGTGGAAGGGCACGCGGGGTTCCAAGAGCGGAGAGCCGTGCCAACAGCTGGGGCGGGGCCGGGCTCGGAGGAGAAGTGTGCATGGCAGCTGATGGAAGCAGGCGGCTAGAGGTGCGCGGGGGCAGGGTGCGGCCCACGGAGTCGGGGTGGGCGTCCACTGCAGTGATTCTTCCCGAGGATGGGGGAGGGAGTTTCACCCAACGGGGGGCTGTGGGCATGGCCCCCAAGGCAGGCCTATCGAAGCATCTGAGGGGGAGCAGTGCTCTGCTCAGCGCAAAAACAAACCCAAAAACACACAAAAGCAAACACAAAAACACACCCGGACGATGATGCTGATAGGCGGTCTTGGGGGTCATGGGTCCTCGGGTGAGAATCACTGGGTGGAAGGGGCCGAGTGGAGGCGGGCAGAGAGGTGACGCTTGAGCAGGGGAGCCCTGGGCCGGGGTAGGTGACGGGGTGGGCATCAGAGTCAGGGCTGTGAGACGTGGGGAGAAGGCCCCCGGCCCAGGCAGACAGCGAGCAAATGGATGTAGCCAAGAAGGCCTCTGGTATGATGTGTGTGTGTGGGGCGGGGGGGCGGTGAAGGCTGGGACTTCCTGTCAGTGCGCAGGAGTGCAGACTAGCTGAGGACACCTGAAGAGGAAGGCGGAGCGCGGGGTCGGTACCCGATGTCTGAGGCAAAGACGACTGACCTGGGCTGAGCGGTGGGTGAGGGATGGAGGAGGGAGCGCGCGGAAGAGAAGACCCCGGAGTCCGGCTGGATGACTCCCAGAGGGTGGCCAGGGGAATGTCAGGTGGCTCAGGTCACAGGACAGTCCCTTTGCCAGGTAGGCAGTCGAGACGCCAGGCAGGAGGGGCACGGAGCCGGGCCCTGGAGGTGGGGCAGGGGAGCAGTCTGCAGCAGGGGGGAGGGTGTGCGAGAGCAGAGGGGGGCGTCCACAGGGCGAGAAGAGTGACAAAGGACAGGTGATGGTGCCTGGCAGGGAAGGCGGGAGAGGCTAGTAGAGGATCAGGGAATGCCCTGTGCCAAGAGGGTGGCAGAGAGTCCAGAGGAGGGAGTGGACGTGGAGGGACCAGGAGCCGTGTCCCCCGTGTGGGCACAAGGGCGTGAGGAAGCCCGTGCAGGAGGAAGAGCGCAGTTGGTGAGGACCGTGGGAGAGCGGGGAGGAGGCCAGGGGAGGACGAGATGGTAGAGGTGGTGGCCCATTTAGAGCGCTGGAGACAAGCCTGTCAGTGCAGGGGGGACGGCGAGAAGATGAAAGGTCAGGGAAAAGCCCAGAGAGTGACCTCGTCCAAAATGGCAGGGCTGAAAAGAGAGAGGGTTTAGTGGTGAGCTCAGCAGCAGACGGATTCAGTACAGCACATGGGCATGAAGCAGCTGGTCACCCAGGGTGCGGGAGCGCAGGTCAGGGAGGGAGCCCACGTGAAGGACAGAGCTGTGACTCCTTCACATGACAGGTGGTGGGGAGCTGGTCAGGGGGACAGAAGGGAAGCGATGTGGACAGGCAGCAGGGTCTGAGAAAGGAGAGGACCTCATACGTGGCAGGGGCTCACGATGGGTAGAGGGAGCGATGCTGAAAAGGGGAAGGTGTCATGAAAAGCTCCCAATCTGGAGACATTGACAGATTTCAGGGGGTAAGGGGGCAAGACAGGTGGCATATGCGGTATTGAGATGGGATGGCAGGAGCAGAGCAAGGTGAAGACCTCATACCCTGGGCATCTGAAGACTCAGGACCCTCAGGAACAACTGGGGTAAGAGGCTTAAGGAGTCGGCAGAAGGGCAGCAGCACTGCTGACCCCGCCCAGGAGCCTGTGGCAGGCAGGTAACCTCACGGATAGAGGAGGGATGTCTGTGCGCGCAGTCTGCTGTGTGCGGAGCAGATACACTGCGAAATGGCGGGGGAGCACGCAGGAACCAAGGCTGGTAACCTTTCCCAAGGATCACCAAGTCCATGCCTCAGCTATGCCAAGGGGGCAGAAAGGATAGAGGTCTGGCATGTAGCAGTGAGACTCCATCAGAGAAGGAGGGAGGAATGTCGAAACCAGTGGCATGTCAAAGGTCTAGTCTGAGAAGATAACGGGGACAGCAGAAGGGCACAGAGGGAGAGCAGTGGCAAGGCAGTGGGGGCTCGGGCCTCTCGGCTGAGAGGCTTGATCAGGTGGACAACAGAGGGCCAGGGAGAGTGGGAAGGAGAGGGACTGGAAGGTCCTAAAACCTGCATGTGGTGTTGTGAAGGGAGCAGGACCAAGAGGGAAGGACGGCAAAGGAAGTACTGCATAGTCTCACTGGGGAGGGGCAGGGCAGCAGTGGTGGGCAGGGGTGCATCAGATGACCACTGGTGCGGAAGGAATGGAAGCAGGGGAGGACGAGGTGAAAGTGCAGGCCTGGGGTAAAGTCCCGTGGGCAAGGGCTTGACCGAAAGGGAGGAGGAAGGTGAGATGGGATGAGGCTAGGGACAAGGGAACCTAAAGGGAAGAGGGTGGCCAGAGCCAATGGAAGGACCAGACAGGCGACAGCAGATGGTTTCAGAGAGAACGTGGCCTGTTGAGGGGATGGAAAGAGTGTGAGCTGAGAGCAGGTCCTAGGACGGAGCACATCCCGATGGTGAAGGGAGGACCCAATGCGACTACGTGACAGGCGTTAGGGAGCCTTGACATACACGGGCACTGGAGAAAAGGCTGGGCGCTCACCTGCACTGAGGAGGGAAAGGGAAGACATGGGTTGTGTGAGGAAAGCTCCTGGGCAGGAATGTCAAAGTGGGGCCTTGTGGCAGCTGAACAGGTCACCTCCCAGAGACAGACTGGGAGATAGTGATGGGAGGCACTGGGGAGGACGGAGGGTGGAATGTGCTGGAAGGGAGACAGACAGATACCAATAGGAGTAGTATGCAGAGGAAAGTGGCAAGTAGGAATGCTGGCACATCTCAGAGGTGCCCACCAGAAGGAACTCCAGCGCGGGGATGGACAGCTCCAGCAGAGGCGTGGGCAGGAGGGGCAGGAAAGGGTGGTGGCAGTGGGTGCCGAGCACTGGCTGCTCCTGTGGCCTGACTGTGGCAGCAAGAATAGAACTTTTTGGCCAGGCTCTTTAATACGGATCCGTCGGGGAAGGGGTGGGAAGTGCGGTTAGGTGGGGAATGGGGTTTGGGTCGGGGCAGGGGTGGATTTGACTGGATTGGACAGGAGAGCAGGGTTGGAACTGACAGGGTAGGATGGGGTGGGGGGAGGGAGACATGAGCCATGTTCCAGGCACTGAGAAAACCATCTTCTTAAATGAGCTTGTGGACTGATATCAAATCTGGGGGGTGACGATCACAGGCTGAGGAGAGGGCACTGAAGAAAAGTGAATCCACCCGAGAGGACAAGGGAGAGCAGCTACAGGAAAGGCGGAAGGGAAGGTCGGCTTGGCGGGAGTCACAGAGGGACATGAGGACCACAGGGGCAAGTCTCAGCAAGGACACAGTGTCATGGGTCTGAAATCAGGAGGGGTAACGTAGGGAAGGAGACAGTGGCAATCACTAAGACCAGTATTGGACCAAAGCTACTGTCACAGTGCCTTGTGTCACAAAGGGTGGGGCGGGAGGGCTGTGAGGGTGCGGTGTGAGGAGATGGACACTGGCGTTCGGGGCACACCAGTGTCAAAGAGTAAATATGGAAGGGATGCGGTGGTTCCAAGAGGACAGAGCCGGGTCAATGTCCGAGTGTGGGGAAATGTTGGGAATTTGAGGAACGCTGTCAGTGACAACTGGTGGAGGCTAGAGGTGCGCGAGGGCAGGGTGCGGCCCAGGGAGTCGGGGTGGGCGTCCACTGCAGTGATTCTTCCCGAGGATGGGGGGGTGGTTTTCACCCGACGGGGGGCTGTGGGCATGGCCCCCAAGGCAGGCCTATCAAAGCATCTGAGGGGGAGCAGTGCTCTGCTCAGTGCAAAAACAAACCCAAAAACACACAAAAGCAAACACAAAAACACACCCTGATGATGATGCTGATAGGCGGTCTTGGGGGTCATGGGTCCTCGGGTGAGAATCACTGGGTGGAAGGGGCCGAGTGGAGGCGGGCAGAGAGGTGACGCTTGAGCAGGGGAGCCCTGGGCCGGGGTAGGTGACGGGGTGGGCATCAGAGTCAGGGCTGTGAGACGTGGGGAGAAGGCCCCCGGCCCAGGCAGACAGCGAGCAAATGGATGTAGCCAAGAAGGCCTCTGGTATGATGTGTGTGTGTGGGGGGGGGGGGGGGGGTGAAGGCTGGGACTTCCTGTCAGTGCGCAGGAGTGCAGACTAGCTGAGGACACCTGAAGAGGAAGGCGGAGCGCGGGGTCGGTACCCGATGTCTGAGGCAAAGACGACTGACCTGGGCTGAGCGGTGGGTGAGGGATGGAGGAGGGAGCGCGCGGAAGAGAAGACCCCGGAGTCCGGCTGGACGACTCCCAGAGGGTGGCTGGAGGAATGTCAGGTGGCTCAGGTCACAGGACAGTCCCTTTGCCAGGTAGGCAGTCGAGATGCCAAGCAGGAGGGGCACGGAGCCGGGCCCTGGAGGTGGGGCAGGGGAGCAGTCTGCAGCAGGGGGGAGGGTGTGCGAGAGCAGAGGGGGGTTCACAGGGCGAGAAGAGTGACAAAGGACAGGTGATGGTGCCTGGCGGGGAGGGTGGGAGAGGCTTGTAGAGGATCAGGGAATGCGCTGTGCCGAGAGGGTGGCAGAGAGTCCGGAGGAGGGAGTGGATGTGGAGGGACCAGGAGCCGTGCCCCCGAGTGGGCACAAGGGCGTGAGGAAGCCCGTGCAGGAGGAAAAGCATAGTGTAGGTAAGGCCGGAAATCACAGTGGGGGTGAGAAATGTGGGAGAAGTGGAAGGAGGCCAGAGGTTGAGGAGGGAGAGGTAGCTGCCTGTGTAATTTTTAGAGATAATCCTGTCAGTGTGGGGCATGTCTAGGTCATAGAGAACCCTAGAAGAGTACCAACTTTCTTGAAAATGGCAGACCTAGAAAGGTAGGGTGCCGAGGGGTGAATATGGACAGTAGATGGATTCTGCACATCACCCTGGTGTTGAAAAAGGTGACAACAGAGGGAGGAGGGCTGTCCTGAAGGGAGCAGTGCAGAGACAACCGAATGTGTCACATGACTAACACGTGACAGGGGAAGTAGGATGGAATATTGACTGTGAACCAGAGGGTCTCTCCGAGTCAGAAGTGGGAGAATAGGCAGAGGATGGGCCAAAAGGTTCTACCAGACCAGAAGGTCTACACCTAGCACAGGAAGAGGGAGACAGTGGAGACTGAGGCAGCCATGAGGAGTGGGTCTGTGGGATGTGAGTCATGTCAGGGAAATCAGTGGGAAAACAAAGAAAAGGCAGTAGGGAAGAGGGGAAGGTGGTATGAAGAACCCCCAGTCTGGGAACATCAGCAGTTCTCAGGGAACAAGACGACTGTCATGTGTGATACTGAGGCCGGGCAGCAGCAGTAGAGCAGAGCAGGGGAGATGGTAAGCCTGGCATATGGATCCAGGGCTCTGAGGAGCACGTGGGAACAGGGGACACAGTGACAGAGGTGACTGAGGAGTGGGGCAGCACTGCCATCAGAACAGACACCGAACAGAGACCACGGATAGGAGACCTCAGGGAGTTCCAGGGAGTGGTTAAGGGTGGAATTCTGACATGTGGCTGGGGACTGTGACAGGGACCTTCAACTGGGCAGGGGCACACCTTCAAAACCTGACGATGCCATAGGCATAGTCCAGGAAGCTGATGTCGGCAGCAGCGGGGCGGGGGGTGGGAGCGGTGAGGTCTGGGGACACTTGTTTTAGAGGCTTCATCGGGTGGACAACAGAGGTGGCAAGGCTTCCTGGGATGGAGAGCAACAGGATGGGCTCCAAAGCCCATGGCCAAGAGGGCTGGAGGGCGAAGGGGGATCTGCACAATGTCAGTGGGGTGTGCAGAGCAAGGGCGTTGGGCAGGGGTGCATCAGGGGACCCAGTGGAGAAGGAATGGAAGCAGGGGAGGTGGACGAGCTGAAAGTACAGGCCTGGGGTAAAGTCCCATGGGCAAGGGCTTGACCGAAAGGGAGGAGGGAGGAAGAAGGAAGGTGAGGTGGGCTGAGGTGAGGGAAAAGGGAGCCTCACACAGGGGGGCGGGTCAGAGCCAGTGGAAGGATCAGATGCGCGACAGCAGATGGTTTCAGAGAGAACGTGGCCTGTTGAGGAGATGGAAAGAGTGTGAGCTGAAAGCAGGTCCCAGGAAGGGAGCACATCCCCGGTGGTGAAGGGAGGACCCAATGGGACTCCACGACAGGCTCTGGGGGAGCTTGAGATGCACGGGTCCTAGAGAAGAGGCCCGGTGCTCTTTCCTGGGCTGAGGAGGGAAAGGGAAGACGTGCAGTCACGAGGAAAGGCTGCAGGAAGGCATGTCCACATGGGGCCTCGATGCAGTGTGACGGGAGGGCCACGTCTCAGACAGGCAAGGTGAAGGGAGGCACCCAGGGGACGAAGGAGAGAGGGAGACAGGCTGGACACCAACAGGGTGAGTAGAGAAGAGGGAGGAGGCAGAGAGTGCATCCTGGCCCATGTCCGAGGTGCCTCCCGGGGGAAGCTCCGAGAGGCGGGCCAGCCGGTGGCAGGAGGAACGAGGGAACACAGAGGCGGTAGCGGTGGCTGCTCCTACAGCCTCGAATGTTGTGGCGAGGGCGGAACTTTTCGGCCAGGCTCTTTACTACGGATCCGGAGGGGACGGGGTGGGAGGTGGGAGGTGGGGTCGGAGCTGGGGTTGGGGTGGGGGACAGGGTCACGCTGGGGTTGGGGTGGTTGATGGGGCTGGGGTGGGGACTGGGTTTTGGGTTGGAGATGGGGTGGGAGGTTTGGGGTGGGGGATAGGGTTGGGGTCGGGTTGGGGGACGGGGTTGGCGCTGGGGTTGGGGAGAGGGTCGGGCTGGGATGTGGGTCATGTTTTACTGGGTTGGGATCAGTGGGCTGGGGGCAGGGTGCGGGTCTGGGAGTTGTGCTCCAGGCGCTGAGAAAAACAGTGTGTAACTGAGCTTGTGGATGACACGTGTACAACGCTGGGGGTGATGACCGCAGGCTGGGGAGAGGGTGGGGACGACCAGTGAACGCACCGAGAGAGGACACAGGCAAGTAGTACAAGAAAGGCAGAACTGAAGTGGGCTTGGCAGGAATCACAAAGGTCCACGAGGACCACAGGGGCAAGGCTCTGCAGGGCGATGGTGTCACAGGTCTGAAACGAGGAGGGGTAAGATAGGGAAAGGGATAATGACAACCGCTGAAGAGGACCAGGTTTGCACTGATACCGTCACAATGCCGGAGAGTCAAATGCTGGAGGCCGAGGAGGAGCAGGGGGAGTATGTGAAGAGAACAGTGCTCTAGCGCACACTGGGGTTTGGGTTACGTCACACGTCAGAGCAAACATGGAAGGGCACGCGGGGTTCCAAGAGCGGAGAGCCGGGCCCGTGCCAACAGCTGGGGCGGGGCCGGGCTCGGAGGAGAAGTGTGCATGGCAGCTGATGGAAGCAGGCGGCTAGAGGTGCGCGGAGGCAGAGTGCGGCCCAGGGAGTCGGGGTGGGCGTCCACTGCAGTGATTCTTCCCAAGAATGGGGGAGGGGGTTTCACCCGACCGGGGGGCTGTGGGCATGGCCCCCAAGGCAGGCCTGTCGAAGCATCTGAGGGGGAGCAGTGCTCTGCTCAGTGCAAAAACAAACCCAAAAACACACAAAAGCAAACACAAAAACACACCTGGACGATGATGCTGATAGGCGGTCTTGGGGGTCATGGGTCCTTGGGTGAGAACACTGGGTGGAAGGGGCCGAGTGGAGGCGGGCAGAGAGGTGACGCTTGAGCAGGGGAGCCCTGGGCCAGGGTAGGTGACGGGGTGGGCATCAGAGTCAGGGCCGTCAGACGTGGGGGAGAAGGACCCCTGGCCCAGGCAGACAGTGAGCAAATGGGTGCAGCCAGGAAGGTGTCTGGAACACTGGGGGCTGGGTACAGGTTCATGGTCGGCAGGTCGGAAGCAGTGCGCCCAAGTGTTGTACTCAAAGCCAAAGACACTTGAGCTGTAGGATCGAGAGAGATGGGAGTGGTGACCAGAAGGAAGCTGCGTGTGCGCCATGGGCAGAGAGCACCAGAGGGGATGTCCCCGCAGGAGGGCGGGGCAGAGGACGCAGGAGACCACCCAGCATCTGGGGGAGAGATGCCTGCCAGGGAGGGAGGGAGGAGAGCAGTGGTGGACGGTAGGACCCAGGGCTGTGCAGGTCGAGACTAAGTGTTATGATGTCGTGCGTGGCATTGCAGGGGCCAGGGCAGGAGGGAGGACAGATGACAGGGGTGCTTGATGAAAGGAAAAAGGTAGGAAAATCAGAAAGAGGCTCGCTGAGAGCCCTGTCAGAAGAGTGTGCAGCAAACGGGTCTCAGTGGAAACATGAAAGGTTCCAGGGAGGAACGTCTGTGGGGCCCAAGAGGACAGCGCAGCGTGGGTGCACAGGGGCGGGAGCACGGGCCTCAGCGTGCGGGGTCGGTACCCGATGTCTGAGGCAAAGACGACTGACCTGGGCTGAGCCGTGGGTGAGGGATGGAGAAGGGAGCGCACGGCAGAGAAGACCCTGGAGTCCGGCTGGACGACTCCCAGAGGGCGGCTAAATGTCTCATGACTTAAATTAGACATTTTCTTTCCTTTGTATTCAGTAGAGGCACAAAGGAGGTGAGACCTTCAGTCTGCTCCCAGGAGACTGAGGTCAGGTGCAAAGTCTTTGGGAGGTGGTCTGACTAGCAAGATGGGTGAGAAAGGGCAGGTATGGGGCCTTGTAATTAGGGCAGGGGAGGCTTGTGAAGAGCATGAGGGACCGCACTGCACCAAGAGTGGGTTGGGAAAGAGCCCAAAGGAGGCACTGGACGGGGAGAATCCAGGAACTTCTCCCCCGGTGGGGCTGGTGCGTGCAGAAGGCCACGCAGGCGAAGGAGCACAGTATGCATCAGGCGAGCCAGGAATTTGGGCCAGGTGGGAGGAGGCCAGGGGAGGGTGAGGGGCCTCCTGAGAATGCCGGAGTGGGCACTGTCACTGCAGGGCAGGGGGAGATGTGGCGTGTCACCACGCAGCCTGGCGAAACAAGGACCTCTTCCCAGTGACAGATTTGAAAAGGTAGCATGCTTAGGTGTGAATTGGGACAGTAGATGGATTCTGCACAGCAAGTCGGGGATGAAGCAGCTGGGAATGGGACAGACATTAGGGCAGGTCAGAAGGCATCAGATACATCAAGGGCTAGACCACCGCATCCATCCCAGGATGGCAGGCAGCAGAAGTAGGACAGGAACTTGTAGATGTGGCAGAGGGTGTCTCGAAGACCAGAGTGGGAGAACAGGCAGAGAGGATGAGCCAAGGAAGGCTCATCCCACAGCTCATGTGGAGAGGAGACAGTGGCATCCTGAGTAGCTATGAGAAGGCAGTCCGCGAGAGTGTGTTGGGGCCGGTGACTAGACAGGAGAGGGAAGATACAAGCAGCATAGAAGAGGGAGGGGAACTTCAAATACGCAAGGGACTCAGGCTTGGTAAGGGGGGTACCTTGCAAAAGGGGAAGGCATCCTGAAAAGCTCCCAATCTCATAGGGCAGGTGGAATGGCGTGTGTGGTATGGAGAGCTGACGGCACGAGCACTGCAGAGCCACCGTAACTAGAGGGTGTGAAAGCTGGGAGTACAGGACAAGCAGGGAAAGGAGCCAGTGAGTGGTGTAGAGCAGAGGAAACAAGGCAGTCTTGCACAGAAACCACTGAGCCCCTAACCTCAGGGACTTGGGATGGACTCCAGTGGATGGAGTCCAGTGTGCAGGGAGCAGATAGGGAGTAGAAATGGTGAAGGAGTGAGTAGGAATCACGGCAAAGGTGACATTTTATAACAGTGACCCAGTTCATGCCTCCGCTATTCCAGGGGGGCTGGCAAGGGTGGAGGTCTGGCACGCACAGAGCCTCCGCACAGAGCGGTAGGGGAGATGACATTCAAAACCAGTGAAAACAGTGTGTGCACCAGTGGGCCACAGAAGGAGAGACGAAGGGGTGGGGTGCCAGGGGCTTGGGGGTGGTAGGCTCTTGTTCACAATGTTTAATCAGGTGGATGACAGAGGGGGCCAGGCAGAATGGGATAGAGAGTAAGAGGTGGGGTTTTTTTTTTTTTTTTTAAGATTTTATTTATTTATTTGAGAGAGAGAGACACCCAGTGAGAGAGGGAACACAAGCAGGGGGAGTGGGAGAGAAAGAAGCAGGCTCCCAGCGGAAGAGCCTGACGTGGGGCTCGATCCCAGAACCCCGGGATCAAGCCCTGAGCCGAAGGCAGACGCTTAACGACTGAGCCACCCAGGCACCCCGAGAGTAAGAGGTGGGTCTTAAACCCTGCACTTGGGTGCTCTGAGAAGGGTGGTCAAGAGGTAGAGAAGGCAGTGCAGGGATCTGAACTTGACAGCGGGGAGTGGGAGAGCATGGGTGATAGGAAGGGGTGGAAGCGTAGGTCTGGTATAAAGTCCCGTGGGCAAGGGCTTGACTGAAAGGGAAGAGAGAGAAGGAAAGTGATCTGATGGGATGAGCCTAGGGAAAAGGGAGCCTCGTGGGACGGCGGAGGGCAGAGCCAGTGAATGGACCAGATGCGCGACAGCAGACAGTTTCAGAGAGAACATGGCCTGTTGAGGCGATGGAAAAAGTGTGAGATGGTCACAGAAGGAAGACATCGCTTATGATGAAGGGATGACTTAGTGCAATTCAATGACAATGAGGGAGGCTTGAGGGGAGACGCATGGGCTCTAGAGAAGAGGCAGGTGCTTTCTGTGGTCCAGGGAGGGAAAGGGAAGATGTGCAGCCCACGAGGAAAGGCTGCAGGAAGGGATGTCCACATGGGGTCTTGATGCAGTGTGACAGGAGGGCCACCTCCTAGAGACAGACAAGGTGAAGGGAGGCACCCAGGGGATGAAGGAGAGGGGAACACGGTGGAAGGGAGACAAGGTGGATGCCAACAGGGGAGCAAGGAGATGGGGGAGGGGCCGAGTGTGTGCATCCTGGCAGATCTCACAGATGCCTTCCAGAGGAGGTTCAGATCTTGGCGCCAGCCCGTGCAGTCAGAGGCACTGGGAAAGAAGAGCGAAAGGGCGGCTGGCAGTGGCTGCTTGTACATCCTTGAGTGTTGCGGCAAGGGTAGAACTTTTCAGCCAGGCTCTTTACTACGGATCCGGTGGGGATGGGGATGGGGATGGGGAAGGGGTGGGAGGTGGGGATGGGGTGGGAGGCGGGGAAGGGGTGGGAGGCGGGGATGGGGTGGGAGGCGGGGAAGGGGTGGGAGGCGGGGATGGGGGGGG